>NC_047055.1:123932445-124232445 GCF_011762595.2 Tursiops truncatus | reverse complement strand
TGTTCTGGGCTGTCTCTCTTTTGCTTTCTGTCTGTCACGTTACAGTTCATTGACCCTTTAGAGAGTGTGGGCCAGACCCTCGTGGGATGAGAAGGCTTCACAGGCTGAAGGACTGTTCACGTGGAGGTCTGGGAGCTGGGCTTTCCTCTGCCCTTCTCCTGGGCAGCGTGGGCCACACGTGTGGGCGCAGGAGCCTCTCACTCATAGGGCGGCAGACCGAACAGCTCGGGCTGGAAGTCCTGCAGGGAATCCAGCACGAGGGTGGCCTTTGTGGTCAGGTCTCGGTTTAAGTTTCCGTCGGGAACCATGACCACCTGCATCCCAGCTGCGAGGGCGGCCTCCACCCCATTGGGAGCATCTTCAAAGACCAGGCACTGTGGGGTGAGGAAGAAAGAGAGGGTTGAGACGGCCTTCTCTGTAACCACACGTCTAGACTGGGCTTTCATTGCCCGCACCACCGTCAGCTGAGTCAGCTCGGTGTTCTGCGTGACACAGAAACGGAGTGGAGGCTGTCCGGTTTATGGTTTGTGGGGAGAAGAGGGCGCTGGCCCTTCTGCAGCCCGAGTGCGTCCCACCACGTCACTTTACAGGGAAGAGGTCCATCTTGGCCCCAAAGTGCTACCGAAATGTGGCACAGCTGAGTGGAAAGACTGGATTCTCGGTTTACAAATTTATTTTAATTGAATCATAAGAATCTGTTCAATTGATAATTGACCATGCTGAGCATGAGAGGAAGTTGTGAAAAGTAAGAAAAAATACGCTTTTTAGGTGTAAAGTGACTTCAGAGCTGGCAATGTTTCAAGTACTGCAGTTTGGAAATTAAACCGTTAGGATGTTTTAGTGAAAAACTTAGCCCCTGGGGGTACCCGTCACGCACCAAAAATCTCCCGAACACAAAGACTGAGTACCAGGTGCGGTACCTGTTTCAGCTTATTCAGACACCACCACTAAACGGGAGTGTCTGTGCCCCCGCTCGCGTCAGGAAGCTCCTCAACGTGCCATCCTGTGACCATCGCTACTGCGAGTTTCACGTCAGGACTCGCTCCAAATGCGAGGCAGAAGTCTACCCAGCGGTGAACGGGTGTGTCACCTTTTTATCACCTTCCTTCCGAGGAGAGCACCCACTGAGAAAGTTTCCCTTGGCTCCTGGAATCCCACACTGAATGTGAAAGCAGCTTTAGTCTTTTCCATTAAGATTCTGTAGGGGCTGGACATGTATAAAGAGGGCTCTTCCCGGCACCTCTGAGATGCTCTCCTGTGCCCCTTCTTCTCCACAGTGCCCGAGGACGCCCGGGGGTGGCCCATGTTGGACCTGACAGTCTCCCCCTCACGTCCTCCCAGCCCCCGGCCCCCCTGCCACTGATCACAACGACTGCCCCCAACCCCACTTCATAGGTCGCTGCGGTCCCAGCCGCATGTGCTGGTGACCTGGAAACGGCTCCTGGGCACCAGCTGCCAGGTGCAGCCTGACACTAGAAGGTCTGCATCCTCTGATGTCTTTAAGTCAGTGGAAAACGCACAACACACACAAACACATACACATGCTCTCACACTCTTACTGCTGGTCTGCTCTGGAACAGGTTCACTGACTTCTTTTCTTTCCCTCCCTCCTTCCCTTTCTCCTGGAGGCTGAGCCGTTTATGAGCTGACTCCCCCCAGGGCCGAGGTGAGGACCGAGCGAATTACTACTCGTCACGACAACAAGCCAGCACTAGGCACCTCAGAGAGCGGGCTGATGCCCGCGACACAGCGCTGAACTGGACGGTCCTGGGCACACGGAACACCCAGTCCCACTGCCTTCCTGTCAGGCTTCCTGTGGCCCCCTGTCTTGTTTCAAGCTCTCTGCCTCTACCGAGAGAAGACGGTTTCCCTCTCAGGGGGGAATGACTCCGCTTAGGCCGCCGAGGTGCCGTTTCTTAGTTATCTCATTCAGAGAGTCCCTGCTGGTGACGTTTCCATCCCTGACTTTTTAAAGTTATGACCTGACCATATTCTAAACGTCCCTGTTGTTTTACCTGGGACCATGGACAAGCACTTAAATGTCACCTGCTGACATGTTGTTCTTTGAATACGTGAGATTTTTAGGCTTTGTGCAGGCCGCCTGTGAGCTTTCAGCGGGGCGGAGGAAGAGATTTTGTTGATTCCTTGGCGTAACGGTGCTTGGCTCCAGTCGTGAAAACAGCTTTTTGTATTTGTGGGAGGCTCCTTCCAAGGAGCATGTGGGCAGGTGTGAGGAAAAGGTGGTGGCTCAGAAACCGTGGCACTGAGCAGAACAGGGGCGCAAGACACCTGTCCTCATCTGAGAACAGTGGTCAGCCCATTCACACCTGACAGCTCACCCGCATGCCCTTTAAGCTCCAGGAAATACAGATGAATGTCCACATGCTCTGTCCACATGCCGTTTAAGCTCCAGGAAATAAAAGGAGGAATGGTGGCATGATCGGGAAAAGCTCCGTAGGTACTTACGGCTAATACAGGCGGCGTAACTGACATACCCTGTTTCTGAAGGTTTCACTCTCTCTGCAGGCGCGCACCGTTTATTGGTTTCTGTTTCCAATTTATCCTTTGTCCCCACCTAATTCTGGAATGAATCACCCCAACGCAGCACGGAGATGTGAAACGCGATGTTTAGGACGCATGCGGCAGAGTGAAGGGTGGCAGGCAGGCATCAGGGAGGCCAGCCTGAAGGACGACAGGGAGGAGGGATGTGTGAGGCTTGTGCAGCAGGAGGGCCGTTGGAAGTGTGTCCAGGCAGATAAGTAAGGCTGGGCGCTCGAAAGGACTCAGGGCAAAGCCCGGCAGACAGGACGGGGAGTTTGCACACAGCCTCTTGATGCCGACTGTTCTGAAAGGTCAAAAGCGATTGTAGTCTGTGTTGTAAATACGGTCGGAAGAATAGCAGAAACCCTGATTGTATACATTGTGTCAGGAGCTCCTAAAGTTCCTCTCCTTTGCCTCCTCTCCTGCGGCCAACAAACGCCTTCCACGAGCGCCAGCTGGACCCTTCCCATGGGTCAATAAGAATCCGAGAAGTGCGGAGAAGTTAAAAGAGAAGTTGACGTTTTTAAAAGCAGACTGTAATAGGGAAGAACAAATACGACTCCATGTTGGATCTGCTTCTTTAACTTTAGCCTTTGTACGCTATTGCTTTAGCTTCCAGTTAAGAATGTTGCCTGTAGCCTGAAATACACAGGAGAGCCCATTCTCAAGGCTCTGACCTTTAAAAGTGTAACACCTTCCCATTCAGGTAGAGATAAAAAGTTGCAGAACAAAGAATACCATTTGTCTTATTGGAGGTCTACATGAACACCGCGACCGGACCTATGTGGACAGTTGCAAGAACAAAGGATTCTGGCACCAAGAAGTTTGCAGCGACTATCCACGCTGCTGCTTCAACTTGCCTCTCAAAATGCTTTGCTGAAACCCTTGGGGGAGTCTGGAGTTTGGGGGGCATGAGCCACCGTCTGCTTGCCAGGCACTGTGGTAAACCTTTCTCTGCTCCAGACTCCAGAGTCTGAGTGCTGTTTGGCCTCAGTGTGCGTCATCGGCACACACGCCGCGTTTGGTATCGGAATCGGCCAGTGCATTGGAGGGTGTATGATACAGGAAACTGGACCCCTCGGTCCCTCTGCCCCGGCCCTGCCCTCCTCACAAAAGCTGAACAGAGCAGCCAAATGCAGGGCAGGAACCACACACACGACGCGGATCCTGCGGAGGACAGCAGCAGCGATGGGTCCAGGTGGCCGACCCCAGCCCTGGCAGCACACGGACAGCACCGGGAATCGTAGGGCTTCCCCTCCTTCTTACAAGGAGCAGAAACACAAAGCAGAACAACTAGATTTTGGAGCACCTGTGAAAATGCCTCAAAAGGTTTTTATGTGCTCCTTATGCTGTGCCCTGATCCCTAAGACCTAAAGGTCTTCTAAGGACCACTCGTAGGGAAAGTTACCCAGAGCCTAGAATCGTGCACACTGTATGAACAGTCATCGCACGGCTTGTCTCTCTACTGAAACCAAAGAATAAACCTTTGAAAGTTACCTGGAAAGACTATGCCTGTTCATAACAGGACTTAACAGTCATAAAACCACTGAATCATAAAACCACTGAAAGACATAAGCTAAAGCAATACAGCTCACACCTTACACAAACAAAAAGGAGGAAGTATGTTTTCCCAGCAAGTACCAAAATATGTCCGGGCAGTTTCTAAGGGCCACATGTGGCTAACAGACGCTGGCCTTTGTCTCTCTTCTTCCTTTTCAACACTTCATTGTTCCCTCAGTGACCAGACCAGCCCTTCCCACCCAGAACTGACTGGTTGCACCTAACCTTAACTCGCTCACACCTACTTGTCAAGTGTGACTGGAGATGTGTACTTTGGTGTCTGCCGAAGAACTGTCCCTGTAAGAAAGGCTCTGCAGGGGCTGCAGCAGGTACAGAGGCCAGGGGAGTAGGACGCCCGCCCTCCCTCGCCCACCTGCACCTCGGCCCTCGGCCCAAGATTCCGTGGACGGGTGTGGATGCAATCGTTTCACCAGTGCAGTGAGTTTTGGAGCACAGCACACATAGCAGGTACCCCAGGACACACTTCCAGTACTTCAAGGAAGCTGCCGGTCAGGAGTACTCTTCTCACAGCTTGTGCTTGGCTGTAAGCAGGCAGGGCTGCGGGGAAGGCGCCCTCTCATGGTGCCAGGCCAGGAGTGGGTACATGAAGACCGCCTGCTGAATTCGCGGAGGTGGCGGAAGCGCCCTGGTCGGGACTCAAAGCGACACAGGGGCCGCAGAGTGTCACCCTCGAGGGCAGCGGCCAGCCCAGCCCTCTCCTGTCACTGTCATGGCTGAGGGATCTGAGCCTGGGAAGCTCAGAGGTGAGCTGAAGGTCACACCAGCAGGCAGGTGACAGAATTTGGGAACTGTGCCCGGGTCTCCAGAATCCAATGTTCTTTTTCACTTTACCAAGCTGAAAGCTAAAATATATCTGAATTCCATCTCCAGGAGAGCAGATGAGATTAATTAAACTGTAGCTTGAGGGGTTTAATTTAGAAAGAATGACATTTCCAACCACCAGGTAGGTGAAGGGAAGTATATCAGGGGCTTATAGCTCACGGAGGTGCCGAACCCACTTCTCTGAAGGTGCTCAGACTCAGGAGCGCCCTGTAAGGCGGCCCACGTCCGCGACCGTCGCCCACGCTGCTCGTCTGAACCACGGGCTGGGGCGGGGTAGCTAGGAGGTACTTTCAACAGGAGCATCAGGGAACTAAGATGGCTCATGTGGTAACTATGGAATTGCACAGAACTGAACCTTTGTCTGACGGTGGCGGAGAGAACGCAGGGAGGTGGATGGGATTAGGGAGATCCTTCAAAGGCAACAGGGAGTTTGATGGACAATGCCCTGGACGTTGACGCAAAGGAGAGTCCGACCTTTCTGATGCGGAGGGCACTGGGACTGCCATTTTGGTGGAGGGAAAGAGAGCTTGCTTTGTGACAGCCTGGGTTTGAGTCCACTGTGGGAGGGTCTGGCAGAGAGATGAGGGGCCTGCCTATGTCGTGGGTGAGCGGAGTGGGGCTGGGTGTGAGCGGAGTGGGGCTGGGTGTGAGAGGAGGGGGGCTGGGTGTGAGCAGAGGGGGGCTGGGTGTGAGAGGAGGGGGACGGGGTGTGAGAGGAGGGGGGCTGAGTGTGAGCAGAGGGGGGCTGGGTGGGAGCGCACGGGGGGGCTGGGTGTGGAGTTGCAACCAGGAGGAGGGAAAAGGGGAGACAAGGAGGGGCCCGAGACAGCCTCGCATTTCTCTGAGATGAGCAGACGGCCCAGGAGGGATGGAGCTTCAGCGACAGTGGGGGGCAGAAGGGGAACCAGGTGAGGCAGCAGTGGGGCCAGGTGAGCTGCAGCCCCAGAAGCAATGTTAGACCCGTCTGCTAGGTGTGTCATCAGATGGCCTGGGGCCCCCTCCCCTTACTTCCAAGGGATGGTTTATACACTGGGTTCCCACACGTTCGGAGTTACGGCCCTCACCGTGCTTTTCCTCATCAGCTCAGGCCAACAGGGACTCATCTTCAATCCCATGCACCTATTCCCTTCAGGTCCAGACCCACCTGAGATGACACTTGATAACTAATTTTACATTTCAAACAAGTACAAGCGTACATTTTAAGTGGTACACTTTTCTGGAACTAGTGAACTTGTTCCATGTGATTACATCGTCTCTAGGGAAGGAAGCTTTTCCTTTTGCTCAGTAACACACAGACTTTGGCATGAAGTCACTCTGGTTCACTCTGAAGCCTCTCAGGGCCTGGCATTACGTGTATGCAAATTTAAGTACCCCTAAAGCAGCATCCGTGATTTTTCGTTATATATAAAGCCATGGATAATCCAAATCTAAGCACTAAAACAGTTTTCAACTAAACCACTACTTTTAAGTTGAAACTTCCATTATATCACTTCTGGCAGTAGATTTGATTCTATGCATTAATTTTATAGTATCAAGTTCAATTTTCACACTATGAGGCATGAAAACTTTGAGGAGGTCTTAAAGTTTTTTGATTAACTTTTTATTAACAGTGCTCATATCTAAGGTTTAAGTTTTACTGGTCTCCTTGTTCTTTGTCAGTGAATTACCCATAAACAAGTACCACAGTATTGTGATAGCAAATATGTATACACTTCATTACATGTTTACTTAAGTACTGTTGTAAAAATGACTGAAGTTTGCATGTGTTTTGCTGTTAATTACTACTTTTGTTCATATTCTTCATCTTTTTATCTATCCATCCATCCACCCATTCATCCATCTATCCACCATCCATCCATCCATCCACCCACCATCCATCCATCCAAGCATCCACCCATCCATCCATCCCTATCTACCTACCTACCTACACACCCACCCACTCATCCACCTATCTATAGGTAAAGCAGATTTGAACTGTGCTGTGGTCTTCTACGTAAGTGTCTGATGCTGAGGTCAGTATCCCCTGCACACTGCAGAGCTGCTGTCTTACTGAATTAATTTTAGTCTGAAAATAAAAGAATAAAGCCAGTACTGAGATAAACATATGCATAAAAAAATCCTCTAGAGTTACAGGCTAGATACACGAATGAATCACACCACTAAATGGATTCCTTTTCCTTTTGAGGAAAGCCTTTGAAAAATGTAGTATTTAACAACTTGGCGGGCATGGGCGGGAAGCTTCCTAAGGAATTCTGTCATTTTATTCATGAAAGCTACATCGTGAGGCCCTCTCGTTGTCCATCTTAAAGTATGTGCGTGTAAATTAAGTGCTGAGCAAAGGACTTCAAGATAGCTCAAAAACCTTTTTCTCATGTTCTCTTTTAATAATACAGATTCTGTGTTCACCACTTTGTCAGGAACCACTGAAAAGCCCAGCAATGCTCTCAAAGGCTCTGCGTATTTTAAAGATTCATAAAACAAGTGTTATTTGTTTCTAAATGGTCATCAGAATACTTTCTTTCATCTTCCTACCTCTTCTACATATTCAAGTAAATGGGCAAAATCAGTGTTTTCCTCGGCCTTCTGCACGCTACTCGTGAAACACAGGTTTGACTCAAGGTCCCTATTAGTTTCACGTGTTGAGAGCTAAGCTATGACACCAGCCTTGAAGATTATCCCCCTGCATGGCTACCATGTCGAAATACATACTCGGGCCGAATTGTTTTCCACAAGATTCAAACGTTAAACCCTAACACCCAAGGTATTTGGATACAGGGTCCCTAGAATGGTTTTCAGGTGAAATGAGTCCCAAGGGCGCCCTCATCAGAGAGGGTTAGGGTCCTTCCAAGAGGAAGGGGAAGCTGCTCTGTCTGGCCCTCCCCTTGCGCTCACCTGAGGCAGAACCTGCCAGAACCCTCCTGTTGGACGTCTGGCCCCCAGAACCGCGGGGATACGCGTGCTGCTGTTTCAACCCCCCAGCCTGTGATAGTGCGCTCCGGCCGCCCAAGCACACTACTACAATACGTCTAACAGAGAGCTGTGTGTAATCTCCAGGTAGCACTCTCTCGGAGGAAGAACCACTCGGAGGTTTCTTAGATCACAACTGCTTGCAGTTTGGGGAAAGGAAATAAATGTTTCCTGGATGACCTAATTCCACAAATGCCTAGAAGAGCAGAAGCACAGCACGTTTTGTCTGCCTTTGGGCATAGCTACTGAAGAGGCTTAAGCCATAAACAGAATTATCACAGGACAGAGGGCGCCTTTGAAGACCTGCCTAAGTGATTTTTCCACTCCGCCTGCAAACGTCGTGTACAGGGGGGGCTGACAGTTACTTTGGGAAGCGATACACACGCAGGGAAAGCCTATGTAATTACTGGACCTGGAGGGGGTTAAACTCTTCGTTCCCAAGCGAGGGGACGGACAGGCCGCTGTTCTGGGAGTTGACATGTCACTGCTGCCGATGCAGGAGGCCTCTCTTCAGTCCTCTGCATGCGAACAGCTGTTACTTATGGCCCAGCCACCTGTTTACAGGTGATGACAGGCCTATGAAGGCAAGGCCCTCCAGGATTTACTCTCTGGTACTTACTCTCTTTACTCGCCTGAATCCTGAGAACCCACTGAGTGCCCACCAACCAGATGAAGGCTTTCTTTTACACACAACCGTAGCTAATTCAGCACTTCTGGAAGTGAAGATGTGCTTAATTCCAGGGGAGGCTTCTGATCTTTTTCTTCATCTCTCAGTAGTTGTATTAATGTTCATTTCTAAACATCCATCAACAGAGGAATGCATAAAAAAGATGTGGTACATATATACAATGAATATTACTTGGCCATAAAAAAGAACGAAATTGGGTCATTTGCAGAGTTGTGGATGGACCTAGAGACTGTCATACAGAGTGAAGTAAGTCAGAAAGAGAAAAACAAATATCGTATATTGATGCATATATATGGAATCTGGAAAAATGGTACAGATGATCTTACTTGCAAAGCAGAAATAGAGACACAGACTGTAGGGAACAAATGTATTGGATACCAAGGGGGAGAGGGGTGGGGAGGAATTGGGAGATTGGGATTGACATATACACACCACTGATACTATGCATAAAATAGACAACTAATGAGAACCTACTGTAGAGCACAGGGAACTCTACTCAGTGCTCTGT
Source organism: Tursiops truncatus (assembly GCF_011762595.2). Lineage (NCBI taxonomy): Eukaryota > Metazoa > Chordata > Mammalia > Artiodactyla > Delphinidae > Tursiops > Tursiops truncatus. The sequence continues at coordinate 124,223,338 of NC_047055.1, read as the reverse complement.
GGTGACCTAAATGGGAAGGACATCCCAAAAAGAGGGGATATACGTATACGTATAGCTGAGTCACTTTGCCGTACAGCGGAAACCAACACAACATTGTAAAGCAACTACACTGCAATGAAAATAAAATAAATAAAATAAAGATAAACTGTCTACTAGGACGTCATTAGGTACGAGGTTTCCAGAATGTTCTTTGATGCAGCAGTCCAGAGAGATCTACTGCAAAAAGGAGATTCTTCACATTGAATGAGGGACTGGAGATTCGTGACATACAAAAATCAGCATAAAAAAAGTTTCCGGAAGGACTGCCCTGGATAAACCCATTGTTTCAAGTTTGATGGAGAAGTTTTGCAAATGTGGAAATGTTTTCAGAGAAAACCAATGAACGTCCCCCATAATTAATGCTCTGAGGAATACATCTGGGAAAAGCTTCAAGAAGATACACCTGACCATGGCAAACTTCACATTAGTGCAAATAAAGTCCTTGGCCTTTTTTCTTGGAATGGTCTGAATCCTCCCTGTACATAATAACTTTAACTTAAAACGCTTATAATGAATAAAATCAGATGATGCAAATGCTCACTTTAAACGTCAACCAGCTCTGGCACTTGGGTGACGCTTTTATTTCACTAGGAACGGAAGTGCGTGAAGACATAAGGAGCTCTGGGCAAAGGGTGCGCAAGAGGTCGCGTGGTCAGGTCACCCCGGAGGGGCAGGGGACGCTGTGGAGACGCATGAGGTCCCTGAAGGTGGGCGCAGAGCAGTCAGGAAGGCATCCTGGGTCCACGTGGGCCAAGAAACGTTCTCAAGAAGTATAAACAGCAAGCCCTGAGTTTGCAAGTCTCTTCTTGGGGTTTGCCAATGCGGGGGTGGGGCATCTACCAGCCAAGGGTCCAAGCTGACCCGAGCCCTCTGCATCGTGTGGATCCCTGTGTGGCCACAGACCACACCCTGGTTTTCCGCTTCTTGGACACTGGCCAGTGGACACTCAGCACGGTGGGGTGAGAGCCACAAAAACTACCCAGGACCGGGGCGCTCTGTGGTCCTCCAGGGACCCCAACACGTGCCCCAGGGACCATGTGTCGTAGGCGCTTTTAGCTGCTGGTAAAAGAAACAGCGCAAGTACTATTTACCTTCAAAACAGACTATAGCAACAACAGCAGTGTTTGCAGGCAGAACAGTCAAGTAAAGGACCAATAAATACAGCATTGTATTAGCTTTCTTCCTCTACCTTGAGAATATATTAGTGGGGTGAGAATGTTTCATATCCCATGCATTTACCTTCTTATAGACTTCAATCATTTCAGCCTCTGACTCAATTTTAGTGTCTAATAGAACAGGGGCAGTGAAGAGCTCCGACTCACAGGCACTGATACGTCATCCCAACTGGGTGAGTCCTGGTCCAGCCTGGAGCCAGGCCTGCCTGCGAGTGTGGCCGCCAGCCTCCTGGTGACCAAGAGCACCCCAGGACCTGCAGACAGGGGGCAGTGGGTCAGCAGCCAGGTGCTGTGCGGAGACTCTGGAAGAATCAGGAATGTGAACCCCTACGGAATATGATGTAGAAGCAGCAAAGAACAACGTAGAGGGAGAAAGTCAGCAGCAGAGGGCCTGGGAGAAGCTTTATTCCTGCAGCAAATGTCATTTCTAACATTTCTAATATTCTTATCTCCGTCCTGTAAGTGGGAAAACTGGAACTGAGAGTAGGCACTGCGGTGGGCAGACTGGTCCCCAAAGATGCCCACCCCTGAAGCCCCAGAACCTATGAATGGGGTCCCTTACACGGTAAAGGGGACTTTGCAGAAGGGCTTCAGGCTATGGAGCTGGAGACAGGGAGGGTGTCCTGGCCGAAAGGCTGGGGGCTCCTCTAGCCAGGTGTGCCCCTGAAAGCGGAGCGCCTTCTCTGGCTGGAGGGGGAGAGATGCTGCAGAAGGAGTGATGTCAAGCATGAGCAGAGTCGGATGCACCAGTGCTGGCTCTGTGATGTAAGACCCACTGTCAGGACCAGAGCGAGACCTCGAGGGGTTGAGGGCGGAGCCCAGGACACCCAGCTAGGAGACGGGGACTCCAGTCCTACCTATAAGGAGCTGGGTTCCACCAGCCACCTGATGAGCCTGGGCATGGTCCTTCCCTAGCGCCTCCTGGGAGGAGCCCAGCCAGCCAACATCTTGGTTTCACGCCTGTGAGACTTGGAGCGGAGGACCCAGCTATGCCAGGCCCGGAATTCCAACCTATGGAACAGTGACATAAAAATCTGCATTGTTCTAAGTCCCCAAGCTTGTGGTCATTTGTTAGGGCAGAGGTGGAAAGGAACATGGGCAACTGGTCCAATGTTAAGCACCAAAATTCACATTTAAAATTCACCTGGCTAACTGTGGAGAGAATAATACAGTATACAACCAGCACACCCTCTGATTGTGCTAAGAGGCCTTCAGCTAATAAAACAAACCATGCTCTAATTTGCTGATGGTCCACAGAAAGGACCCTGGCAAGAAACTCCCAACCCAGTGGCCAGTCTTCTTTACTTGTGCAGAATTCACATCCCAGTTCCTTCTGCATTCACCTGGGGACCGATGCTGCTGTGTTTTAGAAAACAGGGAGGGATTCCATCTTCATCCAGTTTACGCCCAAGACTCTTAGAATTAGGAAAGCTTTGAAGAACTGGTCCAAGACCCCCAGCATCCCTCAAAGAGATTTGGATCCTCTTGCCAGCATTCAGGACAAGCTGTTGCCAAGTCTGGACTTAAACAAGGGGGAACCAGTCATCCCCACTGGCCTGGGATTAGGTGGGTCCCTGGAACACGGAGATTCAGAGCTAGCACTGCACAGGATCTGGCCGATGGCGAGGACGCAGTCACCCTAGTTTAAACAAACAAAGTTCCGGGGATGTAGCCACTGGGGACGCCCTCTAAAAAAAGATCACCCTTGAATCTGTCAGATGCCGTCCATGGAAATTACTGGGGACTATTAACTCAGTATTTGTTTAAGCTAGCATACGAGTAATCCAGTGTTTCTGAGGTATCTTGTTCATTGTCGCTGCCTAAGAAGCCTTTGCAGACAGACTTTTTTTACCCCAATACAGCAACCCCCCTTCCCCGCTGATGACAGGCTAGTAACACAGAAGGGGAAGCTACGACAGAGCCCTGGGGTCACCAGCGAGGGAGGAAGCGGCCGGGCAAAGGGGCGCTGTCAGGAGCCAGGCAGAGCGACACAGAATCAGAGCTAGCGACACGAGCACACACGCGGTTTACAGCTTTACAAAGGCAAAGCTGGGAACGCAGGAAGACGTTCTTCTTAGCCCTGGCAGTTGAGTCACTGCTCCCCGACCCTAGCAGAACTCTGTGTGTCTATGAAGGTTACCTGTGGGCACGACTATTTAATTTTTCACAAATCCAAGATACAACTCATCCTTCTCAGTGTCTGGAGCCCTGTCAAATTTTCATTCTGTGATGGTGGCTTAAAATAGATGGGTTATATGTACATGCTGTTACGAGGGCCTAATGAGAACCATCATTCTTTCGGACTGCCGATATGTGAAGACTGCACAACCACACGTACAAACAAACACACAAAGAGCAGAGAAAACACGTGGTGCAACACAGGGCTCACAGCTCCTGGTGCGGTCTGGGGTGGGGGGCGGGGGGGTCCCTGGGGCTGGCATGGGACCAGCTGGCTCAGGTGGGAGCCAGACCAAGGGCTCCTGGAAAGCAGGACTCCCTGAGGCCCCGTGGGAGATGAAAATCCTTGGGGTGAAGGCAGGACTTGAGGTCATTCAGAAATGCAGAGGCCGGGCAGCTCGGCAAGCAGAGGCCTTACCGCTGGCCAACCAGAGGCTGAATATTCACAGGAAGAAGCAAGAAAGTGACGATGGGGAGTTGGGGAAAAAACAGGGACCGCTCGGTGGTGAAGGGGGCCCAGAACATGCCACGGGAGCCCAAGGATTATTCTGAGCTGAAGACATGGGAGATCAACAGCTGCAGGGCAAGGCTTTTTCTAAATTCTCCTTATCTTCCTAAAAGCAAAGCCTCCCTAAAGAACGCAACTGCCATAAATCCCCTCCCCAGGAGCTTTACAACCCGGGAAGGTTGACTTCTATGGCTGAAGAGAAGTCTGCACAGGTCAGAGCCTGGATAAGAAACTGTGTAAACAGACATCGTCATACAACCACCACGTCTCACATCTGTTCTCCTAAGAGCCCATTCATGTTTCCTAAAAGTCGTCTCTTCTACCGAAGCGCCCCTCTGTCTCTCCCCAACCCCTATTAAGATGGTATATAAGCCCCAGGTGCTCACTGCCTCCTTGAATCATATTTTTCTGGGAACTGCCTCATGCTTACACAAATAGAAATCTGTATTTTCTCTTGTTAATTTCTTCTGTCCGTTTAATTTACAGGCCCCCAACCACCAAACCTAAGAGGGTACAGAAAACGTTCTTTCCCCCCTCGACAATGGAATTTGGGAAAGCAAGCAACCTAGTCCACAAAAAGTCAGTAGGGATACCAAGCAAAGGCAGGCTGGATGAAAGAAAAGATGTGTAATGGGAGGAGTTATGAAAGGAATAGTTGAGATCTTTTTTTTTTTTTTAAATGAAGTAAGGGAGGGCCTGGTACATCAGGTTGCAAGAGACGTGAAATAATACCAAGACCAGTGACCAGAGGCCTCCGTATTTTCCTCAGTGGTTCTGGGTGACAGGAGAAGACGGGCATGAGGCCTGGGCAGCAATGGCCAGGGATGTGCAGTCTCCCTGAGGCCCCGAAGGTGGCTGACTACGGCCCAGTGACTCTCCACACCGCCAGGAGAGACTCGAGCACCACTATGCCCCTAATGGGGTGTTCAGAAGTGAGACACTGACTAAAGAGTATGCAATCCCCCAAAGACAGAAGCGCAGCTCATCTCACCTGGCCGCCAAGTTTTAACTTTCTTTTCTTTTTTTTTTTTTTAATTTTATGTATTTATTTATTTATTTGTTTATTTGGCTGCTTTGGGTCTTCGTTGCTGCGTGCGGGCTTTCTCTAGTTGTGGCGTGTGGCCTTTTCAGTGCAGTGGCTTCTCTTGTTATGGAGCACAGGCTCTAGGCGCGCGGGCTTCAGTAGCTGTGGCTCAGGGGCTCAGCAGTTGTGGCTCGCGGGCTCTAGCGCGCAGGCTCAGTAGTTGTGGCGCACGGGCTTAGCTGCTCCGCGGCATGTGGGATCTTCCCGGACCAGGGCTCAAACCTGCGTCCCCTGCACTGGCAGGCGGATTCTTAGCCACTGCGCCACCAGGGAAGTCCTGTTAACTTTCAATCTGCCAGAAGCAACGCACCCACTTGATTCCCATTATTCTGGGAGGTGAAGTAGCTCTTCCAGCAGCAACACCTGACAGCCTACACCTGTCTGCAGACTTTGGCCATATAGACAATACACAATAAAAAGAGATACAGAGAATGATTTTTAAATTAACGTGTTTCTTTGTCAAGACATTATGTAAAATATATTAATTGCCATTTCACATATTGAAAAGTCAAGTCAGGTGATGACTTCTGTAATTGAAGAAATGGTCTGAGTGTTATATGATGAAGACATTGTACAGTTAATCAGAACTCAAGTTAAAATACATTTGCCATTTTTTAACTCTCCAGGTACATAAAGGCTTAATGTGCGAGACTTTCTTCAAAACAAAACAAAAAAGTAATTCAAAAGAAAACTCTGGGGACTTCCCTGGTGGTCCAGTGAGTACAACTCTGTGTTCCCAATGCAGGGGGTTCCGGGTTCGATCCCTGGTCGGGGGAACTAGATCCTGCATGCGTGCCACAACTAAGAGTTCACAAGCTGCAACTAAGAAGTCTGTGTGCCGCAACTGAGAGCCCGCACGCCACACCTTAAAGATCCCACGTGCTGCAACTAAGACCCGGGGCAGCCAAAATAAATAAATAAATAAATAAAATAACTATGATTCTTTAAAAAAAGGAATAATTGTTCATTTAAAAAAAATCCTGAAATTCAGCTGTGAACATTAACAAGAAAAATACGTATCCAAAGTAGTGACTGCCATGCTTTTAAAAACTGCTTTCAGGTTTTACTTGTAACGTAGTAGTAAATATCAACACAGGAAATCCTGTGTAAATGATGGCATTTTTATTTTGCAACAAAGACGTGCATTTTTGCGGCGAGGCACTGAAGTGGCAGAGCACACACACCCAGGGGGGCTGGGGTGACTCCCGGCTTGCTCCCTCAACCTGCCCCGGACTCTGAGCACCGCCGCTCCTGTGTGCAAGCCTCCAGAAGCTCAGGGGCTGTGAAAGCTGGGGCAATGATAACCTCTGCCCTGCGGGGCCCGTGGGATTGAGTGGGGGCTCCCGCATGCCAGGCCCCCCGGCACACAGGCGCTCAGTGGGTGCGCCTGAGCATGGAGATGGGTAAAGTGACTTCTGAAGATGGCACCGTACTTTTGCATATCTTAAGCACAAAAGAACGATACATAAATAACTTAGGACATCTGCAACGCACACTTGCTGAATGCCAGCTCTGTTAGGCATCTTCTCCTAGTAAAACGGTGACTAACGTGACAACATAAACTCCCCCTTTTATGCTACTTGTGCTTTACTACAGTCCTATTAGTGCTACTGCACCAGATTAATTTGGTGACACGCACAGAATCATAAATTCCCAACGGCAACCGTGACTCTCTCTAGGGACTTGATACCTGCATGAAATGCCCTTCAACTCCGAGGCTCGTCACCCCTATATGCTGGCGCCTGCACTGCGTCAAAGAGGAAGCAGCAGGACACAACCTAAGAGCAGTGTCATGCTTCCATGAGCCTCTCTGCAACTGCTTGCTGAATTTGGAAGACAAATGCAAGTACAAAACGGGCGGTGGGCCTCCACAACCAGGAGCCGACCAACACTGTCCTTTCCTCCTACAATAGGCACATCTGAGGAAAACCCAAACACCTTAACTGTGTCTGCCTAGGAAACAGGGCAAGACAGGTTTCATTTCTGCAAGACAAATAGCTGCATCAATAAGTGTGGGTGACTAACAAGGGTAACTGGTGGAGAGCACTTCTAGGAGCGAGACTACTCCTCAGATACGCACGTGCTCATTTTCCTTTGATGTGCATAGAACACTGTCACCGTGGGCAACAGGGATGTCCGAGCTCTGCCTCGGCGCCTCGGCGTCTCACCAAGGCGAACTCCCGCCCGTATAGACTGGAGCCACACAGCCGTGCCCTCCTCTCCCGCAGCTGCACTGCAACTGGCCTCACGCAAAGCCGGCGTGTGGTCTCCCCATAAACTTGGTTCGCACACACACTTGAAAACCTGGCAACGCCATGTTTCCATGAATAGGGTGCCCGGCAAAGGAAGGACTGCCTGGAGTAGAAAGAAAGGCAGCACCCTCCTCCCTGAACAGCCAAACAAAGGAGGACACGACGGGTCAGCACCTCATCTTCTCAGCTGTGAAGACGGCTGCAAGCAGGCGCTCCTACTCTGAGCTGCTCCAGAACCAGTCTGCTCAGGGAGGCACCTCACTCTACCTGCACCACACAAAGAAGATGGCCCTTCTAGGAGGAGGGTTTTATCACCTGAAGGGATGGGAGATCCTTTAAGAAGTTCTTAGGGAAGGAGAACGCATTTGTATGGAATCTGTCGTAGGATGGCAAACACGTGGACTCAAAGATGTTCTGATGTAAGAAGCAGAACCACACTGCAGCCAGGACCCGTCCCACCAGCCCTGAGGCCTCATCTTTGACTCTGTGGCTTAGTGGCTGGGCCATCGCAGGCTCCACCCTGGTCATGCAACTGCTGAGTTGAATCCGTCCGCGTACTTGTATTGCGAGGAACGCACTGCCGCCATCGCTCAATGATACGCAATGATTCTTCTGGCTGTCGCATAATAAAAAATATATATATTTGGCCTTTGCCCCTGGTTTCCAGTACAGAGCTCCTAAAACCCTTGGCATTTCCTGGGCAATCAGAACATTTTTCATTATTCGTAATAATCTCCTTTCAAGCACATGTCAGCTTATGCTAATGAGTGACAGTCCTGGGCCCCAGATGCCTTCGGGATGGGGGCTGGTGGACAGAAAGACCAGGCAGGATTAGAGCGCTGCAGCTTGCACCCCAGCCCAACCTGCAGGCCCGGCGATGCAGTCAACAAAGGCCCATGGTTTAACCAGCAGTGCCAGGCAATGGAGCCTCCGCAGAAAGCCCTAAGGTTCTTGGAGCTTCTGAACACAAGGGGGTGCTGGGAGGGTGGCGTGCCCAGAGAGGGCATGGAAGCCAGCACCCTGGCACCCAGACCTTAGGCTAAGCAGCTCTTCCACCGGGCTGCTCCTGAGCTGTACTCCTACACTAGACCAGTGAACGCAAGTCGCGTCTACCGAAGTTCGGTGAGTCATTCTAGTGAATTATAACAACCGGGAAGGGGGCTGTGTGGGAACCCACGTCTGTGGCCGGATGGGAGAAGCACGAGGGGCCTGGGTACCTCGTCAGAGGCTGGCATCCGCAGCAGGGGCAGTCTCGGGGGCTGAGCCCCCAACCCGGGGATCGGCGCCGACTCCAGGTCCTTAGCGTCAGAAGTGCGCTGAATCGTGGGACGCCCAGCAGGCGTCTGAGAATCAGAGGAAGCCCGAGGGGTTACACAGCTCGACGGCCCTTACAGGTTCAGTATAGTCAGTTAGGCCCCGGGCCCAAAAAGCACATCACTCAACAACGTTCGCCACTGTCAGCTGCATCGGGAGGCAGGCTTTTGAGTAACCTTCCCTGCGCTCGCGGTTAGTGTGGCAAAGGCCGCGTTAGTGACAGGCAGTCGGTGAGAAGATCTCTCACGGAAAGGCTCTTCCCTGCACCCGTGCCCCACGAAGCACCGCACCCTCGGATGCAGGGACCAGGCGGGAGCACCGTCACCCTGAGGGACGCCCCGCCTGCTGTGGACACACGTGGGTCACCAGCAGCAACCGCTCTCGAGAAGCCCCAGGTGTTCTGGAATCTGCCTCTGCAGGTGGCTGAGGCTTCTTCCCCCTCCTCCGTCTCACCAGCCCCCATGAGCCGCGCGGAGACTCAGCAGAAGCGAACAAGCCCCGTCGCGCACTCTAAGCACTCTTCCTGGGCTCAGACACCACCTCCCCAGCTCCAGCACGGACGGCACAAGGAAGCAGCCCACAGAGGCAGGACAGAGCTCCGCCTGCGGCCCCCTGGCAGGGGAGAAACCGAGAAGCATTTGGGGGGAGGGGTGGTGAGCGTTGCTGACTTGCGTCTGAATTGCTGCACTGCAGGGAACGTGTGTGTCCAAGGCTGCTCGTTACAAATAAGGACACCGTCGCCATGCATCACTGAAGGCCCCCCTTCCCTGCAAAGTGCCCGTCAGGCAGTGCCCTGCGAAGCCTAGGCTTTCCTACATTCGGGCACCCCAGACGATTCTGGCCGGGGCTCACTGGCCAGGTGACTTGGGGTGGCTGCACTCCGCCACAAAACGAAGGGATCTCCGCACGCACCTTCCACCCGGCGACCCCACTGCCCTCTCCTTGAGTCCTCGGGAGTGCCGCGCAGCAGCTGTCCACGTGGACACAGAGACCCTGCGCCTGCGCACGGCATCACCTGCACGCCCGCTGCCGCTTACCTGCTCCACGGGAGCGGCGGGAGAAAACCTGCGGGCGCACACCAGGAAGATGTCTGGCTCCGGCTTCCCACTCCTCACTTCGGGGTCATCGCCGAGGACGACGTGATGGAACAAGCTGAAGAAGCCCTCGTGTCTGCTGGTCTTCATCTGGAAGGATGCGGTCCCTGAGCTGGTGGCCACGGCACAGGGCACGCCGTGCTTCCGCAGGTGGTGGATCAGCTTCTCCACACCTGGGGGCGGGGGGGGGGGGGGGGCGTCAGTGATGATGGGGAGCAGAGGTACCGGCCGCAGGCCTCCAGGGACACTGCGCCAGCTCTGCCGCCCTGGCTCTGCTGCCTCTGCCCAGACATCGTGTGAGCTCACACTGTCCTGACAGGGGTCGTCAGCACTGGGGCATCCCCACGCAACACAAACGTCAGAGAGCGATTCAGGGCTCAGCGCTAGCACCTCCCAAAGTAACAGAGGTGACGGTACCGGGATGCTGCTGCTGTGTTCGTCAATCCTATCGGAGCCAACCCAGGGAAGGGCCTCTGCACTGAGTACACAGGGCTTCGTTTTGTTTTGTTTTAAAGCAATGAATACACAAGGACTATGCTTTTGGTGTTTTCTGAGGAAACTCTGTATTGTACAGAAAGCAATTCAGCATTCCTCACACTGCTGGACCCTGAACCAGCCCCCATCAGAGGCTGAAGGGAAAGGTCGCTGCTGAAGCAAAGCTGCAGGACCACCTACCAAGGGGTCAGACACTGAAAAGGCTCTGCTTAACGCAGCTGAACAACAATAACAACAACACACCACGTGAAAGACACGCTTCCGCGTTCCTATCAACGGTGGTGGTTAAGTCCAGGAAACACGTAGGTTAATGTATTATCCTTGGAGCCAATTAAGAGACCGCCAGTTATAAGAAATGTGACAAAAATGACAGTACTTTCCACCTTCAACACACCCGATTACAACAACAGTAATGTCTAAATCCACACAAAGGTTTATCTAAAATAGTATCTTAAATAATCAGATAATCACGGCTGTTTCAGTAAGTACATAAGGCGATGTCCCTAGTTTCTCAATTGCTACAGAAAAGATTGACACGTTTTTCGATACCTGAACCCATTCAGAAAGGCAACAGATACTGTGATCCTTCAGAGGAACAGTCCTATGAGGTGCTCAGAGGAAAATGTGGACCTCAACTCCACGCCAAGACAACTAAATCAGCAAAATCTAGCACTTGGATGGATGTAAAAGTCAGTGTCCGACATCCAATCAAAATTACCATGCTTGCAAAGGAGGAAATACAACCCATAACCAGGAGAAAAAGGCAATCAATAGAAATGAACACAAATATGGAAGAGATGATGGATATCAGCAGATACTGACCTCACATAACAGCTTGGTAAATATAATGACGCCCAAGTCAGGGACTGTCAGAATGGAAAAACAAACAAAAATAAAAGTGAGACCCAAATACACGCTGTCTGCAAGAAACTTACTTTAAAGATAAATACTCAGATAGGTTAAAACTAAAAGGATTGAAGGACTTTCCCGGCGGTCCAGTGGTTAAGATTTCACCTTACAGTGCAGGGGGTTCAGGTTGGATCCCCGGTTGGGGAGCTAAGATCCCACATGCCTCGTGGCCAAAAAACCAAAACATAAAACAGAAGCAATACTGTAACAAATTCAATAAAGACTTTAAAAATGGTCCACATTAAAAAAATCTTAACAAAAAAAGGATTGAAAACTACGTATTATGTCACTACCCATCAAGAGTCAGTGTAGCTGTACTAACAAAAGACAAGTGGGCTTTAGAACAACGAATGACAGTTATCAGGGATAACTAGGGATGTTTTGTAATGACAAATAGGTCAATTCATCAAGAAGATATGGCAATTCTAAACGTGTATGCACCAAATAACAGACCTTCAAAATAGGTAAAGCAAAAACTCAAAGCACAGGAAGGAGAAAGATGTTTCAAATTCCTCTCTCAGTAATTGACAAAACAAGTAGACAGAAGATAAGTATGGTACTGCTGACTTCAAAAATACTATCAAGCAACTTAACCAAATGGACATTTATGTAACACTTTACCCAACAACAGCAGAATACATATTATTTTCAAGTGCATATAAAACATTCAACAAGATAGAATACACTATGAGCCAAAGAACAAGTCTCAAAAATTTTTAAGTAACTGAAATCATACAAAGTAATTTCCCTGACCATAGGAGAATTAAAATAGGAATGGTATTTGAAAAATCAAAAACTGGAAGAAAGAAAAGATCTACAATCTAAGATTTTATCTTAAGAAAGTAAAGAGAAAAGAAAAAAATAATAAACTCAAGACAGAAAAGAGAACGTAGAAGACTGATTAAACCAAAACCTAGTCCTTTAAAAAGATCAATTTAATTGGTGGGCTCTTAGCTAGACTGATCAAGGGAAAAAAAAAAAATCCAAGTTTATCGCAGTGAAAGAGAGACAGCACTACAGGTCCTTAAAATCATTAAAAAGGATACACAAAATATGACAAGCAACTTCATGTCAATAAATTTGCTAACTTAGATAAAATGGACACGTTCTTTGAAAGCTAGAAACCTCACTCAAGAAGACGCTAATAACCTAACTAGCCCTAGGTCTATTAAAGAAATTGAATCTGTAGTCAAGAACCTTCCCAAATCTAGGACTGGATGGCCTCACTGGTGAATTTAGCAAGCATCTCAGAAAGAAAGAAGAAATAAAGAAACCACAAGAAATTGGAGGGAACGCTCGCTTCCCAACTCATTTTATGAGGCCAGCACTTTCCTGATACCAAAGCCGGCCAAAAGTCACACAAGAAAACTACAGACCTGTATGACTTCTGAACACATATGCTTAATTTCACACTGAAAGGAATTTCCAAACAGTGTGAAAGTATTCTACGTGAAGGGTTTCTATGGGGTGTGAATCTATCATGTGAAAACATGAAAAAAACACAGCATTCAAGATTGTCTGCAACAAGCACTGATTAACAGCATGGAGAATTACACTTACTGGTTAAATTTCAGTAAAAAAACCCTTTACTTAACGGATGAATTAAGATGGATGAAAGAATGCCTATAAACAAACAGACATCCAATAATCACCTCTGTCTGGATACGGTGATTAAAGTTGAGTATCAACGTGATTTGAATTTAAAACAAAATATTCAAATTGTATCACACAATAGTAAACCAACATATTAAAAAATAATGGAGCATATTTAAACAGATGCTTTCTCTAAAACCTACTGGAAAAAGAAAACTTTGCTGGAAAAGTTCTCTGGTGCTACTGATTTTAAAAATTTAAATATAGTTTATCTCATTTTAGCTTATCCTTCTAACATTTCTAGTTCTGTGAACATTTCATAATGTACCTAATGTAACAGCAGAGTACTATACATAAATAAGTACACACCAATAAGCCTATATTGGAGTGAGTACTCAACATTTTTTTTTTTTTCCCCCGGTACGCGGGCCTCTCAGTGTTGTGGCCTCTCCCGCTGCGGAGCACAGGCTCCGGACGCGCAGGCTCAGCGGCCATGGCTCGCAGGCTCAGCCGCTCCGCGGCATGTGGGATCTTCCCGGACTGGGGCACGAACCCGTGTCCCCTGCATCGGCAAGTGGACTCTCAACCACTGTGTGTGGCTCAGTTTTGTCCACTGTCACACAGCAATGATTAATGTTCCCGGTGGTGGAGTTGTGAAGGAATGCCTGTAAAGGGGCCTGCACGTAAAAGCACACACAGGAAGGTAAGGCCCCAACAGATGTCAGCCATGGTCACCACCATTACATCACACTTCAGGTTACAGTCAGTAATGAATCACTCGAACGTCCTGATACATTATTGCTTGACTCCTTCAGAAATTCTGTATCATTCATTCACTCATTTATTTTTTAAGTGAACAAAAAATTTTTGTTTTTAAATCAGGGAAATAATCTTTTAAAAAATTAGGCCTATTCTGTTTGGGTTTGAAACACACACACACACACACACACCTTAAACACTTTTGTATCCTTTAAATACTGTACACCAACTTTTTCTTATTCAGTCACTCTGAGAAGTAAAAGATTGAAAATGTGAAAGGAGTTCTGTCCTGTGGAGAAGCTGGTTCATTAGGTACATAAATGAAATCCACTCAACAGCTTGTAGCCTTGGTGTGCTTAAGTCGGTTTCAGGGCAGGGCAGGAAGACAGACAGCTCTTGCTACAAAGAAGCCACACTCACAGGATTGACCTACAGGGGAAGAAATAAGAAATGCGGAGCATCAGGGATCCTGATAGAAGAATGTTTCCGTTTGACTTCATCCTAGACACCTAAGATTGGTGAGAAAGGACACAGAGGCTGCCACGAAAATGGATTTGAAAACGGAAAAATGCAGAAAAGATAGCGGACATGAGTTCTTTCAGGCGGTGCCGTGGAATTCAAGCATTGAGTGGGTATATCCATGAAACCTCTAACTAGCTCAGGCATCATTTGTAACACTTCACCCTGAACCCAGCGAGGGTTCAACTCCCGGGGGGAGTGAACAGGACCCAGGGGCAGATGATACCACATAGCAACAGATACACCATGTGTTTCAGGAAACACAGAGCGGCTGCTGAGTCTAGACCTCTGCAGGGATGCATAGGAAGGTGAGGGTCATGTCACGATGTCAGCCCGGGGGCTCAGCTGATGCAAGCGCCCAGTCACGTGGCAGGGGAACAGACACCCACACCGTCCTGGCACGGGTGCACTGTGCAGGGCTCTGCTCAGCCTAGACCTCCACACGTGCATTCCTCAGACAAGGCTCAGCCCCTCCTCACCCCGACTCGCATGTGTAAGGGCGTAGGCAGACCACCTCTCCTAGACGCTGACTGTGCCCCTGCCTGAAAGGTGAGCAGCCCAACACCACAGTGTTACAGGTCACAGGGATGCCACCAAGGGCAGTGGGTCAAACGGTGGCCCCCCCAAAGATATGTCCGAGTCCTAAGCCCTGGTGCTTCTGAACGTGAACTTATTTGGGACAAGGGTCTCTGCAGATGTGATGAAGGACCTCAAGAATGAGATCATCACGGATTTACGGTGAGCCCTAAATCCAATGACTGGTGTCTTAACTCTGTTCCTGTTGTTATAATAAAACACCACAGGCTGGATGCTTTATAAACAACAGAAATTGATTTCTCACAGTTCTGTGGGCTGGAATTTAGATCAAGGTTCTAGCAGATTCAGTGTCTGCTGAGGGGGCCCTCTTCCTGGTTCACAGACGACTGTGTACGCCCTGTGTCCCCACATGGTGCAAAGGGTGAGGGAGCTCTCTGGGGTCTCTTTCATAAGGGCACTAACCCCATTCATTGTGCTCCACCCTCATGACCTAATCACCTCTCAAAGGGGCCACCTCCTGATACAATCACACTGGGGCGGGGTGGGTGGTGGTGGTTAGGGTTTCATATATTATGAACTTGGGGGTGAGGGGGGATGACAAACGTTCAGGTCATGGCAACTGGTGTCCTTATAAGAGGAGAGACACA
This sequence comes from Tursiops truncatus, assembly GCF_011762595.2. NCBI lineage: Eukaryota > Metazoa > Chordata > Mammalia > Artiodactyla > Delphinidae > Tursiops > Tursiops truncatus. The sequence goes on along the minus strand of NC_047055.1, from coordinate 124,208,235 downwards.
GACACAGAGGAGAAGCCACGTGAAGATGGAGGCAGAGATGGGAGGGAGGCGCCAAAAGCCCAGGGATGCCTGGAGCCCCCGGAAGCTGGAAGAGGCGGGAAGGATCTTCCCCTGGAGTCTCCGGAAAGAGTGCAGCCTGCCCACACCCTGATCTCAGACTTGTGGCCTCCAGAACTGTGAGAGCATAAACCTCTGTTGTTCTAGGCCACCAAGTTTGCAGTCATTTGTTACGGCAGCCACAGAAACTGTGGCCCCAAGGACCCAAGGTAGCAGCACTGGTGGTGGAAACTAGAAGCTGGGGCCTTGATTCTGAGAAGACGACATAATTCATGACTATAAACATGAACGTGTGCTGGCAATGTTTCAGCAATTGTTAGCAATCAAGGGCAGAGCTCAAGAAAGAAAAAGGAAACACACACACACACACACACACACACACACACACACACACACACACACGAAGAGAAGCCTAGCAGCTGTTCTCGGCATCAGTGGGAAGAGGCTCCAGGAACCTCCAGCTGCCACCTCAGACCCAGAGACCAGGTCACTCCGCTGGGATCAACAGCCAGGAGGTGCGAGGGTGCTGGGAGCTACAGGAGCAGGTTCTCAGAGGGGGGATCTTGACACCTCTCCCTCCTTACGGAGACCTTTAGCAATGCCCAGATTTTAATGTCACTGTGGATTCCTAAGGAGTGCTTTGGAAAGGCATGATCGCAGGGCATGAGTTCACATTCCAGGGCAGATAGGGCCTGCTGACTCACCCTGAGGGTCGCCCTTTCCAGGGTGGATTCTAATTAGGATTCTTACCTAAGTATGGGAGGATGGTGGGGACAACCAGACATTCCACCCTCCTTCCCAGGGCAGGATTTGGAGAACAGGCCCATCAAAGGCAATGACAACTCAAGTGAAGGGTCGCCTTCCAAGACGAGCAAGGCCCAGGAGCCTGAAATTTCCATCCGCCCCATAACACACTAAGAGGGACCTGACACGATGCCTTCCCAGTCTACCACTGTATTTAGGGCAGTGATTCCCCAGCAGAGACAATTTTGACCCCCGCCCCCTGGGGCATCTGGCCAAGTCCAGAGACACTGTTTGGTTGTCACAACTGGGGGAGGGGGGGCTCCTGGCTCTGGTGGGTGGAGACCAGGGATGCCGGTCATCATAGGCAGTGCCGTATGCAATGTTCTCAGTCAGGGCAGTGTAGGAATGGCCTAGAAGTCCAGGGGTCAGATTCCTCACTCTTCAGTTTACTTCTACAAATCTGCATCCTCACCTATAAAATGTGAGTAAGAGCAATCCTGCCTACTTCACAGAACGAGTATAAAAACTGCAGATGATATAAAGATATAGGAAGCATGTTCAGTTTTCAATTCCTACACAAACAGGAGATGATGGAAAGAAAGGTGGGTGCCTTCTAAGCAATTCGCATCAAAAATGGATTGATTTCCTTCACCTGATGCGTCCAATAGAGACAAAAGCAGCAGAGTGCATTACTGTGGCTATCAAACTAATCTGAAAGTGATCAGCCCAATTTTGTGGGGACCAGGACAGTCAACTGAGATAATTTTCCACTGTCAACTATTTTTTCCTTGCTGCCATTCTGCAGAAATTTCAACACTGTGGCCAGAGTTTCTGTGCATGTTGTTTTTTCTGGGCATTATCTCAAATATAAAATTCTTTTTTTTTAAATTAATTTATTTATTTTGGCTGTGTTGGGTCTTTGTTGCTGTGTGTGGGCTTCCTCTACTTGTGTCGAGCAGGGGGCTACTCTTTGCTGCAGTGCGTGGGCCTCTCATTGTAGTGGCTTCTCTTGTTGCGGACGGAGCATGGGCTCTAGGCGTTCGGGCTTCAGTAGTCGTGGCTCACGGGCTCAGTAGTTGTGGCTTGCAGGCTCTAGAGCGCAGGCTCAGCAGTTGTGGCGCATGGGCTTAGTTGCTTCGCGACATGTGGGATCTTCCTGGACCAGGGCTTAAACCCATGGCCCCTGCATCGGCAGGCAGCTTCTTAACCACCGTGCCAACAGGGAAGTCCTCAAATATAAAATTCTCGGTGTTATCGCCTATGTCCTCGGGAATGGTCTGGTAAGGAAACAGAAAGTCTTTCCCTGTGTTCCTGTCTAGGCTGCTGCAGACATGCCGAAAGCACCAGCGCCTGGAAGGCTGCAGCAAGCCCCTAGTGAGGGTCCCCTCCTTTCCATGGGTATCTCTCAGAGGAGGACTCTGTGGTGAGGTGCTGGAGCCCCACTCAACATGCCATGACACTGGGACTAAGGTCCCACTGAGTGTGTGCTCAGGGGGGCACGGAAGCAAGGCCCTTCCCCTAGTGGCTGTGTGACTCGGTTTGGGGGAGAGGAGACAGGCACAGCTGTGACATTTACGGAAAAATTCTTTGTACAGCATGCAATTACCACCATTTTCTACCTCGCCTGTCCAGGAACTTTAACAAAATACAACTTCGTAATCCGTGAACGGCTTCTGGTATTTAAAAACAGAAACAAAATTTTTTTTTCTTTTTTTTTTCCTTTTTTTTTTTTTTTTTGCGATAGGCGAGCCTCTCACTGTCTTGGCCTCTCCCGTTGCAGAGCACAGGCTCCGGACGCGCAGGCTCAGCGACCATGGCCCACGGGCCCAGCTGCTCCGTGGCATGTGGGATCTTCCCGGACCGGGGCACAAACCCGCGTCCCCTGCATCGGCAGGCGGCCTCTCAACCACTGCGCCACCAGGGAAGCCCGGAATTTTTTTTATTGTGGTAAAATATCATGAAGTTTACCATCTTGTGCATTTTTAAGTGCACAGCCAGTGGCATTCAGGAGCTTCACCTTGTTGTGCAGTGGTCACCACCAGCCATCTGGAGAACTCTTTCGCCTCCCCAGACAGAAACTCTGTCCCCAGTGAACACTGCTTCTCCCCCGCCCCGCCCCGGTAACCTTCACACCACCTTCTGTCTCTGTGACTCTGACCACTGCAGCTGACTCCTGTCAGTGAAATAACACAGTATTTGTCTCTTCTGTCTGGCTTCTTTCCCTGTGAGCACAATGTCCTTAAGGTTAACCCGTGTTGTAGCCTGTGTCAGAATTTCCTCCCTTCTTAAGGCTGAATAATATTCCACTGTAGGAATATAAGACATATTATTTATCCAGTCATCCATCAGTGAATACTTGGGTAGCTTCAAGTTTTTGGCTATTATGAGTAATTGCTTTCCATTCTTTAAAAAATACAATATTTTTTAATTCTTGAAAAGCAAGCCGCAGCTGAAATATTTTGTCCGTTGTGCACCGCATCCCCGAAATAATGCTGGGAGCAGATCTTCCAAGACTGAAAATAAATAGACTAATATACAGCTGACCACTGAACAAGAGGGGTTTGAACTGCGCGGGTCCACGTACAGTGGACGTGTTTCAACAGTAAACACTACAGCGCTACACGGGCCGTGGTGGGTTGACTCGGCAGGTGAGGAGGAAGTGCAGACACGGAGGGCTGACTATAAATTACAGGTGTTGTCCAAGGTTCAAGTGTACCCGTACTGTCTGTGCACACACTGCGTCCCCACTGCTGGGTGGGTCGTCTACGGGGAAGCTGTGGGATGCGGGGCAAGCCAGGCGGCCCCCTGGAACCTGGCCGTGTTCGCTGGGACGACAGGTCACTCCTCACCCCACACAGGTGCCACCCACCCCCTGAGTCGGCACCTGTGCAGTCAGCACCTGCTCCTCAGACACCCAGAGCCTGTCCAAGCGGCTGGAAGCCACTCTCCTCAGCTGCCGACGCCCGTGACTAAACCGTCATGGCCATCTATCTACCCATTTCTCTCCACTGAATTGAGAGGTCTTTCAGTAAGGACTTCTTTTATCCATGATCTCTTCCTCCCAAGTATTTAAAAATCCACAGGGGAACCGCCACACATTTAAAAACAAACTGCAGCTCGTTCATTTGAGAAAAACCTTTACGCCCACAGTTAAGTAATAGCTAGAATCGCAGGAAGACAAGACATATATCTTGTGGCTTAGTCTAGGATGTCTCTGTTATAATTTAGTAACAATTCAGGCACCTGGCAGTCTTTGAATGCCAGAACATTTAAACCAGGAAAAAGGAGTAACGTCCATGTACATCATCAAATAAGTCAGTACTCTACAGGACAAGGGGAATCAGAATTGTAAAGGTCTGTTACTGGCATTACTGACCAGCAAATGATTTTGAAGGAGCGTGGCATCGTGATTGTGGTTTGTTACCACGTCCATACTCAATATTCTCCTTTCACTGCTGTTGTGATTGATTTCATGATGAGAAAAGCTAGGCGTAACCTGAGACTCACACCTTCTCTCTGTATGTGCTGTCTGCTGGATTCTTTTTATGTTTGCAATTCTACAGCTTCGGTGCTTAAGTAATAATGAGTCTTGAAACTTCAGTTCCAGTCCTGGTTTGTCAGGTGAATGTTAATTTTTGCCAGTACCACGTCACACTGTCACCTCACATGGGACTGCGGTCCACTGAGACCTTCTGACTCCACCTTAGGTCAAGCCCTCATAGTCTGGTCCTCCTCCCAGCTAACTCTCCCCTGCTGTCGTCATCATGTGCCATAAACCCAGAGGAATTCCCCCCCACCTCGCATAGGTTTCCCTCTGGCACATCATCTCTTCAAAACTCCCACTGGTTCTAGAAGCAGCAGACAGCTTAGCTCAAGACTAAAGACCTAGTCGAGCCGAAGTCCTTGCCTATTTCTCAAGCACATCAGTAAAAGGTTCAGCTTCGAGCCGCCTCTATCTCACCTGCTCTCCGCAGTTTCCCCAAAGTTCAAGCCCCCATCCCCAGCACAAAGCTGCCACTGCCCTGAGAACATTCTGCTTTATTTTCCTCCACTCCCCTTCCACCACTCTTTTCTGAATTTCTCTTTCTGACGTAAAACTATATGTTACTGTAGATTTCCACTTAAATGGATATGCATGTATCCTAAGCTGATTATACACACCTTTCTTTAATGTGCCCATGAGCAGCCACCCAGCCCCAGATGCCCTTAAGGACTGAGTAAAGGAAGAGGAAAATTACAGGATGACCCTAAGGAAATGAGTGCCTTCTTGCCAGGACGGTGGACCGTGTGTTCAGAGAGTGGGGCGGCAGGAGCCGACAATGTCTGCTAATAGCCATGGGGGACTAAGGGCATAAGACACACAAAGAATAAAGTAGAAGAGAGAAGCAAAAGGAGGGGGGTGCGGGGGTGGAGACACATAATTACCCAGGCCAAAGCAGGCTGGCAAAGAAGAAACGGGCTTGGGTAGAAGTGGGACTGGGGCCCACACCACGGAGAGCGGTGTCCACTTTGCGGCCGGGCTGTGGTCATCAGGGGCGCTCCGGGAGAAGAGCACAGGTACCTGCTGTGCCCCGGCAAGGCCCACCCTCCTGCCCAGGGAGTCCCCACGTGTGCCGCTCTCCAGCTTATGTCGGGGGGCCGCACTCCACGGTGGACACGGCCGAGTTCCTGGTTTCCCGAGGTGACCTGGGCTGCAGAGCACAGGGAGGCTCCGCTGATGGGGGAGCGGGGACCGGCCGTCCCCAAGCCGCAGAGGCCTGGGCACCACAGCCTCGGCTGCCCAGGGGGCCGGGGATCAGCGTGCACTTCCGCTCTTCTGCTGGGTGACCTCCAGAGCAGGAGGGGAGAGAAAAACCCGAGGGAGCGCGGTGTGGCGGGGGGGGGGGGGCTGGCACCTCCGAGGGGCCCGTGTGACGGGCAGCGCATGGGCCATCGCTCCTGGGCTCGGCCTTGTCCCCCTCCTGTCCACTGGCCCAGATGCCACGCCCTGGGCTCTTCCTTGAGAAATCCCCCCATCCCAGCCCATGAAAACGAGCAGGAAAAGTAGAGAGCCAGGCCAACAGGAGAACCTTCCGGGGGGTTTCACACCAGAAGAGGCACCGACTTTATGGCCTTCTACACCAGTTACTCTCGCTGAATTATGCCAAAATACATCATTTCATCCATCTCAAAGAATCCATGACTGAAGAAATGTGCTTCAAAACACAACGGAGGTACCAGCATCCTTCATGGGGACCCGGTTAAAAAGGTTTCCTTACGTCCCATGGCAAAAGTTTTTCTTACGTTAGGCCACATACACTTCAATACTTCTTATCAAAAAGTTGTGCCACTGGGGCTTCCCTGGTGGCGCAGTGGTTGAGAGTCCGCCTGCCGATGCAGGGGACACGGGTTCGTGCCCCGGTCTGGGAAGATCCCACATGCCGCGGAGCGGCTGGGCCCGTGAGCCATGGCCGCTGAGCCTGCGCGTCCGGAGCCTGTGCTCCGCAATGGGAGAGGCCACAACAGTGAGAGGCCCGCGTACCGCAAAAAAAAAAAAAAAAAAGTTGTGCCACGATTCAGAAGATGTCTCTTCCCAGAAAATAATTAGACCTTTCTCTGACCTTCACCCTATATGTCATCAGTAAGGCATGTGGTAAATGCCTACAGAACACACTGGTCAGAAGTATCTCCCTCCCAGATCATTCATGACCCACCTCAAGGAGAGGCATCCACAGCATTCCGTCATTAGGCTGCTGATAGGAAGGTAATCAAGTCATTTGTGCCTGGCCTTCAAGCCCCACCGGCCAGCCCTACCCTCCAAGTGGCTGGACCCAGGCAAGGACACACCCGCGTCACTATCAGGGGCTAATTGCCTGGTGCCTGGCCCAAGGAGGGCACACCTACATCATAATCAGGGCCTGCTTCCCCTGGTAACTGGCCCAGGCAGACATGCCTGCATCATAATCAGGGCCTGCTACCCCTGGCAAACTGCCATGCCTTCCTTGCTAAGTACCTGCTGGGGCCACAGCTCTCACCCTGAACTGAGAGTTTCTTTCTCAAAATGAAGGATATTGAATTCATAACAGACCATCCCTACAGAGAGACTTCTTTTCTAATGAGCTCAAGATGCCTTCCACAACCTAAAATGCCCCACCAGAAAATACCTTCAGAAAGAAAAGAAATGAAGGTCAAGGGTTATGCTATCATCCACAGCTGCGTGATGGTAACAAAGCGGTAAGTGAACGAGATGAAAACCTAGACCTAGAAAGAGGGCAGTGGTGACTTTTTCTAGTTATAGTCACCACACCCTGGTCTCCCCAGGAGGTCACCTTTCCGGTGGAATTCAGGTTTGGCTCAGATAAAAGAGGGGATGGGAGGAATGCAGTAGGGGTGTAAACTAGGGGGCAAAGCACGTCTTTTTGGGTAGACAACTTGATCTCTGTCCTTACTGTTTTTGTGACTAACATGTTACAGAACAGAAGCTCTAAGGAAACGTGCTTCCTTAGGTTTCCACACGGCCCTTCCTTCGGCTCCACAGCCCATCCTGCCTTTTTCCTCCTGTTCTTCTTCCCCTTTGGGGGTACGTATAATTACCAAATACTGCTTGTCATCCTAACCCACTCAGAACGTCCAGTGGCACCTTCTGACCTCCGTCCCTGGTCTAACCGAGCACCCCAGCACGATTTTACATGTCTCCTGTCTGGTGCATTCTTGGGCTTTTCTTTATACTCTTGTCATCTTCTCATGCTTAGCTCACCTCCCAGTTACGTGTGTGCGAACGACCTCATGTTTTCAAGGAGACACTTTAGAAGCACTGGTAAGTCCTCACTCTCAGCTGTGAGGCTAGTAAAAGTTTAAGTATACACAAAAATTCTTAGGCTAAAAAGCCAGATTCATGACCTTGATCAATCAGTAAATAAAGAGGTCCTCTACCCCTCTTGTCTAGAAGAGGTGAAGGAGTAGCACAGAAAGAAGAGTCATCACAATGAATGGGGTTAGTGAGTTCTGTAGGACTAAACTGTCTTTGAAGAACCAGTTCCTGCCTCACTTCTACGGTGGAGGTGTCTGGATTCAGTTCTCTTCTGTTGCTACCTACGATTAGCACCCTACTTAACTCATACCTAGTCACTGGGAGAGACAAATGAGGCCACTACAATGACTGGATCACCAAGCAGATTTCATAATATAGACTTGTTGGCAATCCAGCCAAACAACCAGACTAGCTGAATGAGACATAATATTTTCTTGGAATTGTAGTATAACATATCTCAAGTAAATCTGAGAATATAGGACAAAAACTCTAGAAGGAAAACCACCTGAAAGGCTTGGGTGGATGAGGAAGAAAAAGGGTATTTACATTTCTAAAACATCACAGGCGCTTTGTATGTTAAACCATGAAAGAGACTCCAGGTCAAATATGAACTGTCTAGACAAATCCTTAGCTGGGTTAACCAAGAAAAAAAAAAAAAACAGGACTCATAACTACAATCAGAAATGAAAGATGGGACATTAAAACCAATGCCACAAAAATAAAAAGGATTAAAGGAGAATAATACGAAAAATTGTATGCAAACACTGGATAACCTAGAAGAAATAAAGATATACAACCTATCAAAATCAAAGCAAAAAGAAAGAGAAAGTCTCTTCAAACCTCTACTTATTAAGGAGATTAATTCAGTAATGAGAAACCCCCCAACAAAGAAAAGAGGACCAAATGGATTCACTGGAGAATTCTACCAAATTTTAAAGAATTAATACCAATACTCCTCAAACTCTTCTCCACAATTAAAGAAGACGATATACTCCCAAGCTCATTCTATGAGGCCAGCATTACCTTAGTACCAAAGCCAAACAAAGAAACTATAAGAAATTGATACAAATATACTCAGCAAAATACTAGCAAACTTATTTAAATAGCACATTAAAAGGATTATACATGATGACCAAGGGGGAACACAAGGATGGTTCAACATACGGAAATCAATGTGACGTACCATATTAACAAAATGAAGGACAAAAACCACATGGTCATCTCAACTGATGCAGAGAGAGCATTTGACAAAACTCAGCACCCTTTCATGATATAAACACTTAAACTAAGAATAAAAGAAAACTACCTCAACATAATAAAGGCCATATATGAAAAGCTCACAGCAACATCATTACTCGATGTGAAAAGGCTGAAAGCTTTTCCTCTGGGATCAGGAACATGAAAAACATGCTTTCTCTTGTCACTTTTATTCAACACAGCACGGCAAGTCCTAGCCAGAGGAAATCAGGCAAGAAACAAAAGGCATCCACGTTGGAAAGGAAGAAGTGAAGTTATCTGTTCACACATGACATGCTCTTATATGTAGAAAAGATTCCACACACATACAAAACTGTTAGAACTAATAAACAAATTCAGCAACATTGCAGGATACAGAAATCAACATGCAAAAATCAGTTGCATTTCTATACACTAACAATGAACAGCCAGAAAAGAAAATTTAAACGCTTCCATTTACAATAGCATCAAAGGGAAATAAAAGTTAACCAAGAAGGTGAAAGACTTGTACACTGAAACAACAAAACACTGCTGGAAGAAACAAATAAATAAGACACAAATAAAGAAGACACACATAAATGGAAAGACATCCCATGTTCATGGACTGGAAGATTTGATACTGTTATAATGTCCATACTTCCCAAAGCGATCTACAGATTCAGAGCCATCCATATCAAAACTCCAAAAGCAATTTTTGTAGAAATACAGAAATCCATCCTAACATTTATATGGACCCTCAATGGAACCTGAAGCGCCATAACAATCTTGGAAAACAAGAACAAAGTTGGACAATCTCACACTACCTGATTTCACAACACATTACAAAGGTACAGTAATCAAAACAGTGTGGTGCTAGCATAAACACAGACATATAGACCAATGGGATAGAATAGAGAGCCCAGAAAGAACTCCTCACACATATGGCCAAATGAGCTTCAACAAGACTACCAAGACCACTCAAAAATGGGGAAAAGACAGTCTCTTCAACAAACTTGTGTTGGGGAAAGTGGATATCCACGTGCAAGGAACAAAGCTGAACTCTTACTTTATAGCATACACAAAAATTAACTCAAAATGGATAAAAAACCTAAAGGTAAGAGCTAAAACTATAAAATTCCTGAAAGAAAACATGGGGAAAAAGCATTATGACACAGGATTTTTTTTTTTTTTTTCAGTATGCAGGCCTCTCACTGTTGTGGCCTCTCCCGTAGCAGAGCACAGGCTCCGGATGCGCAGGCTCAGCGGCCATGGCTCACGGGCCCAGCCGCTCCGCAGCATGTGGGATCCTCCCGGACCGGGGCACGAACGTGCGTCCCCTGGATCGGGAGGCAGACTCTCAACCACTGCACCACCAGGGAAGCCCTACACAGGATTTTTTTAGTGTCTTCGATATGACACTAAAGGCACAGGCAAGAGCAGAAACAGCCAAATGGGAGTACATCAACCTTAAAAAGTTCTGTGTATCAAAGGACACAGTCAACAGATTGAAAAGGCAACCTATGAAATGGGAGAAAATATTTGCAAATCATGTATCTGATAAGTGGTTTATATCCAGAATTTATGAAGAATTCCTAGAACTCAACAAGAAAAAAACAAATAACTCTATTAAAAAATGGGCAAAGGGGGCTTCCCTGGTGGCGCAGTTGGTTGGGAGTCTGCCTGCCAATGCAGGGGACACGGGTTCGTGCCCCGGTCCGGGAGGATCCCACATGCCGCGGAGCGGCTGGGCCCATGAGCCATGGCCAGCTGAGCCTGCAAGTCCGGAGCCTGTGCTCCACAATGGGGGAGGCCACAACAGTGAGAGTCTCGCGTACCACAAAAAAAAAAAAAAAAAAAAATGGGCAAAGGACTTGAATAGACATTTCTCCAAAGAAGACATGCAAACGGCTAACAACATATGGAACAATGCTCCGCGTCATTAATCATTAAAGAAAGGCAAAATCAAGAGAGAATCACTACACACACAATAGGACAGCTACTATCAAAAAGACAAAAAATGACAAGTGTTGGTGAAAATGTGGAGAAACTGGAACCCTTGTGGGCCGTTGGAGGAAGAATAAAATGGTACAGCCAGTATAGAAGACAGTTATGGTGGAGCTTCAAAAGACTAAAAACAGAATTACCTTATAATCCAATAATCGCACTTCTGCGACCATACCCAAAAGAAAGGAAAGCAAGGTCTTGAAGAAATATTTGTATATACATGCTCACAGCAGTGGTTTTCACAGCAGCCAAGAGGTGGAAGCAACAGAGTTATCTATAGACAGATGAAGAGATAAACAAAATGTGGTCCGTACAGTGGAATATGATTCAGTCTTCAAAGGGAGAAAATCACATGCTACAACATGGATGAACCTTGAGGACATTATGCTAAATTTAAAAAGCTAGTCACAAAAGGACAAATACTGTATGAGGCACCTAGAGCACTTCAAATTCACAGAGACAGAAAGAAGAAGGGTGGGCGCCGGGGGCCGGAGAGGGGGAGGAATGGGAGTTAGGGTTTAATGGGGACAGAGTTTCAGCTTTGCAATGTAAAAAGTTTGAGAGATGGAGTGGTGATGGTTACACAACAACTTCAACATTCTTAACACTACCGAACTGTACACTAAGCATGGATAAGATGGTAAATTTTAAGCTGTTTCTTGTGACATGCGGATGTGTTTCCATCACTAAAGTTTGTCAGGATTACTGGGTGTGCAAACAGCCCAGAGGCAGCTGATGAAGGGAGTGTGAATCGCGGTGCTTGTACCCGTGCGTGAGGAGTGTGTGTGTGTGTAATCCAAGAACAGTCCACATGGTTTCTGTGTGACACAGGCAGCGGTATTAGCAGGGCCCTTTGACAGAAAATTCTCTGGTTCCCGGGAATACTCAATCTACCCCTCTGGATATGTGTACAAATATAGATAACAACACACGTTTCAAAAATGATGATGACTCATATGAATACAATTTTGAATCCAAAATTTCTGCTATAACTGTAAACTTTTTCTCCCTTAGCACCAGGAATTCTAAAGACTGAGTTTTCACCTTTTCTCCTAGAAAAATCTTAAAATAATACTTCATTTTTAAGCATTTTTTGTCCCTATAATCTAGAACATTCTTGACCTTCTCACTTGTAGTAAGAACCAGCAGGCAATTCCGTTGTGATCAACCTTCAGTTAACATGCTCCAAGGGAGAAAAATCATCTTCCCTTTCAAAGGAAAACAAGTAAAGAGAGCGATAAAGGCCATACAAACAGACATGTCAGAACAGAATTATGCCTTTAACTTAAAAAAAAAAAATTAAACTTCTTTGGGGAGATTTAGGTGCTTGCTTATCATCAACATGTTAAAGTTTGCATAGCTGCTGAAACCTTAGTCGGTGTTACCTGATTGTGAAAAGAAAAAGCCTTCTGTCAGGAATGTAATCTTTACATAATACCCATGCAAACACAATGCAAATGTTTTTGGACCTCAGGAGTCAGTGAAAGGAACGCATATTCTTTTAAGAAGCCTTTAAAAAGACAAGATTGAATCGCAGCACACAACAGCATCCACCAAACTCTCTCTCGAGCCCCTCTGAGCCTCACAAGGAAGAGAATTTTCCAAGAAGTCATCAAGACCAAAGGACAACCCTAGCATGCCCCGCATGAGTCTGTGAGAGTCACTACTAAGGCGAGAGACACGATGGCAGAGGGCGGCACCTGGCATGAGCGCGGCGGTGGGGAACACCTCCTTCAGCTTCGCCTGGCTGGCTTCCACCAGCTCCTCCTTGGACGTCGGGAGCTGCAGGGTGTCTACGATGATCTGGGCCGCCTCCAACGCCGTCTTACCCATAACAAGGGACTTCACATCCCAGCTGTATTTCTTCCCATAGCGACCGCAGACTGCCTCAAACACCACTGAGTACAGCCGTTCGGTATCTGCAGACACAGTGAGACGAAGACACAGAGGCTTTTAGGGTGCACGCGTTGGTAATGCCAAGTCTACATCAGAGAAGCACGTGTGTTCACAGTGCAGGTCAAGTTCAGGGTAGAAAGCTCTCTCGGGGAGACCTATGGACGTGAGCGAGACGTTCTCAGGCCATGGGGACCAGACGATGCCCTGGGCAGCCTGCTCTCTGCTGCTCGGGAACGTTACAGGCTGGCCCAGAAAGAAAGTCTCTAGTACGGTGAAACTGCCTTGTCTACGCGCACGCACGCATCTGGGCCTGAGCACGTGCTTGACGCCCTGAGCTGGTCCTCCCAAGCGTGCACCGTGACGGCAGCACGCAAGGGTCTGTGTGTGTGCCCTCTGCTGTTAGGGATGTGCCCCGAGGAACTACTCCCACCCGGCAGGAGCGCCTGGCCGCGGGCGGAGCAGTGAAGTGCCTACACGAGGACAGAAACTTGTGCGCGGCTCTGAGTAGGAACACACAACTCCTGTGCTTCTCGTTTCCTCTCACGGGACCAGATCCCTCACGGCACTTGTGTCATCAGGCATGGGGGGCGGGGGGCTTCGTCCACCAAGCCTTCTTGCAACAGCGGCAGCGTTTCCTGCAACGTACCTGGATGCTGTCGCTCTGTGGTGAAGGGATCATTCCCAGGAGGCCGCCACCCACCCCGTGGCTGCTTCTCCCGGCAGCTGACCTGCCCTTCCCCTCCCCACCCGCTAAATGTGTCGTGCTAGGGCCTCCCTGTAGGCTGCTTCCCCGGACAAGCCCTGGACCCTCAGCCCCATGGTGGCATGCTTCAGCCTTGACGATGACCAGCAACAGAAAGAGCTTTTCTTTCTCCTCTGCTTTCCAAGGCAAAATCATCTACAGCTGCGTATCAAGTAGGCTCAGCACTTTAACTCTTTGGGTCCTCACCGTTCTACCACGGGCTGGATTCTGGGGGGACGGTATAAGACACACAACAAAAAGATCTCAGATATCCACCCTCAGACATACTCGCCAGACCATGCTTGGGCATGACCCCTGGGCTGGGTAATACATTCCAGCTTTTGTTTCCTTTTCTTTTTTTGGTACAAAAGAAGGTGGGACTTGAGGAAAAGTCTTCCCGGGATCCTTGGTAGAAGCAGCCAGCGTCTGCATAATAACCTGAGTGGTTCTAGTTTTTCTAGAACCACGCTGCACTTAATCTCCCTGAAGAAGTCCCAGCAAAGAGGGAAGGGCTGGTGCACCCTCCGCCGGACGCTGAGGAGGGCTGCCTGTCGCACACGCTCTTTTACATCCTTCTCGCCTGTGAGCGGACACAGAGGGAGGGCTCTCGGGGTCGGGGCGGGGGGGGGATGGATGCACTGGCAGGGAGGCTATACATGTTACCCTCTACACGTGAGCACTTTTCTTCTAGCGGTTGAGAGAGAGAGAAAGACTGACAAAAAGACATCGCCGGCACCCAGCGAGTGAGAAACCACTGATGGGTTTGCGAAGGCTAGGGAGTGCCAGGAAAAGCAGCAGAGGCCGGGTGGGGACTTAACATGAGGGACTCGTGCGGAAGCAAGTGGACGGGGAAGGAGAAAGGAGCATGAAAAAGGACTAATTCTGAAGACAGAAAACAGCTGTATTCTTTAAAAACGCTTCAAGCAGCGTTTATTTAAAGCTGAAGCTTTTAATCTAAAAGGCACAGAACGGTGGGATTATAAATCTGTAGGAGACTGTGCCGACAGCCACTTTTCTTCACAATTCAGATAAAATCCCCCCAAACCCTCGGCGGAATAAGCGAGGATCTGAATGCATCGCCAAGCTCCTGAGACCCGGCAATGAGGACGCCCGCTGACGACAGCGTACGATCAATGAAAGGGACAGCGTTTTGAAAGGAAAAGGTTCTCCAGAAGCTAAACTAAAATGAAGCCGCATAAAGTAGCTGTGCTCTGCGCCGTGCTTCTGGGTTATTTTTCACAGGAAACTCACGTGGTTTTCCACAGGCTACGTGCACACAAGCTGCTCCCTTACTCAGGTGTGTTAGGAACATACTGCAGGTACACGAGAACCTCAGCCCTGGGCGGTGGGGGGAATAGGATCCAGGCAGCAGTCCCAGCAGGTACAGATGAAGGGATCAGGCAGGCAGTGACACGAGGGCATCGGATTGGGCGGGGGGCAGTGAGGGAGGTGAGCGGACAGACTCAGCCCAGAGGTTGGTATTTTCATCCGAGCTGCGGGCTGGGTCCCCAGGTGGGAAAACAGAAGGCACTGACGTTTAGGGTCACTGAACTGTTACTATAAAAGGCATCACCACACCTGGAAGGCCTCTCTGTTTCGTCTGAGGCTGAGCTTCTGTCGTTGTACTATGCTTAGCAACAGCTTTTATCATCGAGAACGTATTTAAATGCTGGCTGAGTCCATCCCAGACTCTGGACGGTATCCGTTTGTGTTTCAGCTTACGAAGACGGAAGGGGTGAGCGTATTTCCCCACTTCTCTCTTGCACGAAGCTGCACCTAATCCAGTTCTAAAGGCATGATCTGCATTATCTAATAGCAAAACCCCTCAATCAACCCGAGAGTAAGAAGCATGCAGGGTAAGAGCTGGCTTGGTTTCTCTGCCCACCCCATCTCCACTTCTGTACCACACGGACACAAAGCAAGGGCGTCCTGATCCGAGAGGAGCAGCGAATCCCCAGCCTGGCCACGCTCTGGCTGGACGTCCCAGGAGGAGCTGCTTCGCCCCGGTGACCTGCGGCTTCTGCCGGGGGCACCGTGGGGAGCAGCGGCCGCCTGCAGGCCCAGGCGTGCCGGAGGACTCTGGGCTGGGAGCCGGCCCCGTGCTCGGAAGCCCGGCTGGCCTGGGTTGGAGGCCCTGCCCCGCAGCTGGCCAGCCGCTGGGAACTCAGGACATGTGCTCAGCACCCCACTGGGCCTTAGCTTACCCGTCTGCACCCTGGGGGGGTCTTCCCACGGGCACACACCTGCTAGGCGCCTGCGTCAGCTGAGCGGGTAACCGGCGCGCAGCTGTGAGCACGGCGCCCGGCCCTGCCTCCCCGCCTCTAGGGCCGTCTGGGGCACACGTGCCCTGCAGCGGCTCCGCGGAAGGCGGTCAGGGAGCATCTGTGAGCTCAGAGGAGACGACGAGCTCTGCTTTCCCTGCCTGCACACCACAGCTCCCAAAACGGCAAGGGCTGCTGCATCTGACAAGTTACAGGGCCTCGTTCCGGGTGTTTACTTTAAAAGGAAGTGGTAACCATTTGGGATTCCCTCCCACAGTGTTACACATTCCCTAGCTTCACAAATACTTGTTAACTGACCGCCCGGCCTAGGACAGGCACACTGACGCCGTGTCCCCAGCCCCATGATCCATAAACTTCCGGAAACGGAAAAGCTCTCATTTAGCAAAAACAGAGTCAGTTTTAAGGTTTAATATTTGGGACACTTAGCGTGAACCTTCTTGCGCTTCCCTGTACAAACACCAACAGGCTTTGGATTACGGATGCTGCCCCAGGCCACCGCCGCCGCCCCCCCACAGAGCATACATATCATGGAATCAATGCATTCCACTTTAAAATAATAATTTAAAAATCGAAATACAACTGGCTCCTCCGGTTTTGGAAACGGACTGTGGACCCACATTGATTACCGCTCTCCAGTCAACTTACACCTTCCATATCCTGTACACCCTGAACAAAGTGAGATAATGCTTCTCAGAACTTAATATATCTTGAGAATAGTCTTACTTTCCAATTACTAAGAAAAAAAAAAGGAGGGCGAAGGTGACCTAAAGACACTGTTTTGTGCTACAGATAGTTCCTTAACGATACAAGATACCTTTCCACGTGGAAAGGCAGAAGGGCCCATCTCGGGCTAAAATCAAACTGTCACAGTCTGGCAAACAGGGAGTTGTAGAAGGGGAAGCAGACTGATGTAGCCGGCTCCATGCTTCCTCTCACCCAGAAATGGAGCAGTCTTCTTCAGTGTGGTGAGAGCTACATAGTTTACACGTGAAACGGCTTTAACGATAAAAAGGCAGCGCACGGGACATTCTGATCAAAGTGGTGGTGCCACTCTTCTAAGCCACCGTGGTAGTTAGTACACAGTAGGTAATCAATCACTGAATACACTCCTTGAAAACATGCACTTCTTTTGTTCACCTACCACTCGTTTCCCTAATCCACTGGTCCTCAAAGTGTGGTCCCTGGGCCAGGAGCGTCAGGAATGCAAATGCTTGGGTCTCAGCCCAGAACTACTGAGGAGAAACTGGGTGAGGCCCAGCGCTGTGACCCCAGATCTGCTGTGTGTTTTATCAACCCCCCCTCCCACCAGCAGGAAACCAGGGTGTGCGTGCCTAACACAGGGGAGAATCACTGACCTGACCTGTTTTTACCAAAGCCCAGTGCTCTGCAGTCAGCGATTTTAAAACCAGATCAAGTTTAACCAAGAAAAGCTTGATTTTAACGATTACACGCATAGATCTATTAGCAGAAATTAAAGAAAAAATAATCTATTTACACTTTCCTCTGTATTGCATCCCATGCATACTTAAACTTTTTTTTTCTTTTGAAGAAACATGTAGCTTGCAGTAAACTACAGACAACTTGATGGAACATACTATACTGAAAGGATTAGTGAACTGGTTCATCTCTCTCCCAAGTGGAAATCGAGAAGAAGAAGGATGTCTAGCCCTGGGACCACAGAACAGGAAGCAACAGCTGTTGCCGGGGCCCTCGGTTTGAGAACAACTACTGAGACCGACACACTTGCTCTCTGCGCTTTCTAGCAGGGGGTCCTTGATTTCCTCCAGTGATGAAGGACCTCACTGGAAAATAAGCGTCCGTTCCCAAAAACGGACTCTTAGGTCACACGGCACAGCCATCCTACGGCCTAGGCTCTAGATGACGAGAGCCTGCAGACGTGGCTGGTTCTTCTCAGGAAGACAGGAGATGAGCCATCCGACCCGGCGGGCTCTGCTGTCAGGGGCTGCCCAGGGCTCTTCTTGACTTCTCAGGGCTCCCCAGCTTGCTTAATAATTTCTAGCACACTCATGGCGAAAAGTGTTTCTGCAACAGCTGTCTGCTGCTGTTCTCCATGCTCCCAGCACACGGCACGAAGCCCAGAGCCTCTATCGGCGCCACGCTTGGCTCCGAGTTGCCTCTGCCGTACCCCTGCCGGGCCAGCTGGCCAGGGCGTCTACCGGCCTCACCGGCCGCTGTGACGAGCAAGGCCAAGGCGGAAGAAGGTACCTGCTAAAAGTGCCGGTCACCCCAGGTGTGGCGGAAGGGCACCGGTGGATCCGGAGGAAGGCAGAAGAAGGTGTGGACGTACCAGGTTCTGAGAGGGGCTGGCAGGGGCACAGCCTGAGGCAGGAGGCCCTACAGGACAAAAGGCCCTTCCGGGAGCCAAGAAGGACCCGCCGGTGGTGAGTGCTAGCGGAGGCGCCTACGCCTAGCTCTCCGCGGGAGGACTCGGCCAGCGCTTGGCTGAGCAGCGGCAGAAAGGCCGGCAGGGTAGTGGACAGCCCTCCCGGGAAGGGGGCCGGCAGGGTAGTGGACAGCCCTCCCGGGAAGGGGGCCGGCAGGGTAGTGGACAGCCCTCCCGGGAAAGGGGCCGGCAGGGTAGTGGGCAGCCCTCCCGGGAAGGGGGCCGGCAGGGTAGTGGACAGCCCTCCCGGGAAAGGGGCCGGCAGGGTAGTGGACAGCCCTCCCGGGAAGGGAGCCGGCTGCAGGGACCGCCTGGTGGAGGCTGCAGGGCGGGGACCCAGGAGGTGGCTACCATAAGCGGGGCATGCGGCATGGCTGGTTTGGGGGCGTATCTATCCGGCTTTCCCTGGCCCATCCCACGTGGGAAGCTGCAGGCACAGAGCACTGATCGCTGCAGGGTCCGTGGTCCGGACGCTCGGGAGGCTGTGAGTCGGTGCACGGCTGGCACGTCCCGTCTCTCGAGCGTAAGGCGTCTGCCAGCTGCTTGCTTTCTCACTCTTGGGAGTCCAAGGTCCAGAGGCCACTGTCCTCCGAGTCAAGACAGCCACCCAGCAGGCTGCGCCGGCCCGAGAAGGACAAGGGTCCCACCCGCAGGGGGCAGACGGCTCCGTCTCCAGGACAGGACGGCACTGTGGAAAGCCACCGGGTGAGCAGAGCAGCTATGGAGACTGTGCGAGATGCCCCAAACATTCCAGTCCCATTAGGGGAGACAGGCACTGAGCCGGTCAAAGACCCTGGGCCACACGCTGGACCCACGGGCCCTGCATGGATGGCCCTATGTCTCCTCCTGGCCACCTGACCCTCCACAAACCCACCCTCAGCATGTTCCAGGCTGGAGGTAGGACCCCACTCCCTCCCTAGCTCCGTTCACCTCTCCCCTGGGTGAAGCATTCCTCTTCACACAGGTGCATCGGGCACATTCTCTGTGAGAGGCACTGAAAAAACGTGGTTAAGTGAGACAGAAGCATCCTTGCCAAGTTAAATACAGAACTCAGTGATTGAGACTGAAAAGCTTATTAAAGTTTGCTTGGGGGAAAAAAAAAAAAAGGAACAGCCAAATACCTGCAAAGGTAAAGGGAAGCTTTGCAGAAAGAGTGGTAGAGAAAAGGCAGTATGTAAATCAGAGTATTTCTCTCAGCTCAGAACTACTGATATGTGGCCCTCTGCTAACCACAAGGACCTGGACGTCCAGGAATGTCCTCTCAGACCTGAAAACGGATGCCAGGCAGAGGCTACGTTAGACACCGAACGCAGAGGCCTGGCATTCTGGGGAGGAGAAAGAAAACAGGACGAGGAGAACACAGATGCCGCCTCCAGCAAACACTGCAAGTCTCCAGGCGCTGAGGGCACTCGGGTGCGCTCTCCAGGGGCCACCAACACTGCGTGTTGTTTATACACACAGGAGAGGCTTTCCTAGTCTGTGTGGCTTAACCTTTACAAATGAGCTTGCATGTAAGAGGGAACAAGGCCTCGTGTTTAGGAATGTACAAGACTGAAACCAGTAATTAACAAGCATGAAATTACCAGTCCTGGTAATATGTGCTTCAAATTAGCAGCCTGCTTGCTCTAGCAGGCTTAGAGGAAAAGTATTTAAGGGTCTGATGTACTGTTTCCTGTAGCTGGAAGCTATCAGTTTTCAACTGTAAAGAAGAAATAATAACTCCTTAAAATGAAGATCGGTAATAATAATTTAACTGGGTGATCACTTGTAAAGTAAAAATCTTGATTAGTATTCAGCATGATTCACTGGTGGGGTCAACTATTCCCTTTAATAGGTATGGGTAATAGTCAAGAATTTTTTTTTTCTGGTAATCCATAATAAAGTTTAAGGAAATCATTTTAAAAATGAACTGGTTCAAAAAATGTTGCTGGATCATATGTTATCTCTATGGAAACATATCTGTACTGGAGGAAAAAAAATGAACACTGACCCTTAGATTCATAAACCTAAATGTAAACCCAAAGCTATAAAACTTCTGGAAGAAAATACAGGAGACCATCTTTGGACCCATGGGTTCTACGAAGGCTTCATACACAGAACACACAGTAAGAACCCTAGAAGAACACATGGATAAAGGGGCTTTCGTCAAAATTAAAGGACCCCAGGAAGAAAAGGCAGGCCACAAAGTGAGAGAAAATACACACACACACACACAACTTACATGCAGAATCTATAAGGAGCCGCACTTTACAGCTCAGTGGTGACACAAACAACCTGCAGTAGAAAGAATAGCAGCCCCGCAAAGATGCACGTGCCCTGATCTCCAGAACCTCTGAGTAGGCTTCATGGCAAAATGGACCTCGCAGGTGTGTTTAAGCAAGAGTCCTGAAGTGGGGAGATGACTCTCCAGGATCACAAGGATCCTTCCGAGAGGCAGGCAGGAGGGTCAGAGTCAGAGGAGATGCTGAGGGCAGAAGCAGAGGTCAGGCAATGCAGGGTCACAAGAATAG
Source organism: Tursiops truncatus (assembly GCF_011762595.2). Lineage (NCBI taxonomy): Eukaryota > Metazoa > Chordata > Mammalia > Artiodactyla > Delphinidae > Tursiops > Tursiops truncatus. The sequence goes on along the minus strand of NC_047055.1, from coordinate 124,187,591 downwards.
GAAGGTGGGTGACCTGCAGAAGCCGGAAAGACAAGAAAACTCTCCTCTAGAGCCTCCAGAAGGAATGCAGCCCTGTCAACACCTAGATTTTAGCCCAGAAGGAATGCAGCCCTGTCAACACCTAGATTCTCCCCTGTCCAAGACTGCTTGTGGATTTCTGGCCTCCAGAGCTAAAAGATACGTCACTTTGTGTTGTTTTAAGCCACAGGGTTTGTGATAATTTTTTACAGCAGCAATAAAAGTAATACACAGCCCAACATAAAAACCACTTTGGATAACAGTCTGGCAGTTTCTTACGAAGTATACAACTATCATACAACCACTAGCAATAAAAAGGAAAAAAAAAATAACATGCAATCCCATGAATGAGTTCAAAAACATGATGCTCAATGCAAGAAGCCAGATGAAAAAAGGAGTACATTCTGTATGATTCCATATAAAATCCCAGGAAGTGCAAACTCATCTGTAGTTTCAGGAGACTGACAGTTACCATGGCAGGGGCATGAACAGAGAGGGATCGCGGAGGGCCACAAAGATACTCGTGGGAGCTGTATCCTTACATTCCCTACCTTGAGTGTGCACATGGTATCGCGGGAATTACATGCTAAAACTGATCCATCTGTGCAGAGTAAACTACCCCTGAAGTCCAATGTGATCAAAGTGTCCTGACTAGACTTCTCAAGGTCTGCTCAGAACAAGAAGAACCAGTGTTTGCAGCACAAGAAAATGAAGATGTATCTGGAATTCCAGGCGGCCAGACTGTTCCTGAACACAGAGACACTCCTGGGGTCAGCCAATCAGTATGAGGACGTGGGGACAAAGGACAGGGTGCGTGAGACGGCTCTCAGTCAACCAAAAGGAAGGCTGTCTTTTAGAAAGCGTGACGTCTGTGCCCAAGGAGGGAAGACTTAGCAGCGTTGTCCCCTATCTTTGGCCTAGGAAGAGAGCAAGACTTTCTCAGGATTTAAGGTATAAAATGAGCTTTCCCTGAGGAGACACCATCTTGATGGATGCGAACAATGGCCTCTGAAAAATAAAACTGGAAAGACTCCTACCTCACTCCTTACTACTGAAGTAAATGAAAAGGCCAGACATCACAGTCGGAGGTCAGGGCCTGACTCTACCCAAGGGATGCAGGCCGGGAAGACCATCCTAAGAGGGCCGACGAGAGGCTCATCATGCTGCCTGCCGAGGGGCATCGACAGGCAAGGGAGGTAGCTGCTCACACACCGTGTGCGTGTCCCCTGAATTCCTATGTTAAATGCTAATTCCCCCTGTGATGGATGCTGCTAGGAGGTGAGGCCTTTGGGAGGTGGTGAGGTCATGAGGGAGGAGCCCTCCTGAATAGGATTAGGACCCTCTTAAAAGAGACCCAGAGAGAGAGCCCCCCAACCCCTTCTGTTACGTGAGGACACAGAAGGCACTGTGAACAGAGATCGGACTCTCCGCAGCCACCAAATCCGCCTGGCCTTGGTCTTGGACTTCCCCAGCTCCGGAACTGTGAGAAGAACACGCGTGCTGTGTAAGCCGCCCAGTCTGTGTGCTTTTGTTAGGGCAGCCGGAGCAGACTGAGGCAGAGCGACGGCAGGGCTCCTTCACACACGGGAGGACGGGAGGAGGACAGGCAGGGCTCCTTCACACACGGGAGGACGGGAGGAGGGCAGGCGGGACTCCTTCACACACGGGAGGACGGGAGGAGGACGGGCGGGCACTGCCCCACACGACGAGCAGCCAAGAAAAACGTGATCTCTGCAGCAGCTACCAGTTCCAGCGCCCCGGATGCCAAGTACGAACAATGAGGAGTCTTCCAGGCAAATCCCAGATGCCCCTGCACACCTGCCAGGTCAACTCCAGGTGTCCCCAGTTAGTCAAGGGGTGTGGACAAACGGCCTTCCACCTACCCACCCCCATAATCACAGTGAAGCACTTCACGTGGAAAACACAGGAAAAACAATTCCTCTCCTCGTTTTTTGTTCTTGTTTGTATTTCGGCAAAGGCACAACATAGACAAAGAAGGTAAAGAACAACAACTCAAGCTTCTCTGCAATATTTTACTCAGACTGCGGCGAGGTAACAGAAATGCCCAGCTACGCTTCGTTCCCCAAAGTTGTTTTCTTTATCCATTCCACCACTGAAACGGGTGATGTATCCCCTGCATCTAGGCTTTCCCTTGTTCACTGTCTCTGCTTTTCGATCACCCATCCTGTGGCCCTGGTCTTCCTCCCACCCTCAGAGACACTGAAAGTGACAGGAAAGGCGAGGCATTGGCGACGGCCGGCCCTGGAGCCAGAGGCAGTGGTGGGGATACAGAACGGGCCCCAAGAAACAGAAGAGCAGGGCGGGCAAAGTCGGAGGCAGGGGGGCAAGAAGCACAGAGGACGTTTACTGAGCCCTGACAAACTGCAATACTAGGAGACATACCTTCTAAAATGGGGAGAAGTTCAGGGAAGTAAGTGTAGAATTTGGTAGTGATGATTAAGGGCTTTTCAAGTTAAAAATCTCCCAAACTCATCCACGGAAGTCACTTTACAGTTTACCGATTATTTTGTGATATTTAACAGTATGTTACTGATACAGAAATGCTATCAGGACCGCTTAAAAATAAGAGATTCTTTTTAAACTTTTTTTTTTAACTTCTATTTTTAAGCTTTTAAACAAGGCATACTGAGTTTCCATGACTTCTTCCAGGTCAGCGAGCTCACCTAGGGCCCATCCAGGGCTGAAACCACGGTCTGCGTACGAAAATCCCAGGAGCTCTGAACTTTAACTTGGCCTGGCACATGCTCCTACAACTCACGGGTGCCAGGCACTCTGACTTCAGCTGCGGTTCTGCCAGGTGTGGGACCCTGACCAGCGGCACGGGCCTCACGTGGGAGCTGGTGGGAAATGCATTCTCGGACCCGCTCCAGAACCACAGAGCCTGGGGCGCCAGCAATGTGTGTTTGCACAAGCTCTCCACAACAGCCTGATGCCTGCTCGAGGGAGAGAAGCACAGACCGAAGTTTCGTTAGCATTCCTGGCAATGAGATGACACACAGTGTCTCCTATCATCACTACGGCTACTAAAGTAATTAGTAATAGCCAACAATCAATCACTGGGCACCTCCCATGGGATCTGTGTGTCCCTGAGATCCATGACAACCCTCCTGATATGTACAGGATTACGCCATCCCCAATTTCTAGATGGACAGACTGATGCTTGGGGTACATGGTCCATGACCAAACAGGAGGTAGAGAAGGAGTCAGCCTACCCTCTTCGCATGTGCTGACTCATGCTCTCAGTCGCTACGCAAACCCGTGTCTCCTAGGAGGAGCTCGTGTCTGCCAACACCTGGCTCACAAATTTTCATCCCCATAACCCTGTACACCCTCACTTTGCAAACCTAAGCTCCGGGTTTTGGACGTGTCCCTGTTTCCCGCCTTCCTGTTGCAAAAGACGAATCTAGAAGCTTACGGCAGCACCACTTCTGTGGGGCACTGGCTGACCGTGAAGACACCTTATTCAGGTGAGGGGATTCAGTGAAATGGTTACCAGTCCTGCCCTGAGCAAGCTGTCAGCTGAGGGCTTGTCAAAGGTAAGATCTCTCCAAGGTTTCTCTTAAGACTTGGAGCAGAATCGACCAAACGTGGGCACAGAGGGTTCCACGAGGTCACTGATTCCTACAGGGACCTGTGGCTCAGGACACCAGCCTGTTCCTTTCCTGCAGAGAACCTATCACCTTACACCAAAATTTTCTATGAGTGCAACCCTGGGCTCTTCCACCTGGTAGAGTAAACACAGGCAACAGCGTCCGGCAAAATCGAACAGCATCTGTAACTGAAGAAGCAAAAGAAGATGCTGTTTTCACTCGTAGAAGGCAGAGCCGCTTGAGAAACGCAAGACCAAGGCTGAGTCGGAACACCACACACAACACGTCTTTTTGTGCAGGGAAATCCAGGAGGTGGGCGTGTGAGTTCCACGTGCCCGTCGCTTGACTAGGGGAAAGCGGGCTACCCTCAGGCTCGTGACAGTGGGGGTCCCCCATCAGGCTACTGAAAATTCGCCCTGGAATCTGGAGGCTGAGGGAGAGCTTGCCTCAGTTACAGGAGTGGAGGCTGGGCTGAGGGCAGAGTGGAGGGGACTGTGTCCTCCCCGGAGTGAGATGCTGTCTTGCCAAGCACGGCGTCCTGGGGACCCTGGAAGCCTCGGGAAGCTCTCTGCCCACGGAGGAGGTGCCGTGAGTGGGGACAACCAGGATTCGCGTGCTGGCCTTGCTGCTTCCTGAAGGTGTCCCCTTGTCAAAGGGACAAGCGCACTGGAAACTCAGTTTCCCTGTCACCCAAGGCTGTGCAGGGGGGATGAAAGGTGCCATCAGATGTAAACTGTCCAGAGCGGAGTTATGTGCTCCGTCAAGGGTGTTCCCATGAGATGCAGCGGGAGATGGAGAAGGGCAGGTAAGGCGGGGCTTTTCTGGGAGGGTCTGTCTGCAGAGGGTGCATGTGAGAACATCCGGGGAGAGGGGACGGTCCATAACGGAAGCAATAGCAACAGGAGAAGGGGCCCCCGGCTGGGCCTTGTCTTCGGGAGGACATGCCGTGCCTTTCATGTCCCCGGTCCCCTCTGTCCCTGGACGCAGGCCACGGGGAGCAGCAGCATGGGATGGCACAACTTTCTCCAGGGAGTTTCAGGAGTCAGGCCTGCAGGCCACGCTCCTCTGCTACTTCTCATTATGGGGCAGTGGGCTCGAAGGGGCAATTTCAGAGTAGAGCAGGGGTCCTGGCCCCCAGGGGGATGCCCACCCGGTGCATGGACAGGACAGCGAGGCTCCTCGGAGGGAACAGCCCGCAGGGAGGCGGCTGGGGGTGGGGCAGAGGCACGTGGAAGGGGCTGGGGCTGGGGGAGGCCCACGTGGCTGACAGAACGACGGGCCTGCTCCCTCTGAGGGCGCTCTATGTGCCACGCGGTGCGGGGGACCCTCCTGCAGCTGTGCGATGGCAGGGAGGATAAAGAGGCCCTGGTGTGGATTCACAAATTCGGGAGAGCCACAAGGTCTTCCAGCTGAGCTCTCCAAAGAAGACTGAGTCTTAAATCCTGCAGATACTGGGATTAAGATACTGTTTTTACAAACTTATGGTTACCAGGGGTAAGGGGGGGAGGGACAAATTAGGAGCTTCGGATTAACACATACACACTACTTAAAAAATAGATAACCAACAAGGACCTACTGTACCGCACAGGGAACTCTACTCAGTACTCTGTAATGACCTACATGGGAGAAGAATCTAAAAAAGGGTGGATATATGTGTATGTATAACTGATTCACTTTACTGTACAGCAGAAACTAAGAACACTGTAAATCAACTATACCCCAATAAAAATTAAAACAACCAAACAAGATACTGTTTTTACATTCACTGGCGCAGAAAGCTGATATACCTAAAATGAGGAAAGAACCCATATAGACACTGAGTGAATCACTCTACGCTATATATGTGACCACATGTGCAGAAACGGCTTTTCCAGTTAGTTTTTTCTCAGCACAGATGGTGATGACCTCTCCCTCTCCTCTCCTGTATCCTTCCTTCCTTTCTCACGTTTCCTACGTGGATGTTTCCAAGCAGAATCTCAGAAGGTGCAGAGGCTGACTAAAGACTGCCTTCCTGTTTCCTGTAAAGAGTCAGCAAGCACTGCATGGGACAGCACATTTATCAGGCCCTGTTTCTGAATCACGGCTCCATCAGCATGCGTCATCCTGCTACAGATTCTGTGCGGGGCCACACCGGCCTGAGCATGGCTGAGCGTGAGGGTGTAGGGCTCCAGGGCTGTGCCTCCCTTACACTTGGGATGCCTGGGAAAGACTGGGCCCCCATGGCGGGCTCAGGTTTGGATTCTGACCACCAACTTACACACTAAAGTATATTCAGAAGGTACAATGTAAGACAGCGTATTCAGAGTACGTAACCGCCCTTGCTGTGGAGCCCACGCAAAATTGCAATAGTGAATCCGGGTATAGGCAATGCTCAATGACTTTCTCCAAAAAGACTTCTCCTAAGGTCAAACTGAAACTATTACTAGAGTCAGGTTATGATTTTGTATCTATTTCCCTTCTCAATCAACTTTATTTTCCATATTTGAATACAACTTACCAAACCTAGAAAAGTTCTAACTTGAAGGTGGCATGCATCCCAGGAACTATAATAACTTTTTACTTTTTGTTTTGCAAAGTATCATCAAGCAAGATTTGGAAACACTTAAAAATGCAGTACGTTTTACACACGAGTGTTTCTTGATTCACTACCCAATGACCGATTCAAGAATTTCCCTGGCAATCTTACTAAATTATGCTAAAATTATGCTAAGTTACTTTAAAATGAGATGAAGGATAGGGATGCTATAACCCTTTTTTTTTCTTTAATTCCTTGAAGTGATGGTTTACAATCAGGGGTGATTCTGCCCTTGGGGGACATAAAAGACAAGATAAATGTGTTTTTTGCTTGTGAATCGTTTTTTCCTATCTGATCTAAAAGATAACTGCATAAAGCAATAATTATAAATCTCTGTTGATGGGTACATAACGTATGAAGATGCAATCTTTACAGCAGTAACAGCACAAAGGAGGATGGGAAAGGAGATCCATAGGACCAATGTTTTTGTATACTATTTAAATTAAGCTGGTATTAACGCAAACCAGATGGGTGTAAATTGTTAACTGTAAATACTCAGAGCAACCACTAAGAAAATAACTAAAAAAAAAAAAGATGAGACAAGAGAATTTAAAATGTACACTAGAAAATCTATCTGGTTAACATAAGAGAAGGAAGGCAGTGATGAAGGAATAGAGGAACAAAAGAAAAAGACATGGATTTGTTCGTTTTATTTTTTTGATTCCACATATAAGTGAAAACCTACATTATTTGTCTTTCTCTGATTTACCCTCTAGGTCTATCCATGTTGTTGCAAATGGCAAAATTTCAAACTAATATAACACAGAAACTTGGGACTTCCCTGGTGGCGCAGTGGTTAAGAATCCACCTGCCAATGTAAGGGAGACGGGTTCAAGCCCTGGTCCAGGAAGATCCCACATGCCGTGGAGCAACGAAGCCCCTGCACCACATCTACTGAGCCTGTGCTCTAGAGCCCACGAGCCACAACTACTGAGCCCGCACGCCACAACTACTGAAGCTCGCATGCCTAGAGCCCATGCCCCACAACAAGAGAAGCCACCGCAATGAGAAGCCCGCGCACTGCAACGAAGAGTAGCCCGCACTCGCAGCAATGAAGACCCAATGCATCCAAATAAATAAAATATGTAAATAAACAAATTAACTGAAACGAAGCAAAACAGAAACAGGCTCACAGTTACAGAGAACTAACAGTACCACAGTGGAGAGAGGTGGGGGCGGGACAAGATAGGTGAAGGGGATTGAGAGGTACCAACTACTAGCTATAAAATAAATGTTACAAGGATGTAAAGTACAGCACAGGGAATACTGTTAATATTTTATAACTTTACACAGAGTGTAATCTATAAAATTATCAAATCATGATGTTGTACGCCTGAAACTAACATAATACTGTAAGTAAACTAATACTGACACTTCAATAAAAAAATAAATGCAGACAGAGGAAAGTCTTCCTTACAGTAGAATGCCTGCTAATAAATGCAGATTGATGGCATCTGACCAAAAAAAAAGACAGAAAACAAATAACATAACGCCATACATAAATCCTCTCTTATCAATAATGGCACTATATGGAAAAGGTTAAAAGTAAATTAAAAGGTCAAAATTGGCAGAATGTATTAGAAAAAGAAAAACCACATGATCCAACTATATGCTGTCTACAAGACACACTTTACATTGAAAGGTGCAAAAAGGTTGAAAGTAGGAGGATGGAAAAGATATCCAATGCACACGGTAACCAAGAGATCCAGACTGACCACATGAGACAAAGGAGACTTAAGGCAAACATTTCTATTAGAAACAAACAAAAAAATTAATAGAAACATTTTATAAGGATAAAGGGGTCATTCCATCAAGAAGATGCAACAACTATAAACATATATGAACCTAACGACAAAGCCCCAAACACATAAAACAAAAACTGACAAAACTGAGGGGAGAAAGGGATGATTCAACAACAGTAGCTGGAGACTTTGATGCCACACTTTTAATAATGGAGAGAACAATTAGACTGAAAATTAACAAGGAATATAAGATCCGATTTAAAACACTTAACTATGTAAATACCATAAACTGACTGGAGCTTATGATAGTATGGAACACTCCACCCAACCATGACAAAATATTCATTCTTCTCAAGTTCACAAGGAGAATTCTCCAGGAAAGATGATAAGCTACGCCATAAAACAAGTCTCAATAAATTCACAAAGGATCAGAATCATACCAAGTATTCCCCTGATCATTGACAGAGTGAAATGAGAAATCAGTAACAGAAGGAAATTTGCAAAATTCCCAAATATGTGGAAGTTAAACCACACACACCTAAACAGTCAGTGGCGAAAAGGAAAAATTACAAGGGAATTATGGGATGAAGGAAAATGCAAACATAACACACCAAACGGTATGGGATGAAGGAAAATGCAAACATAACACACCAAACGGTATGGGATATAACAAAAGCAGTGCTGGGAGGGAAGCTGATGGCTGTAAATGTCTGTGTTAAAAACGAACAGTCAGAGAGGTGAAGCACTGGTGGGTCTGAACGTGAGAAAGTGGACCATGAACCAAGGAATGCAGGCGGCCTCTACAGCTGAAAAAGGCAAATAACAGATTCTCTCCTGAAGACTCCTGAAGGAACCAGTCCTTGATGTGATTAGCTCCTGAGACTGAGGTGGGGCTTCTGACCTCATAATACACTTGTGTTGTCTTAAGCCACTCGGTTTGTGGTAGCGTTAAGGCAGCAATAGAAAACTAACACAATAAGAAACTTTCCCCGCCATCTATTTTTCTTTTTTTCTCATTGGGTTTGTGTACAATGACTCTCAAAAAGACCAAGCACAAGAAGAGACCTTTCTTAACGTCTCATTCACAGGTGCCTTAACCACGGAAGGTCGAGGACAGCTGCAGAGAGTTTGTAGAACTATCGTGTGTGACAGCTTCCACTGTGTGTGGAGGTCACCCACCAGGTAGTAAGAACACCATGGCCTCGGCCTTTGTGACTGCTACATCATAATCACACACGTATAAATCTTATTAACCACTGGGCTTTTTTAATCCATGTCATACTGACATATGAGGACTTCCTCTTAGTGAATAACTTAAATTCTTTTCAAATTTTAAAAGATAAATAAACATACAATCATAGGGTTCTAGATGGATGTGCCTTTCCCATCTTCTAGAGAGCTAAACCCTCTTGAGGGTTAGTTTCCCCACGCCTCAGGCTTTATGGATTAATGCTAAATCCCTAGTTCTCATGCCTTTTGAATAAATGCAAACCAGAACGTGTCCTCCAAGAATGCATAAAAAGTTTCCATCTAACTTCACCCTAGAGATCTAAGATGGCTGAGAAAGAACACGGAGGCTGCCACGAAAGTGGATTTGGAAAAGCAAAAATGCAGGAAAAGACTGACAGTAGACATGAGTTCTTTCAGGTGTTGCCTTAGAATCCCATGTGTTGGATGGGTATATCCATCAAACCCCTACTAGTTCAGGCATCATTTCTAACACTTCACCTTAAACCCAGAGACATGCAGTTTTAAAGATTCCCTTCCCCACGCAAATCAACAGCTTCCGTTCCTTTCTTCAAGACCTTCCTTCAGTGGCTGCTCCTGCTTCTCCTCTATTTCTACCCTTCCTGTGGGTACAATGGAATCCAGTACTGAATGTATCCCCAGTGGTGCGTGCATTAGTATGAAGGCAGTGCCAAAAACAGTTTTAATTTAGCACAGTGCAAATCATTAAGGAATCTAGGAAATGCACTGAAATGAGAAGAGATAAAGAAGCACACAGTCCTCCTCCTTCAAAGACACACAAGCCATTGTGTCACCAGCATAATTCTTTAGCTGTTATGTGTGTTTCCATTCACTTATTTTTTGGTGTGGGTGGGGTGGAGGAATGTCAGACAACTCAACTGTAAAGAGATGACAGGAGTTAAGACTGGAGAAACTTATGCTATAATCCTGCTGGTACAGCCCTGGGCATCCATGCTCTACCTCCCTGGCCAGTCTGCCTGTGAAGTCTGTAAAATATTGGTCCACATCTGCTTGATCTCTTCACAGTATCAAAAATCCTACATTTCTGGGTGGATTAGTTTGCTCTGGCTGCAATAACAAAGCACCGTGTGTGTGTGTGTGTGTGTGTGTGTGTGTGTGTGTGTGTGTGTGTGTGTGTGTGTGTGTGTGTGTGTGTGTGTGTGTGTGTGTGTGTGTCCCCTAATCTCCTCTTCTTGTAAGGACACCACCCATACTGGATTAGGACCCACCCTAATGACCTTATTTTACCTAATTACCTCTTTAAGGACCGTGACTCCAAATACAGCCCCATTCTGAGGTCCTGGGGTTCAGGGCTTCAAAATATGCGTTTTGGTGGGATGCAATTTAGCCCACAACACTGAGTTATAGATGTTCATCTACTTAGTGTGTCTTTCTATCGAAGGCAAGGGCAACCAAGTAGAAGTACCCTTCTATTTCTTGTTTTTTCTAGGTTACTAAGAATGTAACCCAGAAATAAGGGTCAAAATTTCTTTTAAAGAACATCTGTTTACAAGGTATAAATTGATTCACATAGCTCAGATGTCATTTAACGCTACCCAGGATTTCTGCAAAGACGAAAAAACAGTAAGGCGTGCTTCCCCCACCCACGCAGAGTGTACCTTTGGTTACGTGGGAGCTTTCCTGAGCAAAGGAGGCAGAGCTCGGTCACCACAGGTAGAGCTCAACTGACCAAGCCTTCCAACTGCAGGGGCTCTGAGAGCTGAGCAGTGACAGTGCCCATCCTGTTCTCAAACAGAACTGGCTTTTAGTCCAGAGCTCCGAGGACCTGGGAAGTGACAGCAGGTGAGAGAGGCTGTCTCTCTGGGAACAGGCAGAGGCTCCTCTGACACAGAATTAAGCCTGGCTCCTATTCATTTCCTGACTCGCGTGGGTATATGGCCTTACACGGTGTTACTCCAAGTCAGAAAAAGTACACGAAAGAAATCCATCAGGCAATCACATATTATTTTCATGGCCCTCTCTGGGACTTGCATGGACCTGGGAAGTATACTGAAAGAATGAAAACTTCTTGTCAGGTTCAAAGATTATTGGATTTAGGTGGAAAGACATTCACATATGCCAAGAAACGCAAAATCTAATCAGCTGGGCGGGAAAAGGCTTTCTCTAATGGACAGGCACCTCTCGATCTCCAGAACATTCACAGAGATGTTTAAGGGAAGGCAGGGTGCTGAGGCAGTGTTTGTGTGTTATCTATTACTTTATTACTTGTATCCTTTAATGGAATTTGGCCTACTGGGGCAAGAATGCTATAAATAAACTTTGAAACACACACTGGAATTACTAATTTTCACTAACAATTTAAGACTACATTATTGCAACTCTCTTGGAACAGTCAAGTGAACTTTACGTTCATCATAAACTTCATTTACTAGGCTTAAAATGATCTCTGGCTATTCAGAAAGGTTCTGCGTGTTAATTCAGACGAGGGAAGTATGGAACAAGGAACTAAAACGTAATAGCTTTATGAATGGAGCTTAACAAGCACAAGGGTGTTTCAGTTGATTAAAAAATGTGTAAACAGAGTCAAACACTGTCATGGCCTCTTAACAGTGAAGACTAACGTCTACCAGATTTGTCAACAGAATAAGCAGAAATTAAGTGTTTAAGGGACAGCTAGGCTTTTTTAAAAACCCGGTGTACAGGAGTCAACTCAGCACACAAGCAGCCGCATCAGTAATATTAAGCACCCGTGATACGTGGCCCCCGTGTGTGTCGGTGACGCGAGAAGAGCGGAGGGTGCGAAAGGGCTGGAATCCCAGGGCACCGCAGGCGGAGAGGCGGGGCCCGGGGTAGAATGATGCTCCTGGGGCTCCCAGAATGGAGATTCCCATAATCAGGAGGAGGTGGGTGAGCACGCTGGGAAATAAGACAGCTCTATAGGTGCGGGATGGGTTTTCTGAACATGGGTCTGGGTATCTAGCTTCCATCTATGAGATCTGTATCTGGGGAAACACGTTCTGGTTATCCGAGTACCGGACGCCTACGTTATTTTAGGCCCTTTTACACGCTAGTGTCCATGCCAATCAATAATGACGTGGACAAAGTTCAGGCAACCGTCAGGTGAAAGAGCAGGGCCCACGGCGATCCCTGCCAGAGTAGCAAGAGTATGTACGTGTCGGATCATTTTCTGATCCGGACAACTGCCACACCCCCCGAGCCAGCTCCCAGCCTGGAAGCCGCAGCCATCCACGCCATCAACAGTGCCTTTGTACGGCACGCCCTGCCTGCGAGGCTGTGCAATGGCTAGGAGGTAAGGCCTACGTTCCTGCATCTGGCTCAAGGCTCACCACGCCCCGTCCCCTTCCTGAGACCTCTGCTCCCACCTTTCACGGGGCAAGGAGCCTCTTCTCCAGGCCCTGCTCTCTCAGACTTACACACAGTGCCCTGCTGGCCTGGGATCCTCGCAGCCCTTCCTGCTGCCCCACCCAGCCGACTGCCCCGAGGCTGGGAACGACCCGGTCTCCCGGGAGGCACCCTGGATCTCAGCCCGCTTCCTCTGCCTGGCTCCCAGGGAACTGGGTCAGCTCAGACGATCGTGAAGAGGCAGCAGGACAGAAAATGTCTGCCCCCTGCAGCCTGCCTCCACGGCACCCCTGCGTGGCCTTGTATCCCTGCCCTGCACCGGTCTCAGTACCCGGCGTCTGGTGGGTGGGCCTGCTACGAAAGCCTGTGGGACTCAGGAGCAACGCAGGGCCCTAAACGCCTCTCTCTCCTTGATGGCCCCGGTGGATCCGTCCTGTAACGCTTTTCTGAAATTCCCTTTGAACATAAAGCTCTATCCCCAGATAAACACTCAACAGCCAGGCGGACGGACCTGGCTACAGGCCGGCAGCGTTAAGCCACATTAACTCCTTGGGTGGCTGGCCCAAATCACCCAGGAGCCAACTCGAAATGCTTTCATGAGGCTCCTCTCAGACTGGTTGAACAAGATGAGTGCCGAGATATGGCTCGAACTTCCAGAAAGGAACGCGTTCGTCGGGCTGCACCTGGCAGACCCAGAAATGATTTACATTGTTTGTGTTATGACCACACAGACGAGCGAGCACACACACACATAACTCAGCACACGGGAGGGGGCATCAGATGCGCGACAGGTAGAGTCGAGGGTTATTTTTATGGGCACAAACGCCTTTCCTCTTGGAACGTATCTAGGGACCAGCTTACACCCAGATTCCTATGACAAGGGAACGTAGGACCATTCTGGGGATAAACTCCTGGTGAGCTGTATCCTCTCGGCAAAGCCTTCTTCGCACACACACAATGGGCATGGAACATGGCTTGCAATCTCGCCAACGTGAGCACCGAAATTCAACCGCCGCCACTGACGTTTCTGGAAGTGACGGAACTGCCCGTGAGCACGCCTGAGTCTGGTGAATCACTGCCTCTTTTTCTCGAGCTGCAAGAGGAGGCGGGGGGGGGGGGGGGGGCAACACCTGTCAGGCACTGCCTCTGAGGTTAAGTCGCTTGACCTCAGTAAGCCTCGCTTCCCTACCTGCAAAACAGGCAAAGCCGAGACGGCCAGCGCGGGGTGCCGTCGGCCTGCTGCCAGGGAAACAGCCGAGGCGGGCAAGGTGCGCACGGCGGCGCAGGGCACGCGGTGAAGGCTCGTGGTAAATATTCACCGTTACCACAGAGGATGGAGACGGAGGGCGTGAAGAAAAGCGGCGGCCGCTGAAGGACACAAACATGGCTCTGAATATTGAGGAATCAGTACTGGCATGTTGGGAGGGGAGGGGGGCAGGAGGACCGGAAGACGGGAAGGTCACTGCCAGTCTCTAATGCGGGCGGCTCACGGGGCGCGCAAGACGGCAGATGTGGCCGAGAGCTCTGGGCTCAGCTTGAAACCCGGGGCTTGGGCGCGACCTCTGGGTGGAATAGCCCGCGCACACTGGGACGGAGGCCCGAGAGCAAGAGCGGTTACTGAAGCCATGCATCCACAGCCCAGTCCAGGGCCCCGCACAGAGGTGGAGAGGAGGACAGACAGACAAGGAGAAGTGAAACCATGGAGACAGATCCCCCAGGACGGAGCGGGGCACTAGCCCATGACGCAGAAAGTTCTGGAAACATAAGAAAAGATGCTGAGTGGTATGGCAACACGGAAGTCACTGCTCCCTTTGTGCAAATTACGTCCACAGGCTGCAGGAGGAAGGCAGTTTGTACGCAGGACGCGGCAATGAGGGAGCAGAGGTTTTGTTTATTTTTTTTAATTTATGGCTGAGTTGGGTCTTCATTGCTGCACGTGGGTTTTCTCTAGTTGCAGCGAGCGGGGGCTACTCTTCGCTGCAGTGCGTGGGCTTCTCATTGCGGTGGCTTCTCTCGTTGCGGAGCACGGGCTTTAGGCGTGTGGCTCAGTAGTTGTGGCTCGTGGGCTCAGTAGTTGTGGCTCACGAGCTCTAGAGAGCAGGTTGTGGCACACGGGCTTAACTGCTCCGCGGCATGTGGGACCTTCCCGGACCAGGGCTCGATCCCGCGTCCCCTACACTGGCAGGCGGATTCTTCACCACTGCGCCCCCAGGGAACCCCGAGAGGTTTTGTTGAAATGACATATGTAGCACACTTTATGCTGAGGTACAGAAGCATCAGAAGAAGAAGAAGAGGAAGGAGAAGGAGCTGCTTACACCCAGAAGAGAAGGAAGCCTTTCCTCCCGGGAGGAAGGGAGGGCCAGGGCCGAGCCCGGGGGGAGGCGCCAGTGATGGGAAGGACAGAAGGATACCTGCAGAGTCCTGCAAACTCTCCCCAAACTAGGGCACCAACGAAGAGGCCAGTGTTAAAGTAGACCCTCAAATTCAGGACCCTGACTCTACTCCCGGCCCAAAAAGCAGAAACAATATTGGAAATGTCAAGACAAATACACTGCCCTTATTATTCAGTATTACAGGTGCGATTATATAAAGATATTAAGTTCACAGAAGGGCCATCTGCTCACTAAGTGAGGATGTTCCTTTACTTGATCTAACAATAAATATTAATGGTATTAAGAAGGGCTGCGTCATATATCTCGATGATTAAATCTCTTTTGCAAAGTCACGTTAAACAGTGCCGTAAGGCCTTGGGTCAGCTAGCACGTGATCTTGGATCTGTTTTTATATCTTAATGAGATGCTGAAGTCCCAGAAGACGTCCTGCACCATCTGTGATGTGCTGAAGGTGGGAGCGGGCAGGACCGGGGAGAACACCGGGGGATGGGGAATCTCACCAAGTCAGCAGGTAAAGCAAGTACTCAGGGGCGAGGTGAACCAGGCTTCATCCAAGCAGCACCTAACGTTTTCAGTCAGCCAAGGGGGTTGTGGGCAGTCTCCTCATCACCCGTCTGAGATAAAACTAAAGCACTAGGCATCAGCTACCTGGCCTTTAAGGAAGGACTCCCACTGGCACCTGTACCAGTGAGGGCTGCCCAGCAACAGAGGCATCCGGGAGTTCTGACACGACACCAGGGCTGCCCACAGAGATACATGATGAAACGACCAAGTAGACGGGACCGGGCCTGATTTTCACTGGGCTCTCCAGCCAGCTCACCAGGTTGTCGAAACACAGCTCAAATTCGACTACAATTCCACTCTGCAAAGCCAGTCACTTGAACCTACCACTTTAAAAGCTGATGTGTGGTCATCAAGATGTCGGCACCAAGGTCAAAATATACGGCGGCACAAGGCAGTAACTCAGCTGGTTTGAAGTTTGCCTTGATTATATGTAGTCATCACGCAAAACAATAAACGTTGTCAATGCAACCAAAGGAAATGCTTTGTGGTAAGATAAATAAGGGAAATAAGAGATGTAGAGAGAAAACAGGAACGTACTAGGGGACTGACTGAAATTGATGACTATTTTTGGCCAGAACAGAAATACAAGTAACACCTTGCTGGCATAAAACATTTCTTCAGTAACCAACTGACTTTCCTTTTTTTAAAGCAACAGCAGAAAGGTTTCCAAGCCACTGAAATTGAGATGCACAAGGGAAAGAGAACCCCGTCTAGGTACGAACAGGTAGCCCCCAGGGCCCTCACGCCAAGGACTGCACCAGCCCAGGGAACGTGGACAACATGCGGGCATCCCTGTAACACCCAGCTCATTACTTCACTCCAGCTCAAGCTCCAACCTCAGGTTTCCCTGGACCTTGGCAGCTGACAAGGAGTAAGGGATGAGAGCAGCCCAGGCCCGCAGCTGCAGACATCTGCTGAGAGCTGCAGGAGAATCAGTCACGGGGGCCCGGGGTTCAGCTGACAGGCTCCAGAGGGACGTGGCTGTCACCAGGTCTAATCAGCACACCGCGTGAGATGCAGGGATCGGTGTGGCTGGCTACTTTGGTAAGTCATTTAGGAAGCTTTTCTTTCTTTCTTTTTTTTTTTTTGAGTGTGATCTCCTGACTAAATATCAGCTGCCATTTTAAGATTCCACCAAAAGAGAATTTGGTGCACGCATGTCTTTACAAATCCTGGGGCCCAGGTCCAAGCGCACTGTGAGAAAAAGACAAGGAAGTGGATAGAGAGGGTGAGAACAGTGAAGGGGCCTCTTCTTTTCCAAGTGTTTTCTGCTGTCACACGACACCAGGGAATGCACTGCCACCTAAATTCTCCAGGGACCGAAGGCTCTGGAACTGTTTATTTTACACTGTTCACGCAAATCTTGTAAAGATGTACGTTTTATATTCTTCTCTCTTTAAATATAATCAACTGATAACTACTTAATAGTTTTGTTTTGTTTTTCAGGGGTTCATGCTTCAGGCTTAATCCTCCCATTCCTTTTTTTTTTTTTCTTTTTTCAAATACTTAGAAAAGTCGAAAGAAGCACAGAAAAGACCCATATAACCTACATCTGTAAGCAATAAACCTAAAAATTTGCAGATACTCTGCCATTTATTCCTTTATACCTCTGCATGCTTCTCCATCAAATAAAGACACTCTTCTACACAGCCATGACTAGCACCAGAACCGGCCAATCAGCAACGACTGAATGACATCATCTAATTAGCCACTGCACACCGCATTCTCCAACTGCCCCAAAAATGTCTTCTATAAGACCTCCCCCCCAATCTAAGATCTGCTGCATTTGGTACTCAGGTCCCTTTAGCCTCCTGTAAACTAGAGCGCCCCACCCCAGTCATTTCCCGTGACATTTGACACTTTCAACAGTCCACCCAGAGACCTTGCGGAATGCCCTGCATTCTGGATCTGTCCGGACGTTTCCACGTGGTGTCACCTTGCTTGTTCCTCCGTCCCTCCAAACTAGAAAGGACACCTGGAAGTTCGCCTGGACTCAGGTAAACTGCTGTGGCAGCACATGGCAGCCAGCGGCTCCCCCGCTGACACACCTGAGTGGGACGTGTCGCTTAAGCGGTGGCCCCCAGAACTGTCCATCACGAGCATGCGTGTCCGCCTGTGCTGTGTGTCAGTACCCTGTCGGGGTGGCACTCTGGCACTGTCTGAACACCCTCGCCCCCAATGAACCCAACGGTCTTGGTTTCCACCAGTGCCACTTGTCTGAAGCATGTAGAGTGAGGCCTGCAAGATGGTGACCTGACGAATTCTACCATTCTTTCCATATTTATTAACTAGCATTCTCCTGCTGCCCATGCCTCCCCTCTCTTTTCTTTTAAGGATCACGACTCACAGATTTCTTTTTTAAAAACTTAGTCTTAAAATCCATCACAGTCATTATTCCTTTGATTTCCACTCACCCCGCCTTTCGCCAGTGGGACCCCCTGCCCTGGCTCTGGAAGGGTACCCACGCTCATCTTGGGTTTCACGGGCCCCAGTCTGGAACTGGCCTCTTCTCCCCAGACTCCTGGTTCCTTTCCTTGTGTGATATTTAGAAATCCAGAACTTGACCGCTTTTAAGCAGCCATGAATGCTGCTCCGGTGGTGTGGGGAAAACATAGAAACGGCGGGGAACACAGAACCACATTGACAAATATACGGCTCTGCTGGAAAGGTTTACGTGGCAAAGTGGACGCGGTGCAGGCAACTGTATTTGCTTTGATGAATGTATGCTTTCTCATGAGTCTGACGGCAAAAGTGGGGATGCCCTTGGACCCCGTGCCCTAACACCCTGGGAGAGATCAGGGCACGTGGTCCAAGTCAGGCAGAGCTGCAGGGATGCAAGGGGGGGCCCCAACTCACAGAGCCACCCTGGCTTCCTGAGGGTGAGCAGCGTCCAGGCAGCCCTCCACTTCCCCGCAAGCACCCCTGCCCGTCTTTCTGCCTCAGGGTTCAGGCCTTCGGGACACAAAGGCATTACATCACCGCCGATACCGGGTCCCTCAGGCTCCTGGCTTCTCACTGAAACATCCCACGCACTACCACGGAAGACAAGAGCTGTCTTGATACGACAAGACTTTACTAGAAGGAGGGCACTGACCACATGGAACATCTACCCTGAGAGGCCGTGAGTTGGTGCAGTATGTTCTTGGCAGAAACGGCTGAGGGAGGCCAAGTGAGGCACGGGCATGATGTCTGGATCAGAGGGAATACGAGGGATGGAGAACAAGTGAGGTGGCAGCAGGAGGAAACAAGCAGGCCAATCCGGAACGCAGAACATCCTCTGAGAGAACCAGCCTGCGCTCTTCCAAGAGTCCCTCTCACGGCGAAAACACAGGCCATGCAGCTAGGGGATGGGGCGAGGTTTTCTAGTTCAAAACAGGCTAAAGGGACATGACTACCGTCTGGAACCCAGTGTGGAAAACACCAGAGTAATATCCACCAGGCAGAGATCATCCTCACCCCCACATTTCAACACAATCGTTATTAACCAGTCTTTCTTTTTTTTTTTTTAAATACTACTCTCTGTGTGATAAAAACAAGCTCTTCTCTGCTTCAGAAAACGTGTTTACTGCTCAGCCATCTGTTCTCCTCGTCTGGAATATCCACTGTCCTACCTGCCCTTGAGAGCACATCCTCCCAGTGATTTCAGTTCAAATGACTGCCCTGCCCCTTCTCCTGTCCTTCTCATGTTGACCGCCAGCAGTTACTCAGAGATTCACACGTGTTCTGTGTCCCAGCTGGACTCCAAGACCACTACAAAGAAGAGACTTGCTGTGAATCCCCTGCAGCACCCGGCACAGTATATTCTGAACAGATAAGGAAGGAGTGAACTCACTCCTCTAGAGCTGCGTTGTCCACCACGGTACCCACAAGTGGCTACTTCAATTAAGTAAAACTAAAAAATTAAGAGTTCAATTCGTCAGCTGCCCTGGCAGCATTTCATGTGCCTGGGTGCCCCTGCGGCTCCCGTCCAGGGCAGCTCAGATACAGAACATTCCCTCCACGGCGGGCAGTTCTGCCGGGTGGACATGCTGCTCCAGAGAGCACAAGGGTGCCCGGTTCTCGTCAAGGACACGATGATGGCAGCGGAGAGACGGAAGCCTGCTGCTTACTTTGGAACGCGTCTCCAAGGCCCCAAATAGCTCAGGTACGCAAACTATGACCATCTGCTCTCATTTCGCGTACAGACTGGGCAGTGAGCAGACTGGGAGTCGAGCAGACTCTGGTTTGCCTCTGGATCCGTCCCTGATGTCTAGGCCTAGAGAGGAGAGTCAGGGGACATCAACTGGCCAGCCCAGTGCCGGGAGCCATGCTGATGGAACTGCCCTCCAGGCAAGGGCGTGGAGCAGACCATCCTCACCCCAGGTATGCGCCCCTCTCTGCACAGACACTAAGCTACTGACCGCAGGCAGCAGAGCGAAGGATGTGTGGGAGCCGCACCTTGAAGGAAGGTGGGCATGTACCTGCCAAACACTCAAAACGCACGTTGAGAGGTGTTAGGATGGCAGTCCACCTCAGCAAAGCCAAAGGGGGAAGACATTTCTTGAGCAGAAATGCATGTCACAATTATTATGTTTTCAAGAAAATTCTCCTTAGACACCCCAAAGGCAATTTTAAACCACAGACCAGCATTGCCCTCCCCCATTTTAACACAATTAAATGAAGTTTTTAATATATGAAATGCCGGAATTATGAGTCACCAGTATTCACATATACCTGACAGTGAGAGCTTTATCCTCTAACGTAAGCCATTCTGCTATAACACTACTGCACCTTCCAGCTACAGGCTACGTATCCATCACTTTTCAAACATCTCAAACAAAGCTGTGAAAAGTCACCTGGGCACCTGTGTAATGAGTGCTTTTGGTGGACGTTTCTTGGGGGCATCATCTCCCTTGCTCTTTTACATTGCATTAAATCTCCGTCTACCCCTGAAAAATAACACAGTGTAATGGATAAATTATAGTCGCTTAAAAAATGAAAGAAAAAATAAAGGAACAGAATCAGAGAAAGCAGAGAATAATCAGAAAGACAAAAGTGAACAAAGAATCCCCCACACACAGCTTCCCAAGGAGAAGAAAGGAAAAATAGTTCGAGAGAGGAAAAAAAAAAAGTTTGCACAGCTAAGAGTCTAAATAAAAGCACACAATGAGGGGGACGAGGAAGCTAGGAGGAAGCAAGGAACGGGCACTCTACACCTGCACTGACAGAAACCTGCTGAATATCTTAGTGGTGTTACCAGCTGGACCAAACTCCCGTCGACCTGCAGAATTCTGCAATTTTGATCTCACCTTCCTGTTAATCTAGAAACGGGAGCAGCTGTGGTGCATAAGAACCGCTAACCGCAGGAACACGGGAAAGGCTGACGCGGCTCAGGTCTATTAGGAAGCACGGCCAACGGGACCTGAGTTTACCCACCTCGGTCCCCCCTCGAGTGCTTTCTTATTCCTGATGAATTTCCTGACATTCAACATAGTCCATGGGTACCTTCGCCTGCCCCTACCAGCGTCTTACTCCAAAATGAGAAAGTACAAGTCAGGGCCCCTTTCTGCATGGGCTCTGCTCGGCAGCAAGGCCTCAGACTGGCCTCCGAATTTCCGCCACCTCCTGTGCAAATGTAGAAGGGACCTAAATGTCACCTGGTAAGGTGACATCAAACGCAAGCGTGTGCCCTTAGTTCCGGGGGTTGGGGGCACGGCAGAGAGAAGGGGAACGTGCCGTAGCACAGGTCCCCTGACATCCGTGCGGAGACCGCAAGGCACACAACAAGCCAGGGACGGGGTGAGGGTGTCTCTGGGAGCCCCAAGGGCAGACAGTAAGCTCACACCGGCCATCCCGAACGAGCGTTTATTCTGCTCTACCTTCCTGAGACTCTTTGGGAATGTCTGGACTGAGTCACATTACAGGATAGGAACCAATGGACGCCGAAAAACTCATCATCTCCACTTTTAAACCTCATACGTGTTACACAGGGTCAAATACAATGTACGAAAGCTCTTCCGAAAATTCATCTAGGGCGTGTGCTACAGCTGTACAGAGAGATCCTGTGTTTGTCATCAGCTTTGTGGAGGTCCCAGCGTCTACAGAAACCAGCGTAGGTGAGGTGAGCCAGAGGACGACGGGTGACAGCGGATTCCGAGCAGACTGGGCAGGGCTGCGAGCTGCTTCGGTCAACAATGGATCCCTGAGCCCCAGGAGCAGCACAAAGGTCCCGCCTCCACCCAGCGTTCACGCTGTACCCTGGGCCCCGGACGGAGAAACGGGCACTTCCATACGGTCTCAAATGCTATGATTACCATTTGGCAAGCAGGAAGCTGTAGGAGTACAAACAGGTACAGGACAGGGCATCTATTCGTCTACGTGAAGGTGAAGTAGAAGCCAGGTGTCACCCATTAAAATCCTGCCACCTCTGTGTGTTTATGGAGACGTGGTCAATTATAATCGACACTGCAAAGAGTCGTATTTCCCCTCACAGATCTATTGTGTTATTTTTCTGCTTATTTTTTAAACATTTGAAAATAAGCTTTTTATTTTTCCTGGCTGATTCTTTAAGGATTTAATTACTGTAACAGACTCCTAGAAAGCATATTTTATGTATACCACATTTTACATATTCCTAATTCTGAATATTCTTAACATCCACCCTCCATCTGGCCCCGTTATCAACAGCAGACATCAATGAGTTGCTTCCTAAGGCTCTGTACCTGGGTTGTCCCATACGGTAGGCACTGGCCAAACGTGGCAAGTGAACCCATGAAACCTGGCTAGTTTGAGCTGAGATGCCCTGTGAGTGTAAGATACACACAAATTTCAAAGGCTAGGTAACGAAAAGGAATGTAAACTATCTCAACTATTTTTTTTTTTACTGATCATGTGTTGAGTAACAATATTTTGGATGTGTCAGGATAGGAAAAAAGTACCATTCAAGTTAATTTCCTCTGTGTCTTTTTGCTTCTTTAATGTTGCTATAACAAAATCTTACATGGTGCTACTCCTATCAGATAGCAGGACTCTGGACCACCAACTTTCTTGTCTCTTAAAGAGAATGGTCCTACCTCTTGTACTCCTAACTTCAGCTATTTAATGAACTAGATAATCTTCCCTATTCAGGAGCTGGCATAGTATTTCAAACTTGTATCTTCTTCCTTCAACATCTTATCCTTGTGCATAAATAATCTCAGTCCCCTTGGTCTCTGTCTCTAAATGGCATTTGAGGGCCAAAATTACTATCTAGCTCACAGCTAATTGTTACCTCTGTCAACAAAAACAGATTCCAAAGATCAAAAGGAAAACAGCATCAAACATTTCAAAAGCACTAGAAAGTAACCCTGGGTTTCTGGTCAACATTTCTGCAAATATCTCCACTGACTTCCTCATTCTCCTCTGGTTAAACAAGCTTCCCCATGCAACTCCTTGTTTCCAGTTTCACTTCCCTGAGAATACAAGATTGCAGCTACATTAACAAACAGAACTTCCTGGGGAAATGGATTCACAATTCTGAAAAGCAGGCCCACCGAAAAACACCTCATAATAAACTGATGATACGTTGTTATGCAAACAACAGACAACTGAAGTCAGGCGCTTAAGAATTACAACAGGTATAATCAAGTAGATTAAATGAGGTAAAGTAGCACATTCTGGAAAGTGGTGTTTTATACCAGACATTTTGTTAAAAAAAAAAAAAGAAGCAGCAAAGGTGCATTTCTGATAAAGTTCTGCAAGGCCTTACCACCGCCTCCAAGAGTCAGGGTGGAATGAGGTAAAGGGCAGAAAACGAAGGGGGAAAGAGGAGCTAGGTCTTATCCTCCCAAAGGCCACTAATTCTTGTTTCTCTGACCAGTTCAGAGGATTGGGTAACAGTGCCAGACCAATGCTTGATAAACTTTAAACTTGCCTTAACTAGCAAAGAGGAGAACCTGGTTGATAACTACCCCTGCAAGCACCACCACATAAGTCACATTCATGGCTCCAGGGAACAGGTATATGTGTATCTTGAGTGGGGATGAAGCATAAGGCTCACTTAGAAGTCTAATAAATTTAATTTTAATGGGACACCTCAGTTTGTATTAAAATTCATAAGACTCACAAAACATGTTCTCTGGACTTTTCATTAGAGGATAAGGAATTTATTTGACAATTTAACTTGACCATCTAAGCAGGAAAACTCACATCTACAAACTGTACTTACGAATCCCAGATGCTTTTTGAAATTGAGTCATTTCAGATTTAGTAGCTGCATACACTGTTCTACCCAATTAGTTACCTCTATGGGAATTTATTTTACCCTTTAGGAATTCATTCGTTTATATCTCTGGGTCCATAAAAATAAGACTGTTTTTTGTGTACCTTTAAAATAAAAAATCAGTGCCATTACTACTGAACCAGTGAGCCAAATGATCATGGGGGCAAGGTCACACTCCCCTGTAAAATGAGCACAACATCACTTATATTTAGAATCAGATCGATCTGGAATCATTTCTCAGTTCTGTTCCTTATTAGCTGTGTGACCTTGGGCAAGTCACTTTACCTCTCTGAGTGGTGCCGATTTTGTTTTTAATTAGTCAGGGCAAACATCTCCTCCCACCTTGCAGGATTTTATGAGAGGCAGCACTGATGTATGCACACCTCCACCAGGTTAGTAGCCTACGTAAAGCATGCAGACATTTTTAAAGTCCTATGAAGCCCTCCGGAGACAATGAGGTCAGAACGCGTTTCCTAACCCTGTAACACCGGGTAGTGTCATGAAACATACGCCCAAGCTGTAAGGCAGAGCTCAGAGCAGTTCTCTGTTGAGTTATAAACGCAGCGTTTTCTACGAATTCTACTTGAATTCGCCTCGGTGGCTAAGTTCACGCCTACCACCATCGACTACGGGGCTGTTCGGCGCACACAAGATTGTTAACCGCTCAAAGCCACAGCACGGGTGTGCACCTCTAACTCCCCGGCACTTGGGTGAAAATGTAGATTCTGATTGGGCAGCTGTAGGGTGGGGACTTGGGCTCTGCACTGCAAAACTGCTGCTCCCCGGTGATGTCCCTGCTGGGAGTCACTCGGACCAGCCAGACCGCTGAGCAGGACTCCGCCGCCGCCTCCGCGCTACAGATACTTGGGTGTGGAGCAGTCGCGGTGGCGTGGAGCCGTCCTGTGCACTGCGAGAGGTTCCGCCGCATCCCAGCCGCTACCCTCTGGACGCCAGCAAACTCCCACCCTCCAGCTAGGCTGCCCCAAACGCCTCCAGACGCCGGCAGAGGCCCCCAAATCGGTGGGTAGAGGACGCTGCCCTGTAGGATGCTACGAGCAAGGTGCGTGCACCTCTGGGCAAGCCTGCAGTGATCCTAGAAGCCGGGGTGCAGACAGGGAAATGGAGGCCCGGCTGCGCGCCCAGCGCCCGCGGCCCCCGAGGCCCAACGCCAACCTCCCGCCCGCGCGGTGGTCCCCTAGCACCGCGCCCTCACGCGCCGCCCCCCACGCACTCCGTCCCCACGCG
Source organism: Tursiops truncatus (assembly GCF_011762595.2). Taxonomy (NCBI): domain Eukaryota; kingdom Metazoa; phylum Chordata; class Mammalia; order Artiodactyla; family Delphinidae; genus Tursiops; species Tursiops truncatus. The sequence continues at coordinate 124,162,632 of NC_047055.1, read as the reverse complement.
CGGCGCGGCCGCCGGAAGTAAGTGCCCCGGGCGCCGTCGACGCCTCAGCCACGAGCGCGGCCGGCCTGACGTGGGCCCCGCACCCCCGCCGCCCGCCAGCCTGGGGACCCCGCACACCGCCCCGCCGCGGCTCACGCCCCTGAGAGCCTGTGCCCCCCGCCCGTGTCCTCCCAGACAGCCCTCGCGGGAGGCGGCCGTAGGCTACTCACCCAGAAGGAGGCCGTCCAGGTCAAAAAGCAGGTGGGTGACGGGACGCAGCGGGGGCAAGGGCGCCGCCATTGTGCCGCCTTGTCGGCCGAGTGGGGGCGGGGAAGAGGCGCGCGCACACGCGCTCCGGGCCTCCCCCGCGCGCCCCGAGCCGTGCTGCGCACGCGCGGCCCCTGGCCTCCTCGCGCCCGCGCCCCCCGGGACGCTCTCGCGCATGCGCGTTCGGGCAAGCCCCGTGAGCCCCGAGCTGCTCTGCGCACGCGCGCCTCAAGCGTCCGAGCGCGGTCCCTCAAAAATCGCGCGCCCTGAGCCTCCGCCGCCCGGCGCTCGCCTGCGGCTGGCCTCCTTCCGAGGCTCCTGGAATACGCGACTGGAGCCGCTCCCGCGCGCTCTGGGCCTCGCCGGCATGTTCTGCGCACGCGCGCCGAGGACGGTCACCCCAGCTGTCGCCGCCGCCGTGGTACGCGCGGGCGCGACAAGTTTGCCCGCATCCTCCACCACCACCACCACCACCACCCCGCCCACGCTCACTTCATACCCGTAAACGGGCTGGGATGCTGAGTCAAAGGGCCGAGCAGAGCCGAGTTCCTAATCTGGGTGCCAATGCCTGGCTCGAATTTGGAAAGGGCATGAGGAAGGAGGGAGGGCGTGGAGGGACGACGGCGCATGGGGTTGATGGAAAGCGTGCATAGATGCTCAGGTTGGCATCCTTGAGAGCCACCAAGTAAATGGGTAGCCAGGTGGCCTTAGTTACGGGGTCCCCGGTGGCTTCGTCCCCGCCCGGAGCGCCCGTCCCTGGATGCCTGGCAGGTTTCCGTTTCAGTTTTGCCCGCCCGGCTCCCTGTGTGCCTCGTAGGGCGCACGCGCAGTGGCGCGCGAGTCCCCATCCTTTGCGCCTGTATCCCCCGAGCATCCCTGGCTGGTCCATTCTCCCAGAGCAACCCCCCGCCGAAGTCTGATAGGAAAGGGCCGAAATAATAAGACGTTTTAAAATGCCTTGCCGTTTTTGCCTTTATGTCTCATCTGTCTTGGATTGCTATGTGTTTTCTTTTTTTCCCCCAAACTTTCTGAAGGCAACCTGCAAAGCATTCTTTTTTTTCGACCACTCTCAGGAATACTTTCCCACACCCCCGTTTCTATTTAGTGTTAGTTGGCATTGCATATGCATGTTTAAGCATAAAGATAGGATCTTTCAAGAAGCAGAAATAAGAACGTTTCAGAGACTTTAAAATCTGAGCGTTGTGTTTCTGGTGAAGTGCGTAAACTGCACTCGGAGGCACCTGAGTTCAGCAAATGTATCAACAATAAGCAGTAAACCTCTGTGCCTTCGTTTCCTCGTGTGTAAAACCGGGGTGTTAAATGACGCAAGGCAGGTCAAGCTGTTGGAACTGGCAAATAGTATATGCTCAATTCATTTATGTCTTTTTAGAGCTGTCGCTGTGAGACACATTCCCTGTTTTTACTCCAATCATGATTTCCCATTGAGGACCCTGGATCTAAGAGAAGGCAGTTCATCATCCAGTTAGTGGAGGGACTGTGACCCAAATGTGCTAGGCTCCTGTATCAAAGCACCACAGACCGGGTAGTCTCAACAACAGGAAGGTATTGCCTCAAGCCAGAAGTCCGAGATCGGGGGTCAGCAGGGTTAACGCCTTTTGAGGAAAGGATTGGTTCCAGGCCTCTCTGCTTGGCTTGTACACAGTGGCCTTATTCCTCTATCTCATCATATTGTGTTTTCTCTATGCATCTATTTCTGTGTCTAAATCTCCCCTTTTTATAAGGACATTAGTCATATAGGATTGCCACCCAGACTCATGACTACATTCTGAGTTCATGACATATGTCAAGACCCTGTCTTCAAGTAAGGTCACACTCTGAGGTACTATGGGTTAGGACTCCTACACTATTTTTTTTATTTTTGAGGGGGACACCATTCAACCTGCAACAGATTTGTTCCACAAACATCGGGCACATACTGTGTGTCCATGCTCACCTACTGGAACCTTTAGAATTCTTCCTCTCAGTTTCTTTCCATTTTTGGAAACAAATGGACACACAAAGGAGAGAGTTCTTTTCCTCTCCCATGGTAACAATGCTGCATCTGTTCATTGCTTAGATAAAAGGAGCATTTTTATTTATTTATTTATTTATTTTGTGCAGGTTTTTTTTCTGACAAATTGATTAAGATATAATTCACATACCACACAAATCAGCCATGTAAGAGTGTACATTTTAATGACTTTTAATACAGTCACAGAGGTGTGCATCCTTCCCCATAATATGTCAATGCTGCTCTCTCACTTCATCCCAGCTTCCCCTTCCACTGCCCCATGCTCTCAAGTCTGCTTTCTACGTCTGCATCTTTATTCCTGCCCTGCCACTTTTTTATTCATCAGTACCGCTTTTTTAAATCGCATATATATGCATTAGGATACAGTATTTGTTCTTCTCTTTCTGACTTACTTCACTCTGTATGACAGACTCTAGATCCATCCATGTCTCTACAAATAACTCAATTTCGTTTCTTTTTATGGCTGAGTAATATTCCATTGTATATATGTACCACATCTTCTTTATCCATTCATCTGTTGGTGGACAATTACGTTGCTTCAGTGTCCTGGCTGTGGTAAATAGTGCTGCCATGAACATTGTGGTATGTGACTCTTTTTGAATTATGGTTTTCTCAGGGTATAGGCCCAGTAGTGGGATTGCTGGGTCATATGGTAGTTCTATTTTTAGTTTTTTAAAGAACCTCCCTACTGTTCTCCACAGTGGCTGTATCAATTTACACTCCCACCAACAGTGCAGGAGGGTTCCCTTTTCTCCACACCCTCTTCAGCATTTATTGTTTGTAGATTTTTTGATGATGGCCATTCTGACCAGTGTGAGATGATACCTCATTGTGGTTTTGATTTGCATTTCTCTAATGATTAGTGATGTTGAGCATCTTTTCATGTATTTGTTGGCCATCTGTATGTCTTCTTTGGAGAAATGTCTATTTATGTCTTCCACCCATTTTTGCATTGCACTGTTTGTTTTTGTGATGTTGAGCTGCATGAGTTGCTTGTATAATTTGGAGATTAATCCTTTGTCAGTTGCTTTATTTGCAAATATTTTCTCCCATTCTGAGGGTTGTCTTTTCGTCTTATGGTTTCCTTTGCTGTGAAAAGCTTTTACGTTTCATTAGGTCCCATTTGTTTATTTTTGTTTTTATTTCCCTTACTCTAGGAGGTGGGTCACAAAGGATCTTGCTGTGATTTATGTCATAGAGTGTTCTGCCTATGTTTTCCTCTAAGAGTTTGATAGTGTCTGGCCTTACATTTAGGTCTTTAATCCATTTGGAGTTTATTTTTGTGTATGGTGTTAGGGAGTGTTCTAGTTTCATTCTTTTACATGTAGCTGTCCTGTTTTCCCAGCACCACTTACTGAAGAGGCTATCTTTTCTCGATTGTATATTCTTGCCTCCTTTATCGAATATAAGGTGACCATATGTGCGTGGGTTTACCTCTGGGCTTTCTATCCTGTTCCGTTGATCTATATGTCTGTGTTTGTGCCAGTACCGTACTGTGTTGATTACTGTAGGTTTGTAGTATAGTCTGGAATCAGGGAGCCTGATTCCTCCAGCTCCGTTTTTCTTTCTCAAGATTGCTTTGGTTATTCGGGGTCTTTTGTGTTTCCATACAAATTGTGAAAATTTTTGTTCTAGTTCTGTGGAAAATGCCATTGGTAATTTGATAGGGATTGCACTGAATCTGTAGATTGCTGTAGTTTGTATAGTCATTTTCACAATAGTGATTCTTCCAATCCAAGAACATGGTATATCTTTCCACCTGTTTGTATCATCTTTGATTTGTTTCATCAGTATCTTATAGTTTTCTGAGTACAGGTCTCTTGCCTCCTTAGGTACGTTTACTCCTAGGTATTTTATTCTTTTTGTTGTGATGGTAAATGGGATTGTTTCCTTAATCTCTCTTTCTGATCTTTCGTTGTTAGTGTATAGGAATGCAACAGATTTCTGTGCATTAATTTTGTATCCTGCAACCTTACCAAATTCATTGATTAGCTCTAGTAGTTTTCTGGTAGCATCTTTAGGATTTTCTATGTATAGTATCATGTCATCTGCAAGCAGTGACAGTTTTACTTCTTCTTTTCCAATCTGTATTCCTTTTATTTCTTTTTCTTCTCTGATTGCTGCAGCTAGGACTTCCAATACTGTGTTGAATAAGAGTGGTGAGAGCGGACATCCTTGTCTTGTTCCTGATCTTAGAAGAACTTCCTTCATTGTTTCACCATTGAGAATGATGTTTGCTGTGAGTTTGTCATATATGGCTTTTATTATGTTGAGGTAGATTCCCTTATGCCCACTTTCTGGAGAGTTTTTATCATAAATGGGTGTTGGATTTTGTCAAAAGCTTTTTCAGCATCTATTGAGATAATCGTATGGATTTTATTCTTCAATTTGTTTATATGGTATATCACATTGATTGTTTTGCGTATACTGAAGAATCCTTGCATCCCTGGGATAAATCCCTCTTGATCATTGTGTATGATCCTTTTAATGTGTTTTTGGATTCTGTTTACTAGTATTTTGTTGAGGATTTGTGCATCTGTGTTCATCAGTGATATTGGTCTATAATTTCCTTTTTTTGTGATGTCTTTGTCTGGTTTTGGTATCAGGGTGATGGTGGCGTCGTAGAACAAGTTTCAGAGTATTCCTCCCTCCACAGTTTTTTAGAAGAGTTTGAGAAGGACAGGTGTTAACTCTTCTGTAAATGTTTGATAGAATTTGCCTGTGAAGCCATCTGGTCCTGGACTTTTGTTTGTTGGAAGATTTTAAATTACAGTTTCCACTTCATTACCTGTAATTGCTCTGCCTATATTTTCTAATTCTTCCTGGTTCAATCTTGGAAGGTTGTACTCTTCTAAGAATTCTTGCATTTCTTCCAGGTTTTCCAATTTATTTGCATATAGTTGCTTGTAGTAGTCTCTTACGATCTTTTGTATTTCTGCGGTGTCAGTTGTAATCTCTCCTTTTTAATTTCTAATTTTACTAATTTGAGTCCTCTCCCTCGTTTTCTTGATGAGTCTGGCTAAAGGTTGATCAATTTTGTTTATCTTCACAGAGAACCAGCTTTTAGTTTTGATTGATCTTTGCTGTTGTTTCCTTCATTTCTTTTTCATTTATTTCTGATCTGATCTTTATGATTTCTTTCCTTCTGTTAACTTTGGGTTTTCTTTGTTCTTCTTTTTCTAGTTGCTTCAGGTGTAAGGTTAGATTGTTTATTTGAGATTTTTCTTGTTTCTTGAGGTGAGCATGAATTTTATGAATTTCTCTCTTAGAAATGCTTTTGCTGCATCCTGTAGGTTTTGGATCATCATGTTTCTGTTGTCACTTTTTTCTAGGTATTTTCTGATTTATTCTTTGATTTCTTCAGTGATCTCTTCATTATTTAGCAGTGCACTGTTTAGCCTTCATGTATTTGTGTGTTTCACTGTTTTTTTTTCCCCCCCAGTAATTAATTTCTAGCCTCAGAGCTTTGTGGTCAGAAAAGTTGCTTGATACGATTTCAGTTTTCTTAAATTTTCCAAGGCTTGATTTGTGACCCAAGATGTGATCTGTCCTGGAGAACGTTCCTTGTGCACTTGAGAAAAAATTGTGTTCTTCCACTTTCAGGTGGAATGTCCTAGAAATATCAATTAAGTCTACCTGGTCTATTGTGTCATTTAAAGCTTGTTTTGCCTTATTTATTTTCTGTCTGGATGATCTGTCCATTGGTGTAAGTGGGGTGTTAAAGTCCCCCAATATTATTGTGTTACTCTCGATTTCTCCTTTTACGGCTGTGAGCATTTGCCTTATGTATTGAGGTGCTCCTATGTTGGGTGTATAAATATTTACAATTGTTATGTTTTCTTGTTGGATTGATCCCATGACCATTATGTAGTGTCCTTGCTTACCTCTTGTAACAGTCTTTATTTTAAAGTCTGTTTTATCTGATATGAGTATTGCTAGGCCAGCTTTCTTGTGATTTCCATTTGCATGGAATATCTTTTTCCATCCCCTCACTTTCAGTCTGTATATGTCCCTAGGTCTGAAGTGGGTGTCTTGTAGACAGCATATGTAAGGGTCTTGTTTTTGTATCCATTCAGCCAGTCTGTGTTTTTTTAAATTTATTATTTATTTTTGGCTGTGTTGGGTCTTTGTTGCTGCATGCGGGCTTTCTCTAGTTGCAGCGAGCGGGGGCTACTCTTCATTGCAGTGTGCGGACTTCTCATTGCGGTGGCTTCTCTTGGTGCGGTGCACAGGCTCTAGGCGCGTGGGCTTCAGTAGCTGTGGCACGCGGGCTCAGTAGTTGTGGCGCACGGGCCCAGTTGCTCTGCAGCATGTGGGATCCTCCTGGATCAGGGCTCGAACCTGTGTCCCCTGCATTGGCAGACAGACTCTTAACCACTGCACCACCAGGGAAGCCCCTAGTCCGTGTTTTTTGATTGGAGCATTTAATCCATTTACATTCAAGGTGATTATCGATATGTATGTTCCTATTACCGTTTTCTTAATTGATTTGGGTTTGTTTTTGTGCGTCTTTTTCTTCTCTTGTGTTTCCCGCTTAGAGAAATTCTTTTAGTGTTTGTTGTAGAGCTGGTTTGGTGGTGCTGAATTCTTGTAGCTTTTGCTTGTCGGTAAAGCTTTTGATTTCTCCTTCGAATCTGAATGAGATCCTTGCTGGGTAGAGTAATCTTTGTTGTAGGTGTTTCCCTTTTATCACTTTAAATATGTCCTGCCACTGCCTTCTGGCTTGCAGAGTTTCTCCTGAAAGATCAGCTGTTTACCTTATGGGGATTCCCTTGTATGTTATTTGTTGCTTTTCCCTTGCTGCTTTTAATATGTTTTCTTTGTATTTAAATTTTGACAGTTTGATTAATATGTCTTGGCGTATTTCTCCTTGGATTTATCCTGATGGGACTCTCTGTGCTTCCTGGACTTCATTAACTATTTCCTTTCCCTTATTAGGGAAGTTTTCAACTATAATCTCTTCAAATATTTTCTCAGTCCCTTTCTTTTTTCTCTTCTTCTGGGACCCCTGTATACTTCGAATGTTGGTGCATTTGATGTTTTCCCAGAGGTCTCTGAGACTGTCCTCAATTCTGTTCACTCTTTTTTCTTTATTCTGCTCCCTGGCAGTTATTCCCACCATTTTATCTTCCAGCTCACTTATCTGTTCTTCTGCCTCAGTAATTCTGCTATGGATTCCCTCTAGAGTATTTTTAATTTCAGTTTTTGTGTTGTTCATCACTGTTTGTCTGCTCTTTAGTTCTTCTAGATACTTGTTAAAAGTTTCTTGTATTTTCTCCATTCTGTTTCCAAGATTTGGGATCATCTTTACTATCATTATTCCGAATTCTTTTTCAGGTAGGTTGCTTATTTTGTCTTCATTTATTTGGTCTTGTAGGTTTTTACCTTACTCCTTCGCCTGTAACATATTCTTTTGTAGTTTCGTTTTTGGTTTTTGGTTGTTTTTGATGTGTGGGGCTGTATTCCTGTCTTACTGGTTGTTTGGTCTGAGGCGTCCAGCACTGGAGTTTGCAGGCAGTTGCATAGAGCCGGGTCATGGTGCCAAGATGAGGACATCCAGGAGGCCTCACTCTGACTGATATTCTCTGGGGTCTGAGGTTCTTTATTAGTCCAGTGGTTTGGACTTGGAGCTCCCACCACAGGAGCTCAGGCCCAACCTCCATCCTGGGAACCAAGATCCCGCAAGCTGCACGGTGTCACATGCAAAAAAAAGAAGTAAAAAGAGAAAAAGGAGCAGTACAATAACAAAGAACAAAATACAAAATAAAATTAGAAAGATAAAAAATATATTAGGAAAAATAAAAATATAATTGAAACATTTGCAGCAGTATAAAACAATACCTCAATAGAAAAAAGAAAAAAAAACGGGGGGTGGGGGGGGGACAAACCAAAAGGAGCAGAACAATAACAAAGAATAAAATTATAAAAATAAAAGATTTTGGACTTCCCTGGTGGTGCAGTGGTTAAGCATCCGCCTGCCAATGCAGGGGACAAGGGTTCAAGCCCTGGTCCAGGAAGATCCCACATGCTGCTGAGCAACTAAGCCCGTGTGCAACAACTGCTGAGCCTGTACTCTAGAGCCCGCAAGCCACAACTACTGAGCACTTGTGCCACAACTACTGAAGCCCGCGTGCCTGGAGCCTGTGCTCCGCAACGAGAAGCCACCGCAATGAGAAGCCTACGCACTGCAATGAAGAGTAGACCCCACTCGCCGCAACTAGAGAAAGCCCATGTGGAGCAACGAAGACCCAATGCAGACAAAACAAAATTAATTAATTAATTAAAAAAAATTTAAAAAGGAAAAGATTTATTAGAAAAAATAAAGATATAAATGAATCAACAACAATGAATCAACAAAGTAAAACAAAACCCCAATCTAAAAGAGGAAAAAAGCAAAAAAAACCCAAAAGCCTTGGCTATGGGGGCAGAGTTGAGGCAGGGGTGGAACTGAGGCAGGGGTGGAGTTCAGGGTGCGGCGGGGCCTCTGCTCAGGACCTGCGCGGAAGGGGAGAGGCAGCACGTGGAAAGGAGGGCCTCTGGAGCGGGAGTTCGGGAGTTTCAGGGTCCGGCCCTGGGTGGGTGTGTGTAGGTCGGGTTAGGTCCGGCACGTTGGACGGGGTCTCGGAGGGGGGTCTCCGAGTGTAGAGGTGGGGCCTTGGGTGGGGTGCAGGGGCGGGGCTTGGGCTCTGAGTGGCAGGAGGGAGGCTCCCAGGGCAGAGGATTAGGTCCAGTAGCCCAACAGGCTTCCCGGTGCCCAAGTGGACAGGGACAGTGCTGGCTGCATTCCCTTACGTTCCTCCGCGGCCCCCCTCCCCCAGGGTCTCCCCCATCCCCGCTGGACCCCTAAACAAAGAAGGAACTTTGGTTCCTTCTTTGTAGGAACTCCTCCCCTCCCCCAGCCGCCCCTCAGGGGGTGCCGGTCCCTGAGGGCCGGCCTTTACTTTTGCTCCCCCTTCCCTCCCCCCGTCTCCCTCAGAACCCTCGTGGCTGGAGGGGGCCTAGGTGGGCAGAGGATCAGGCCCAGGATCTCAGCATGTTCCTGGGGGCCCAAGTGGGCAGGGGAAACCTGGCCACACTCCCTTCTGATCCTCTGCCCTCCCAGTGGTTCCCCAATTTCCCCCTTCGGGCAAGGGATCCCTTCACCTCCCCCAGCCACCCCTCAGGGCGCCAGTTCCCTCCCGCCTTCACTTCTCTTCCCCCCTCACTTCTCCTCACCCCCCACGTCCTACTCAGTCGCTGGGGGTTCCTGCCGTCCCCTTAGGTGTCCGCGGCCCCCCGCCGGTGCCTGGTAGGTGCCCTAGTTGCGCGGAGACGCGAATTCTGCGTCCTCCTGGTCCAGTCCGCCATTGTGCCTCCGCCCCCCAAAAGGAATATTTTTAAAAGGGAAAAAAAAAAAACCCTCCAGCGCCAGGGTGAAGGATTGGAAACAGCAGGGATAATGCAGGAGATCTCCATGTTAGGAAAAGTTGGCTTCTTAGAAGGAGCTTAGGGAGTTGCCTGGGTTTTGAAGCTTCCTAAAGATTTGCTGCAAAAATAAGCAAACATAGATACAGGTGATGAAGGCATCAGATGTCCTGGTACAGACATCCTTGGAGAGCGTCCCCCTTGCCCTGGTGCCGTGGCTGCAACACTGGGCATGTCTGGGTGGACAATCCAGTTTGTTCACTTCCAGGAACCAAGGTGCTGGCAGTGGGTTCCCCTTCACAGCGGCTAAGCTGACAAAATCTCATGGCAGTTGTGGAAGAGATGCATTGGGGAACTTCTCCCACAAGGCGTGAAAACATGGCTCAGATAATTTTTTTTTAAGTATTATTTTCCGCACTCTTCAGAAACATCTCTTGTACACGATGGAAGATGCCTTTCGCTTCGAAACAACAACAACAACAAGAAAACTGAATAATGCTTCTTTGTCACAAGGTAGATTGAAAAAAAAATGAACATGTGTTCTATTAAAGTCGTTTCTACACAGGTCACGAGGTCCTGTTTAGCTGTTCGTAATTCTCCTAACAGCCAGAGATGGATACACACAGAACTTCTACGAAGAGGGAGGATGGCTTTCTTTCCATGAATTACATTTTATTTTTGCAAAATTGTCTTTTCCCTGTGGCACGATAGCTTACTTTTCCTGACGACTTTAAAATGCAACCCAGACAATCCAGTAAACTGTAACACGATGGTGTCGAAAGCTCATGTCTGATGGCACAAATAAAAAGACGATCCTTTCCCACACAATGTGTCAACTTACACATGCCATATATTGTAAAAGAAAACACATATATACATAGACGTATATATGCCACTCTCTGTACAGTCCTGACTCATTTCAGCTTCCTTATTTTGCTGCCTTGGTTCTTCCGTCTATGTGTTTGCTTTGTGTGCTGCATTTCGAAAGCTGCTTAGAGCCCAAGTTATCTTTGGAAGCAGTCCCAGGCCTGCAGTTTGCGCTCAGCAGCCCGATTTCCTTCCCTAGCTCCGTCTACCCTGGTCCTAGGATGCGTGAAATTCACGACTGATGCCTGTCTTGCAGGGTACACTTGCAAAGCCCCACAGCGCTTGACCTGAGTCTCAAAGGGCTGTGTTGATTCAAGACCCGAGGAACATTTGGGGCTGCTGGTGGCAGGACCAGTTGGGCTTTGCGGTGAGCTTGGAGATGCCAGGACGCCCTCTCCAGTTGCAAGGGTTCCATGCTCAACTTTCCTTGAGCTGCAGTACTCACATGGGAACAGCTTGAAATTGTAAGGTGCAGGGGACGGAGGACAGACATCAAAGTACTGGTGTCTTGAGTGAAACTTTGACACTCTTTATATATCCATACAATGGCATACCTGTTATATATATAATATATATTTTAGATATGTATATTTACTTGTATTCCTCATGTATGGATGGATATAAATATGCATAAAGTATATCCATCCATGCATAAGGTATATGCATATATAAAGTGTAAGTATACATAAACATGTATATTCTTTCTATTTAATAAGATCAAACTCTAAACAGCACACAATAATAAAAACGTAAGCACTCATGACCTCTTAGGTAAGTGCTAAGGGTAGTTGTCTGTCAGTTTCAGAGACTTGTAGAATTCCTTGTTGGTGGTGAGAGACACTTAACTAAGAAATTGTGTTAGGCAGCGTGGGCTGCTCTAACAAGGTATGGACCGGGCTGCTTAAACAACAGACGTTTAGTTCTCACTGTTCTGGAAGCTGGAAGTCTGAGATCAGGGGACCGGCAGACTTCAGTTCCTGAGGAAAGACTGCTTCTTGGATCCTGGATGACTGCCTTCTCTCTGTGTCCTCAGATGGGGTAGGAAGATGGGGGTGGACGTCTGGTGTCTATTCTTTTTTTTTTTTTAAAGAAGATGTTGGGGGTAGGGATTTATTAATTAATTAATTTATTTATTTTTGGCTGTGTTGGGTCTTTGTTTCTGTGCGAGGGCTTTCTCTAGTTGTGGCGAGTGGGGGCCACTCTTCATCGCGGTGCGCGGGACTCTCACTGTCGTGGCCTCTCTTGTTGCGGAGCACAGGCTCCAGACGCGCAGGCTCAGTAGTTGTGGCTCTTGGGCCTAGTCGCTCCGCGGCATGTGGGATCCTCCCGGACCAGGGCTCAAATCCGTGTCCCCTGCATTAGCAGGCAGATTCTCAACCACTGCGCCACCAGGGAAGCCCTGGTGTCTATTCTTATAAGGACATTATTTTTACCATGGGGGCTCCACCGTCATGACCTCATCTAAACCTAATTACTGCCCTGTGAGTTATAAGAAATACATGTTTGGTCTTTGTTCCATTTCAGGCAGCTCCTAAAACCTTTGGAATTTCCTAAGTGAGGAAAGAGATCAAGGTGTCTTTTGTTATGTTAAGGAGGTGACTTTTGCAAAGCCCCTACGTGTGAGGACATATTGCCAGGGGAACCAGTTGTCTGATTAGAGGGTTGGAAGGTTCAGTTTCACCCCCAACTCTGAGGAGGGGAGAGAGGCTGGAGGTTGAATCTATCGTACATGGCCAATGATATAATCAATATGCCCAGGTAATGAAGCCTCCATAAAAACCCCGGGTTTGGAGCTTCTGGGTGGGTGAACCCGTGGAGGTGCTGGTAGGGTTATGCCCTAAAGACGGCATGGAAGCTCCGTGCCCCTTCCCCATACCTGCCCTGTGCATCTCTTCCAACTGGCTGTTCCGGAGTCATGTCCTTCTATAATAAAGCAGTAAACAGGAAAGTAAGGTGTTTCCCTGAGTTCTGTGAGCCACTGCAGCAAATTAATCAAACCTGAGGAGCTGGTTGTAGGAACCTCTTATCTAAAACTGGTTGGTCACATGCACAGGTGACAACCTGGACTTTTGATTGATGTCTTAAGGCGTGTGGGCAGGGGGAGGTGTTCAGTGGAGGGAGGCGACTTTGTGGGATGGAGCCCTTACCCTGTGGGATCTGAAGCTATCTCCGGGTAGATAGGTCAGAGTTGAGCTGAACTGTAGGACACACCACTGGTGTTGGAGAATTGCTTCCTGGGGTCAGAAAACTCTGGAATTGGAATTGATACCAGAAGTAAACTCCCATGGCCCTAATGTATAGCACAGGGAACTATATTCAATATCCTCTGGTAAACCATAATGGCAAAGAATATGAAAAAGAATATATAGATGTATAACTGAGTCACTTTGCTGTACAGCAGAAATTAACACAGCCTTGTAAATCAACTATACTTCAATTAAAAATAAATTTGAAAAAAAAAAGAAGTAAACTCCCAAAGATCCCACCTGCAAATACCGTCTCATTGGGGGTTGGGGCTTCAAGCCATGAATTTTAGGGGGACACAGACATTTAGTCCATCGTAGAATATTATCTTTTATTTTGTTCTTTAAAACATTGATAACCAGGTCTTTTACTTACTTCTGTCCTGTATCGAGTGACCCGGCTGTCCTGGCATTCCTACAACTTTACCGCTTTCGCGCTGAAAGCCCTGCATCACGGGAGCCTTTCAGCCACAGGCTCATGGGGACCCTTTGCCAGCCTTCCTCAGCTGCCACCCGTGGTAAGGTGCAGTTAGAATATGATCGAGCCCATGGCCTCAGTAAGGTAGAGAAAGGGTGACAGGCGTGAGCCCGCCTCGCCTGGCATTTAAAGCAAGGTGACTTTGTGGTTGGGCTGGTGACTGAAGCAGACGTTCCTGTTAACAGCCACGTGGACGTGCCTGTGAGGACCGGAAATGCAGGTCATCCTGCAGACCTCTGGCCTCAGGGTCCACGTGGGCCGATGTTCTCTCCCAGGCGTGGCACCACAGGTGGCCTTTAGGGCGAAACAGCAGGCTCGCCAAGGAGAGTTTGCAGGTGACCACACAGCCATAGCACATAGGGAGGGATGCAAAGAGATAAGTGTTGAACTGAGGTTTTAGAACCTACGGAAGTCACTCGCCCATGTACCTTTAGTTCAGGGTTTTCCCCCTTGGCATTATATATATTGGGGGCAGGAAGGTCGTTATGGGCTGAATCGTGTCCTCCAAAATTCAGTGCTGAAGCCCGAGCCAGACACCAGGACCTCAGAATGGGACTGTATTTGGAGATCTTTAAAGAGGGGATGAAGGTAAAATGAGGTCATTAGGGTGGGCCCTGATAGGACTGCTGTTCTTATAAGAAGAGGAGATCAGAACACAGACACACACACAGGGACGACCACGTGAGGACACATGGAGGAGATGGCTGTCTACACGCCCAGGAGAGAGGCCTCAGGAGGAAGCAGTTCTGCAGACACCTAGATCTTGGACTTCCAGCCTCCAGGACAGGGAGGGAATAAATGTCTGTTGCTTAAGCCATCCAGCCTGTGGTACTTTATTATGGAAGACCTACCAAAATAATGCAATAATTTTCATTGGGGGGTGGGGAGAAGGGGTGTTTCTGTGCCTTGTAGTATATTTAGCAACCTCCCTTGCCTCTACCCACAAGATGCCAGTAGCAAGCACCACCTGTCTGTTTGTCTTATCTATCTATCCATTCTTCTGTCTATGCATCCATCTATCCATCCATCCATCTATCCATTCCTCTATCTGTCTGTCCATCTATCTTTATTTCTATTTGTCTGTACATACACACATGCACACATACATAGGGACTCATATGTATATGGAATCCCAGTAGCCTAATGGACCAGGAAAGCAGGGTGATAGCTCAGAGGTTCTGCCCTGTATATGCAGTCGCCTTCCCCATGTCCCTTGACTCCAAGAATTCATGACCCAATTCAAGAGCTCTCTGTCCTGGATTCAAGAAGGATTTAAAAAAATAAAAAACATATTCCTTGTAAAGCTAAAACATTTCACCGATTCATTTTGACAACATCTTCCTGACAACAGCATGCTCATCGCTACTTAGAAAATGTGTCCTTTCTCGCTTTTAAGACACAGTTAAGTGTGCTGCTAATTAACACTTTCCTTATAGACACCAGATAAGTAAGCGACAGTCACTTGCCACGGTCTCTCAGGTCCTCGAGGAGCTAGGGTCTGTCTGTCTGGTGACCAGTCTGCTGTAGCCGCCATCCATAATCTGCCTCTACCCCATCCTCGTTTTCATGTCTGTGAGGTGCGAGTCCCATCCAGCGGAGATTGGGGGTAGGTTGGGCTCGGGCCTGGTGCTGTCTGCAGCCGTCTGTGGACAGGTACCTGCAGTCTGTGCTCTTCTCCAGCCACAGGGGCTCACAAGCCTTGCCCGCACCCTCCAGCCCGAGGAGATAGGCTTCTGCATCACATTCAGGGTCAGGATGGACCCAAGGGGACACCTTTCCTGATGATGCTGGGAAATCAAAAGCTCTGGCTTCCATATGTAGCTGGCAAGGGAGTGGGGACCAGGGGATGTGGTCCCCTCCTCCCACCTGTTTCCCCCAAGCCCCAGGAACTCCAGAAGGGAGGCCTGACGTGGATGGCTGCATCTGCCTCTCGTGGCGTTTTCCTCCAGGATGCTGTTAGTATTTTGCGGGAAGGTCATTAGTCTTGACCTCCTTTGCGGTCAGAGTACCACCTGGAGGACCTGCCTTCAAGAGAGGAGCCCCGTTTAGTGCTCACAGTGGCAGACGGCAAAAGTGGTCCACAGACCCACGGCATCAGCGCCATCTGGGACCTTGCCAAAGATGCGGACCCCCAGGTGCCACCCGGCCCTCCTAAATCAGCATCTGCATTTCACCCAGGTCCCCAAGAGGTCTAGGCCACTGACCCTCCCCTCCTGGGGCATGAAGGACACTTCGTGGTGGTGTGCAGGCATGTGAGAACCTCGACGTGTGAGGATTTTATGTAGAAAACAGGAAATCAGTTAAGCCTTACTAGCATTTATTGTGTGTGTGGATCCTGGCCAGTGATCTCCATGGGGGATGGTCGTGTGTCCCTGTGGGTCCTCCAGCTGTCTAGCGAGGATAGTGTGGAAAGACATCCATGCCCCAGATCGATTTATTTGATTTCAGCATAATGCAATGTGCATATTAGCATGAAGCATATTTACAGCTTTTTAAACATTTTTATTGAAGCATAGTTGACTTACAATATTATATAAGTACAGCTTTTATTATTTAACTTTTAAACCAACCTTCAGGAAATGGACAGAGGTCTTAAAGTCCTACAAAAGGAGTAAAATGCAGGTTCAGGTTCTTAAAATGCAGGTTCAGGTTCTGGCATGAGCTTTGTAGCATTCACTGATGAGGGAAAACATGTTTGCTAACACACACAGTGTTTGCACCTAAGTCGATAGCACTGTGCAAAATCACACGTACGGACCGAGGCTGAATGGTCAACCGTGGGGGCAGTGAGGTGCATGTTTGAACCGTACGCTGTTTCAGAATTACCTCTGGCCCCCAGACCCTATGACCATGGACACCTGAAGGAGGGGCCTGAGGCTCCCCCCTACCTGCCCCTCGGGAGCGCTGCTCACCACTAGGACTCATGATGCCTCTACTGAGTTCTCTTGCCCTCCCTCTTTCCTTCCTCCTGTTGCAGGAAGGGGACCCTTCCAGGGCCTGAGAGTGAGCTCTTGTCTAACATTCAGAAATGAATCGTCCGAGGAGACACACGTGCTGACAAAGCCAGAGACTCTATTGGGACGGGGCGCCCGGCTGGAGAGCAGGAGGGTGAGGGGACCCAGGAGAACTGCTCTGCCATGTGGCTCGCGGTCTCAGGTTTTATGGTGATGGGGTTAGTTTCCTGGTTGTCTCTGGCCAATCGTTCTGACTCAGGGTCCTTCCTGATGGTGCGCGCATCGGTCAGCCAAGGTGGATTCCCCGAGAAGGATTCCGGGAGGTTGGTAGGACCTGTGGACTCCTCTCTCTTTTTGACCTTTCCCAAATTCTTCCAGTTGGTGGTAACTTGTCAATTCCGTGTTCCTTACCAGGACCTCCTGTTCTAAGAGAACTCATTCCAGTGGCTACTCTCGGGCCCGGCCAGGGCGGGAGGTTTCGGTCCGTGGTTCCCCTGACTCTCCCTTCTCTCCTTGCTCCCTCCCTCTCTCTCTGTCTCCCACTCTTCTCCCCCTCCTGATTTTTGGGTGTGGCTGAATCCTCTGGCCTACCCCTTGCCTCCAGGACCTGTTAGGGGTGGTGGTGTCCACAGCAGACGTGCCCGGGCATCTGGGTCCCTTCCGTCTCCTTCCCAGATTCACAGGAGGGGTGTCCAGGGCCCTGCATGCCGAGTCTCTTGTCCCCGGGGCAGAGTCACTGCGCGGCCTCCCTGGCACAGGGGCTACTTCAGATAATACAGCTGGCTTATCAGAAGGGCCTTGATTCCACGTGACGTCTTAGCAAGCCTGTCTGTTCTCAGAAACACGTACTCAAGGTAGATATGGAGAGCCTCCAGGAAAGAGCGATGAGCAGTTCCGGGTTCAAAGTGGCTTTTTTGTTTCCTAACAACTGCAGTAATTGCCCCCAGCCTTCAGAGGACTGGAACACGCTCACTGCTTTAGAAACATCTCTTATTTCATCCCCTCTATGACAGAGGCAGGTGATGTAATTATCCTTATCCACGAGTCAGACAGCTGAAAAGGCACAGGGAGGGTGTATCTTGCTGCCTCTCAAGGAACCCACAGGCAGCATTATCTATTTCTATATTCTTCTCTGTGTTTTTAAAGTTTCTTATACTGAGGGTAATCAAAACCACATCCCTAATAGATGACTAATGTGAAAATTAACTACATTCATGATTCTATCCATCCATCCATCCATCCATCCATCCATCTGTCCTGGAGACCACCAACAAAAAACTGTAAGAAAAAAGGAAAAAGAAAGGTCGAAAAAAATAAACCAGAAGAAACATTTTTGTTTTTTATTTCTACCGTTTGAATGGAAACCCATAATGGCAGCAGCAGTCGTGTCCGACTGTGACCTTATTTATCTGAGCGCCTCTTAGCCCAGCCAGGCCCAGAGAAGCAGGTTTTATCCTGTTCAGCCTGACCAAGCGAACCCCAGTTAAACAAAGAGCAGGGGGGAGTGGAAAGTGGGCTTCTGGCCACCTCCTCTCCCTCCCCAAGATGACACAACCGTGGAGGAAACAATGCATCTTGCATCATCCCTCTGAAATCCACAAGCCACATGTCACTCAAAATGCTTCGTACCTGAGGTCAAGGATACTTTTCTCATTTTTTTTTTAACCTAGCATTTCCCAAGCACATCACACATACTGTTTAACAAGAAAGTAGTACCTGTTAACTTCCCATTAGGTTGGATCTCTGCCCCTCCACCATCATGCTTTTAAAAGTGCCAGACTACTGGTGTGCTTGGGGTCCACTGGGACCCTCCAGCTCTCTCTAAATACCAGCTGTCCTGAAGCAGTCATTGAGTAGAAACTTTGGATCTGGGCAATTCATTGTGATACCCAGAGCATTGAAATACAAGTAAATTTACGTATTAAATTGTACGGAAAGAGAATCTGAAGTACCTGTAAGAGTGAAGATTTAAGAATCATAAGAGGAATGGGACATGCATACACATTTATGTTATATATGTAAATAATCGAGTTGTCTGTGTGATTTTAAACTTGAGGAACCGTCTTTACATAAAATTTAAAGGTATTTAACTTATAAAGACACACATTCTTATATGTTATGTATTAGATGCAAATAATGTGTGTGTGTGTTTAAGAAACTTAAGAGGAAACGTCATTACATATCATTTAAACATACTTAATTTGCATACATCATATATTATAAGTAACTAGACGTGTGTGTTGCTTCAAGAAACTTGGGTGAGGGACTTCCCTGGTGGTGCAGGGGTTAAGAATCTGCCTGCTAATGCAGGGGACACAGGTTCGAGCCCTGGTCCAGGAAGATCCTACATGCCACAGAGCAGCTAAGCCTGTGCACCGCAACTACTGAGCCTGCACTCTAGAGCCCGTGAGCCACAACTACTGAAGCCCACGCACCTAGAGCCCGTGCTCCACAAGAGAAGCCACCGCAGTGAGAAGCCCACGCACCACCATGAAGAGTAGCCCCCGCTCGCCACAACTAGAGAAAGCCTGTGTGCAGCAACAAAGACCCAACGCAGCCAAAAAGAAATAAATAAAAAATTTATTAAAAAAAAAAAACTTGGGTGAAAGTTCTTTCTGTATAATGTATGGTGTATGTGTGTTATGTGTAAATGAAATTGCACAGGCTTCAGAGCTGTGTAATAAGTTAAGCAGCAGAGATGGATCCAACAGTTACAGTCAATATATTTCGTTCTTTTGTGGGCACTTTTCAATCGGATATGTTTGTTGGCGGCCGTCCTATGCACATATAAAGAAATAACATTCAAAAAGCTTGTTTCAGCCCCATTTCCTGTGGCCGTTTACCCTGAAAGGGCTTCAGGGGCAATCAGTTCCCATGACTCCCCCCTCCTGGCGTAATCAGAGCGTCATTTAAAGGAAGGTGATTTACTGCAGCTCAATTTTGGACTTAACGATAAAGCGATAACTTCAAGCCCCGAAAAACAGGATATCAAGGACAAGGCTGTGATTAGCCCAGCTCATGACGCACGGGCAATGCATGATAATTAAAAACCACAAATGACCAAAACACCCACCCTGAAATGACTCAGCATTTTACGTCTTCCTCTGTTGATCGGCCACTGTCCACCTTCTTTGTAGCCCCAGAGGAAGCGTATGTGAGTGGGGTCCACACGCGCTTTGCCCCTTTTCTGCCCGAGAACCTTCCTTTTAGTCTCCACGGAGCGTCTCAGGACTAGAGGTAGGAGAGTGCTTGTGATATTCTAGCATTGCTGGGCTTTGTTGTCATTTTTCATTGAAGGATAGTTGAGGTACCATGTTGTGTTAATTTCTGCTGTACAGCAAGGGGATTCAGTTATCCATATGTATCTGTTCTTTTTCATATTCTTTTTCCATCATGGTTTATCCAGGATATGGACTGTAGTTCCTTGTGCTGTACAGTAGGACCTTGTTGTCTATCCATCCTGTACATAACAGTCAGCATTTCTGAGCTTTAGAAGGTGGCACTGGCTTGCTGGAGGACAGCTGAGCCCGTCCTGAGCTGCAGAGCTGCAGAGCTGCACCTGTACATCCAGAATGCACACACTTCATCCCGTGCAGAGACAATAGAAGATGACTGTAGATAGTAATAGGCCAGCTGCACAGTGGATCCTGAGGTTCCAGGCCCCGTCCAGGTAAAGAGATGACCCTCCCACGAACGCCGTATTGCTCTGGTCCCAGTTGTCTGATTTGCACTGAGATGCCAGTTCCTCTAGTTAATGCCCTAAGGACCAAGCCTTGGTCTTTCCAGTCCATCTTGGAGAATGAGTCACTGCTTGCCACTCTTTGACTGACTGCATCATGCCCTAGTCCTAGGGTAGAATTTTGCACCAACCCTGTCTCCACTGGGCTCTCCTCTGCAGAGTCCAAAGTGAGGAGATGTGCCCAGTTTTCTCTTGAGGGTTACTTTGGTGGTCACCATGATGAGAAGGATGTCAGACATCACCTAGGTTCCACCTTGAACAGTTTCATTACTGCGCCTCTGCGAGTCTTAATAGAACAAAGCCCCTGCTTCTCCCGACCTCAGAGCACAGTGGTTTACATAGTACTATCAAGTGCAATCTTCTCACTTCCATTCTCTAAAGTTAGCTCAAAAGGAGCCTTTATTTATGTTCTAGCCAGTGTGTCCTGGTCCATTATCTTGTGAATAACCTGGCCTGGAACGCAGCAGAAGAGAGAGCCAATGCTCCAGGCTGGTTATGTACTTTTCCGAGGTTGCACGGCTAGCTTGGGACCTGACTCCAAGGCCTCTTTCCACTTACTAAGATAAATCCTTCTGGGGGATTTTTTTTTTTTTAACATCTTTATTGGAGTATAATTGCTTTACAATGGTGTGTTAGTTTCTGCTGTATAACAAAGTGAATCAGCTATATGTGTACATATATCCCCATATCTCCTCCCTCTTGCGTCTCCCTCCCACCCTCCCTATCCCACCCCTCTAGGTGGTCACAAAGCATCGAGCTGATCTCCCTGTGCTGTGTGGCTGCTTCCTACTAGTTATCTGTTTTACATTTGGTAGTGTATATATGTCCGTGCCACTCTCTCACTTCGTCCCAGCTTACCCTTCCCCCTCCCCGTGGCCTCAAGTCCATTCTCTACGAGGTCTGCGTCTTTATTCCTGTCCTGCCCCTAGGTTCTTCAGAACCTTTTTTTTTTTTTTTTGATTCCATATATATGTGTTAGCATACGGGATTTGTTTTTCTCTTTCTGACTTACTTCACTCTGTATGACAGACTCTAGGTCCATCCCCCTCACTACAAATAACTCATTTTCATTCCTTTTTACGGCTGAGTAATGTTCCATTGTATATATGTGCCACATCTTCTTTATCCATCCATCCATTGATGGACACTTAGGTTGCTTCCGTGTCCTGGCTATTGTAAATAGAGCTGCAGTGAACATTGTGGTACATGACTCTTATTGAAATATGGTTTTTCTCAGGGTATCTGCCCAGTAGTTGGATTGCTGGGTCGTATGGTAGTTCTATTTTTAGTTTTTTAAGGAACTTCTGTACTGTTCTCCATAGTGGCTGTATCAGTTTACACTCCCACCAACAGTGCAAGAGGGTTCCCTTTTCTCCACACCCTCTTCAGCATTTATTGTTTGTAGATTTTTTGATGATGGCCATTCTGACTGGTGTGAGATGATACCTCATTGTAGTTTTGATTTGCATTTCTCTAATGATTAGTGTTGTTGAACATTCTTTCCTGTGTTTGTTGGCCAACTGTATATCTTCTTTGGAGAAATGTCTATTTAGGTCTTCTGCCCATTTTTGGATTGGGTTGTTTGTTTTTTTGATATTGAGCTGCATGAGCTGCTTGTATAATTTGGAGATGAATCCTTTGTCAGTTGCTTCATTTGCAAATATTTTCTCCCATTCTGAGGGTTGTCTTTTGGTCTTGTTTATGGTTTCCTTTGCTGTGCAAAAGCTTTTACGTTTCATTAGGTCCCATTTGTTTACTTTTGTTTTTATTTCCACTACTCTAGGAGGTGGGTCAAAAAGGATCTTGCTGTCATTTATGTCATAGAGTGTTCTGCCTATGTTTTCCTCTAAGAGTTTGATAGTGTCTGGCCTTTATTTATGTCTTTAATCCATTTTGAGTTTATTTTTGTGTATGGTGTTAGGGAGTGTTTTAATTTCATTCTTTTACATGTAGCTGTCCTGTTTTCCCAGCACCACTTACTGAAGAGGCTGTCTTTTATCCATTGTATATTCTTGACTCCTTTATCAAAAATAAGGTGACCATATGTGTGTGGGTTTATCTCTGGGCTTTCTACCCTGTTCCATTGATCTATATTTCTGTTTTTTGTGGCAGTACCATACTGTCTTGATTACTGTAGCTTTGTAGTATAGTCTGAAGTCAGGGAGTCTGATTCCTCCAGCTCCGTTTTTCTTTCTCAAGATTGCTTTGGCTATTTGGGGTTTTTTGTGTTTCCATAGAAATTGTGAAATTTTTTGTTCTAGTTCTGTGGAAAAGTACCAGTGGTAGTTTTGATAGGGGTTGCATTGAATCTGTAGATTGCTTTGGGTAGTAGAGTCATTTTCACAGTGTTGATTCTTCCAGTCCAAGAACATGGTATATCTCTCCATCTGTTTGTATCATGTTTAACGTCTTTCATCAGTGTCTTATAGTTTTCTGCATACAGGTCTTTTGCCTCCTTAGGTAGGTTTATTCCTAGGTATTTTATTCTTTTTGTTGCAGTGGTAAATGGGAGTGTTTCCTTAACTTCTGTTTCAGATTTTTCATCATTAGTGTATAGGAATGCAAGAGAGTTCTGTGCATTAATTTTGTATCCTGCTACTTTACCAGATTCATTGATTAGCTTTAGTAGTTTTCTGGTAGCATCTTTAGGATTCTATATATATAGCATGTCGTCTGCAAACAGTGGCAGTTTTACTTCTTTTCCGATTTGGATTTCTTTTTCTTCTCTGATTGCTGTGGCTAAAACTTCCAAAACCATGTTGAATAATAGTGATGAGAGTGGGCAACCTTGTCTTGTTCCTGATCTTAGTGGAAATGGTTTCAGTTTTTCACCATTGAGAATGATATTGGCTGTGGGTTTGTCATATATGACCTTTATTATGTTGTTAGTTCCCTCTATGCCTGCTTTCTGGAAAATTTTTAATCATAAATGGGTGTTGAATTTTGTCAAAAGCTTTTTCTGCATCTATTGAGATAATCATACGGTTTTTATCCTTCAGCTTGTTAATATGGTGTATCACATTGATTGATTTGCGTATATTAAAGAATCCTTGCCTTCCTGGGATAAACCCCACTTGATCGTGGTGTATGATCCTTTTAATATGCTGTTGGATTCTGTTTGCTAGTATTCTGTTGAGGATTTTTACATCTATGTTCATCAGTGATATTGGCCTGTAGTTTTCTTTTTCTGTGACATCTTTGTCTGGTTTTGGTTTCAGGATGATCGTGGCCTCGTAGAATGAGTTTGGGAGTGTTCCTCCCTCTGCTGTATTTTGGAAGAGTCTGAGAAGGATAGGTGTTAGCTCTTCTCTAAATGTTTGATAGAACTCGTCTGTGAAGCCATCTGGTCCTGGGCTTTTGTTTGTTGGAAGATTTTTAATCACAGTTTTAATTTCAGTGCTTGTGATTGGTCTGTTTATATTTTCTGTTTCTTCCTGGTTCAATTTCGGAAGGTTGTGCTGTTCTACGAATTTGTCTATTTCTTCCAGGTTGTCCATTTTATTGGCACATAATTGCTTGTAGTAATCTCTTATGATCCTTTGTATTTCTGCAGTGTCAGTTGTTACTTCTCCTTTTTCATTTGTAATTCTGTTGATTGGAGTCTTCTCCCTTTTTTTCTTGATGAGTCTGGCTAAGGGTTTATCAATTTTGTGTATCTTCTCAAAGAACCAGCTTTTACTTTTATTGATCCTTGCTATTGTTTCCTTCATTTCTTTTTTATTTATTTCTGATCTGATCTTTATGATTTCTTCCTTCTGCTAGCTTTGGGGTTTTTTTGTTCTTCTTTCTCTAATTGCTTTAGATGTAAGGTTAGGTTGTTTATTTGAGATGTTTCCCAGGGGAATATTTACGGTAGCAGCGTAATGTGTCAGCTGAGGGGCGAATACATGAGGTCCTGGAGGAATCTTCAAAGTAGGCAGCGTGGAACCCCGTGGGCTCTGTGATCCAGCAGCAAGGGCATAAAAGAAGAAGAGGAGGGGGCTTGGGAAGAGGTTTCTTTGGCATTAGGCCTGTGCCCCTCCCTATGGAGGGGTGGGCTTCTTGCATAACCCCAGCCCTGTGAGGCTTCAGCAAGACCCTTTAGAGAGGGTGAGACCTCATTCTGCATCTCTGGTGCCCCAAAGGCCTGACTCCTACCTGAATTTCTAGGGAGGGGGCTGTGCTGGTAGAGGCTGGGCTTCCCAAGGCTCTCAGCGATGCACGGCTAGCTGACCTCGGTGGCCTATGGGGACCAGCAGGGAGGGAGCCTTGCCGCCACTTGGACTTCTGCTCCTGGGGGGTGGGGGGGACTCCAGCTGAGAAGGAGCCGCAGCCATGCCCTCCCCCTACCCCTCACTCCCCCAGTCTCAGGACTTGTCGATGGGGAGGAATCCAGCTGGGACAGGCCCCATGAACTGGTAGGCATGCACTTCAGAGGGAGGGTCAGCCCTTCCCGTGGCCTGAAGCCATCTCTGGACAGTACCAGCGGCAGGGGGATGATCTGCCCCTTTGACCTTATCTTTCCCTCCACATTCCTTGCTGGGAGGGACAGGAGAGCAGCCAGAGGTGCAGTGAGTGATCCATGAAGACACCAGAAGCTCTTTCCTTGTTCTCTCCCTTCCCAGACCACCAAAACCACGCGTTCACTCATGGTGACTTACCCTGGAATTAAACCTGCAGCTTTAGAGTTGCACTAGGCGTTGAGTTTGGGGCTTTAAAGCATTCAGTGACCAGCAGCGTCCCCAGACGTGCTGGAATTTTGGCCCCTGATACTGTGAACCGTCTCTCCAACGAGTAAGTTTTATAGAGACATCCCATCCCCCCAAGACCACATGTCACCTTTTTTTTTTTTTTTTTTTTTTGCGATACACGGGCCTCTCACTGCTGTGGCTTCTCCCGTTGCGGAGCACAGGCTCTGGACGCGCAGGCTCAGTGGCCACGGCTCCCGGGCGCAGCCGCTCCGCGGCATGTAGGATCTTCCTGGACCGGGGCACGAACCCGTGTCCCCTGCATCGGCAGGTGGACTCCCAACCACTGCACCACCAGGGAAGCCCTAGATGTCACCTTTTGATGATGTCAGTCATGCTTATTCAGGTTAAAATAGTTTTTCAGGTTTCACCGTACTATCGTCCTGGGTTTCCATGAAGAATGGGAAATATGTCAGCAGCCGCTACATTATGTATTAATTATGTGAGTGCCTGCCAAGAGCCAGAGGGACACAATTAAAACGAAGTAAGGTTTTATTTATAGACATGGAAAACAAAGGTGGAGATTTAGTCTTTCCTTTTTTTTTAAAACTAAACAGAACGAAATAATGATGGATGGGAGGGGACAGGCGAAAAGAGAAACGCTGACGGTTATCTTTCCTGGGGTACACGTGTCCCCCAGACGTGTGGGCTGAGGCATCCGGGCTCACTTCCTCTGTGCTGCTTTCCGCCCACCAGGCTCAGGGCTGCCCGGCCGACTTCCCCACCCTTGGTGTTGGCCGGGAATGCCTTCCTCGGGGCTCTGCGTGCCGCGTGCCGGGGGAGCGAGACACGTGATAGTCAAGGATGCAGGGCTGCTGTGCTGCGGGCCGTGCACAGGGCATCCGGAACGCAGCACCGGCTGCGCATGGCCTCACCCACACCCCGGTGCCTCCCAGTGGGGGAGCAGTTGTCCCCACGTGTGACGCCCACCTCCCCACTGCTTTCCAGCACCCTCAGCTTCTCCGCCCACACGTGTGCACCCGCCACACCTGCCTGCTGTGCACAGTGGCGTGGACACTCCCGTGCACACACGAGGTGCTCTGAGTACATGTCCGCTTTTTTTCCCCCTCCCACTTCAGGGTACCAGCAGGAAAAGGAAGATCACGGTGCAGTATTCAGAAATGATAGATGTGTCCGTTTGATGACTGCCAAGGTGTGACTGATCATTTCAGGAAGCCCAGCTCCCCTCTGATTTATAGATGAGGCACTAGGGGCCTGAGGGAGGACCACGTGAAGAAACACAGGTGTTAAGTAACTTTTTTATGAGAGCTTCACCAGTTATCTGGTGATGACTTTACAGCCTGTGATATAAGTCCATATAACTTCCCCGGGCTGCCCAATGAGTATTCAAAGCCTGGAGCTCTTGGCTGGGGTGCTGTCCAGTGCAGTCAGTGGAAAAGCTGTGTGAGGTCCCTGCGGTCAAGGCACCTTCTCTGTGTGCCAGAGAATAGCTCTGTCTGAAAGCCTCATGAGTTGATGAGTTGGATTTTTTTTTTTTTTTTTTTTTTTTTTTTTGCTTTTGGGAATAGTTACTTTGTCTACAGGTCCCTGTTTTGTTCCTTTTCTGGAATAGTTAAATAATACATGGGGTAAGAGTTAATTATGTAAGTTGAAGGGCTAAGTGTTAGTTAGCTATGGGCAGATGGAGGTTTGAATTATCTGGCGTGGGACTAATGAAAGTTAGTATGTGTTTTACTTGGAGTGTTACCTTTTAAAAAAAAAATAATCTGTAAAACCACCTGCAAGAATTGATATGTATTCATTTGTTTGTTTGCTCTGGAACAAGGAGGTCTTGTGGGAGAGGAAAGCAATTGCCTAGTAGTCTTTATTTGATTCTTTCTGGATGAAATTCATACTTTGAAAACACCTGCGGGTAAAAACAAGAAACCTAAGAGGAAGTGAGTAAAGAGGTGCACTTTGTGCTGTAGCTTGACTCAAAAGAGAAGTTGGGTCCGTTAACCCTAGCTATCAAAGTATTAGAACCACTGCTTCTGAGTTGGATACAAGGAATATGAATAAGAAGTATTTGCTGTCAAATGTATTCCATGAAAGACGAGTGTCATTCTCAGCTTAGTACTTGCTGCTTTTCCGAAACATAATTTTGAGGAGTTAATAGCAGTTCCACTTTTTTTTTTTTTTTTACCTTTTTTCCATGTCACATCTTTCTTTTCTTTCCTTTTTTTTCATACTTAGGAATTTGGTTTTTTTTTTTTTTTTTTTTTTTTGGCTGCATTGAGTCTTCGTTGCTGCGTGCGGACTTCCTTAGTTGCGGCGAGCGGGGGCTACTTTTCCTTGCGGTGCGTGGGCTTCTCATTGCGGTGGCTTCTCTTGTTGCGGAACACCGGCTCTAGACACGCGGGCTTAAGTAGTTGTGGCACGTGGGCTCAGAAGTTGTGGCTCACGGGCTCAGTAGTTGTGGCTCACGGGCTCTAGAGCGCAGGCTCAGTAGTTGTGGAGCATGGGCTTAGTTGCTCCGCGGATGTGGGATCTTCCCGGACCAGGGCTTGAACCCATGTTCCCTGCATTGACAGGTGGATTCTTAACCACTGTGCCACCCGGGAAGTCCCACAGATCTTTATTTTCTGTTCTAAATATACAAGTTCAAAGTCTGGCATGAGCCACTTGAATCTGTGTCCTGAAAAATGACAACCAGATTTCCTACCTACTTGAGAGGCGTGTACGTCGATCACTGAGTGTGTCCTCAGGACCATGGCTTCCACCACTCCTTGTGGCTACACTGGCTATGTTTTCGGATGTGCTGTTTATTATTCCAGTGTTTGGCCACGTAGACAGGGTTTGGCTTCTGTATAAAGGAGCTGGGTTAAACAGGGAATGAGTCTGTGGTTCAGAAATCAGCCTGTCCATTCTGCAAATGTACGTCAATTACAGAGAAACCAGCCTCTGGGACAGTGTGTCCTTTGCAGTGCATGCCATACATAATCTACCTGTTATGAACCAGCCAAATATATTATTTTTTTCCCCCAGAGATAGATACTAAGAAATGCATGTAACCCCCCGTTCAGCCTCACCCTCCACGTTTCCCTTGTTAATGAATGATCGGAATGAATTAAGATGTCTAGTTCTTGCTTACTTTACTTCTTATCCAGGTATCCGCAGGTTTCCTGTCCACATCCGTTTTGCCCTTTGTGCTCACCCTTGCAGATTGAGTCAGAGGGCTGCTAGAAAGCATTGCCACCCAAGATGATGTTACTAAAAATGGTGAAACTATTTTACTGGAAGATTACTCCGCGGCTTGGTTATTTGCCGTAGGGCACTCTGTGTGTTCAGTAAACCCATGGCAATACCTGACAGATTATTCCTATGAATTGGTGTCTCCAGGGTCATTCATATTTCCCAACTGAGATATTGCCCCATATTCATTTATAATGAGATTTTAATATAACAGCTGATGCCATCAGGATTCAGAACTGTAAAAGCTTTCACTGCGTGGGGAAAAAAAAAAGATATAAAGTCTCCCTCTATTTGTATTTAAAAGCGAAACAGTAAATGTCAGGCATCCCTTAAAAGGCTGGATGAAACAGACATTAAAGGTTTATGGGTAAAAATCCTAAGCCGTGTTCTGCAGACCAGTCACCACCTCTGTTGTTTTCTTTGCTTCTTGTCTTCTGATTAAAATCCCCACTTTGTTTGGATATTAACCTTGTAAAACTCTATCAGTCAGTCAGTGAACTCTTACCTAGGACCCCTGGGATCCAGGTAAAAAAAGGTGTAGCAGGGCTTCCCCGGTGGCGCAGTGGTTGGGAGCCCGCCTGCCGATGCAGGGGACACGGGTTCGTGCCCCGGTCCGGGAAGATCCCACATGCCGCGGAGCGGCTGGGCCCGTGAGCCATGGCCGCTGAGCCTGCGCGTCCGGAGCCTGTGCTCCGCAACGGGAGAGGCCACAGCAGCGAGAGGCCTGCGTACCGCAAAAAACAAACAAACAAAAAAAAAAAGGTGTAGCAATGATGAAACACAATGGCAGTCTCACCTCCAAGGCTGTCCAAGATGGAAAACAAAACTCGGGAAATGCTGCAAGTGCCAGTGTCAGGGATCATTAAATGCCTATCAGGAGCATCGAGTGCTGGGCTCAGCTGGGCTCAGCTAGGGCAGCCGGCTTGACCGTCAACTATGGTAGGAAGCCTGCAGGTGAGACCGAATGGGTCCCGGGTCCAGTGTTCCTCTTTAGTGGTTCCAGGATGGGGGAGTTGTCTTGTCTACAGATAGATGGAGAGTTGGGGTGGGGAGGTCTCCTATACAGTTAATCTGCTACCCCAGGGTTTCTCAGCTGCAGAACTGGAAGGCGCTTTGCTGTAGGGACTGACCTGTGCGTGGAGGATATTTAGGACCCACCTGCTAGGTGGCAGTATCAACCCCCCTCCCAAATGTGACAACCAGACTTGTCTCCAGGTGTCGCCCCATGTCCCTTCAGCTCCAGATGACAACCACTGACCTACAGTAAGCATTTAAAACGCACGAGGCACTATTCACAATAGCCAAGACATGGAAGCAACCCAAGTGCCCATCAACAGACGGTTGGATAAAGAAGATGTAGTACATATATACAATGGAATATTACTCAGCCATAAAAAAGAATAAAATATTGCCATTTGCAGCCACATGGATGGACCTAGAGTGTCTTATGCTTAGTGAAATAAGTCAGACAGAGAAAGACAAATACTCTATGATATCACATGTATGTGGAATCTCAAAAATAATACAAATGAATGCACATGCAAAACAGAAACAGACACAGAAAACAAACTTATGGTTGCTAAAGGGGAGAGGGACATTGGAGGGACAAACGGGGGTATGGGATTAACAGATACAGACTACTCTATATAAAATAGGTAAGCAGCAAGGATTTCCTGTATAGCACGGGGAATTACAGCCATTCTCTTGTAATAACCTGTAATGGAATATAATCTGCAGAAACCCGGAATCACGATGCTCTGCACCTGAAATTAACACAACATTGTAAATCAACTATACTTCATAAAACAATAGAATAAAATGCATCCGTCAGAGCTTTGCGGTGGAGCAGGGTTCCTCAGCCTGGGCACCACAGTGCTGACTTTGGGGGCCGCATCATTCTTTTTTTTTTTTTTTTAAAACCTCTGCAATTATTAGTTTATTAGTATCATCCAGGACTCAGATCTTCAGTATTCCTCCTGAAATTACATAAAACAAATGCAAATGGAAAGAATCCAAGTCAAAATTATATAACAAAACAGCACTCCATCACAAAAGCGTGTAAAATTACAAGAACGCTATTTTAGAACACTGGCACTTTAAGAGAACGATAATCTCAAAAACGACAACATTGCCAAATTGTTCCCTAAACTGTTAAGCAGATAAACATATGACCCTGATGAATGAGCTTGAGTGTTGTAAAGAAAAATCAAATTCAGATAAATCAGATAATTCGTACTGAAATACAAAGTTTGTCTTCTTCCCTCATGTCTGTTTCATTTATAAAGGGGCAAACCATAATACAGGAAAATATACCTGATTTAAAATGTGGTATACGACTTTAAAAGTTGGCCCAATTAATTAAAAATACCTTTAATGGAGGATCTCAAGTTTCCTAAACAATCCATATTTAGATAAATAGGAGAAGACATTTACAGCCAGCACTTTTTCTCCAGAGCCTTTGTTGGGACTAATATCAACAACAAAAAAAAACGTAATATGGCAGTCTTGTATTTTAAGCTCACGCTTTTGGGGATACATTCTCAGTCTTAAACGTGGGAACTGCAAATATAACTGCCATTACGTGGTAATGGGAGTTAAAGGATGTAGAGTCCTCATGTAAAGATTAGAACATACTTTTCTATTAGTCCTTCAAGGACAGACTTTCAAAATGTTTGATTCTAATAATCCCGTGCTGGGAGTAGATTGGTTACTCTTCACTCTGTAAATGAACCTGGGCTATGTGACATCTGATATCCACCGATCAAGATTTGAGTTTCAGTTATGGGTGAAAACTGTCTCAATTAAGCTTTTATCACCCTCATCATGAGTATGCAGGGTGCGTACACGAAAGCTTTTTATCAGCTAACTCTACGAAAGATAAACACTGTGATAATTCGTGTGATCCAAAATGGGCAATAGCAGAAGACTAGCTTCCCCTTAGGAACAAACTTTTCAGACCTATGAAAAGGACAACAACACTAATAAAAAAAATTGTGTTTACTTAGAAGCATTCAGAATGTCAACAAAACAGCTGCAACTTTTCTTTTTACTGCAATTACAGAGTGGTATTCAGTTAACAGAACAACAATTATTTCATATAAGCTGCATCAGAGACAGCTGAAGATGAAAAAACTACCATCCCCATATATAAGTAATTTGTGCTGTGCACCAACAAGAACCTGCTTTAAATTTCCATGCCAATTTACAACCCCCATACTGTACCAGGCAAGGTTAGTGGCTATTGAAAATACCACCAGGACAGGGCTATCTAAAGATACATTTGGTAGTGTGTTAACTATACAAAAAAAGACACTGTACAGTTTAAAAAAAAAACCTTACACAGCCTTACATTTCAGTTTTTTTCTTTAAAAGAAGTGAGTTGTGTACAGGGGGGTTAAATGCTTTATAGACAAGAAAAAAAAAACTGTGCTGGAACCAACTTATTCATCATCATCGTCATCTTCCTCCTCTTCCTTCTTTTTCTTGCTTTTTTCAGCCTTGATGACTCCCTCTTTTTGCTGCATCAGGCTTCCCTTTAGCTCCGTTTGCAGCAATCTCCTTTTCGTACTTTTCCTTCAGCTTAGCAGCCGTCTCCTAAGGCTGCTTGTCATCTGCAGCAGTGTTTGTCCACATCTCTCCCAGTTTCTTTGCAACATCGCCCATGGATAGGCCAGGATGCTCTCCTTTGATTTTTGGACGATACTCAGAACAAAACAAGAAAAAGGCCGAAGGAGGCCTCTTGGGTGCATTGGGATCCTTGAACTTCTTTTTTGTTTCCCCTTTAGGAGGGATATAAGTTTTCCTTTCTCTTTCATAACGGGCCTTGTCCGCTTTTGCCATGTCTTCAAACTTTCCTTTCTCTTTAGCAGACGTGGTCTTCCACCTCTCTGAGCACTTCTTAGAAAACTCTGAGAAGCTGACGGAAGCATCTGGGTGCTTCCTCTTGTGCTTCTGCCGGCAAGTTTGCACAAACAATGCGTATGATGACATTTCACCTCTCGGCTTCTTAGGATCTCCTTTGCCCATGCTTAATTATTTTTCCTCCGCGAGGCACAGAGACGCCCAGTGCCCGTCCGGCTCTCACTTGCCCCGGCACTGTCTCTATGGAGCTCAGTGTACTGCAATCCCGCATCATTCTTTGATGTGGGAGCGTCCTGTGCATCGCAGGGGCTTGAGAACACCTCCGCCCTGGTCCAAACATTGCTGAAGGCTTCCTGGGGAGGCCGAGCATCCTCTGCTTAGCACCTGTGAACTGGAGACAGGAAGGAGCCCCTGGAGGCCGGACGGAAGCGGGAAGAGGGCCCCTGCGTCCTGTCTGCAGCTCTTCCCCCAGGTTTCCAGGCAGCTTTCACTCTTGCTGGAGGACGCCCCAGCTTGTCCGAGCTGAGTCACTGGGCCAGGGTTTCCTGGGTCCCCACGTGCCACCTCTGCCACAGATGAGGAGACTGTGGGCTTATGTGAGTTCACGGCATTGGCCAAGACACTCTTCAGCGTAGGACGGCTTTGCCAGGGCTGACTTCTTCAGTTGCTTTTCTACAGAGCCCTGCCTTCTGATCCACAGCCCTTTGTCTGTGACCAGAAAGAAAAGAAAGAGATTGGAAGCCCAGTGTCTGGCAGCAACACTTGTTCTGAACCAAGGAATGTAAAAATGATGTACCGTTGAATAGTCTTTCTTTAGCCGACAGAATGCAAATATTCATCGTGTTTATCGCTGCGGAACCATTAATATGTGTGGTTGCAGGTTGCTTTCTAAAACTTTGCTCAAGGTATATGGATTACATGATATATTTGAAGATATAGTATGTGTGTGTGTGTGTATATATATATATATATATATGAAGGTAATGGTACATATATACATATATAGATATCTATATATATGAAGGTAATGGTGAACGTATACACGTATAGATGTATTATACCTATATATATGAAGGTAATGGTGAACATATACATGTATAGATGTTTTATACATATATATATGAAGGTAATGGTGAATATATACATATATATTCCAGTTGTATTGAATGACAAATTTATAGATATTCCAGTCTTACTCAGATATCGTTGACGTTAACATCGTATACCTTTCAGATATACAGCACAGTGATTTGGTATACCATGTGTATTGTCAAATGATGAGCACCATAATTTTAGTGACCATCCATCACCTCACATGGTTACAATTTTTGGTTGGTTCAATTGCCGAATGGTGTGTGTGACAGAATGAATGCTTTCAGTGTAGAAAACGACTGTGTCTGTTACGAGGGCCAAAAGCCGTCCTAAGGCAGCTCAGCATTGGAGGGGGTCTTTGAATCCTTTTAATAAATTAGTTTTGATTTTTTTTAAAGCCATTACTTTGTAAAATCCAAACAATTCTGAGCTCTGAAACACAGCTAGCCACACTTGTTTGTGTTTTTTTGAGACCGAGGACTTGGGGTTGTAATTGCCAGCAGGCAGGGTTCATTTTTAGCTCGTGGTGACTTTGAACATCAGATGGCGTTTGCACTATGTGGGTGTGTTTTATTTTTTTCCCATTTACTGTATCATCATATGCTCTCTTATACCCTCAGAAGCAGCTTGCAGTGCTTAAAACCTCATGACCTTTCTGCACTGTCCAAGTTTTGCAATAGTGTGAAAACGCTCCGAAACCTAAATGCGGCCAGAAGAGTTGGGCAGAAGGACTGTGCCTTTTGGACCCTGTGCTCAGAGCTTCTGTGCCCCGTGTGCTCAGGGGGCAGCTTCTCCCCAGCCTGTGCACCCGAAAGGCAAAGAACCCCTAACTCAGATGGACCGTGTGGGTTATGAGGGCCCAGCCTGGTGTTCTGTGGCCCTGGACGTACTAAGCTGAAAGGCATGTATTGACTTTGAAAAGGCCAGCTATGTGATTCCGTTAAAAAAAAAAAAAAAAAGTGCCAAGTCCATTTTTGGTTAATTAAGAAGAAGGGAAAATTGTCGTTTGGTGAGCAAGCATGTATGCCTCTGCGTCAGGATTTCCCAGCCTGGGCACAGCTGATCTGTGGGCCTGGGGAATTCTTTGTCGTGGGATGGGTCTTGTGTATCGTGGGATGTTTAGGCCCATCTTTGGACACCATCCCGGAGATGCCAATAGCACCTGCCCTGTTGTGAGAACCAGAATGACTCCAGACACCACTAACACCTCTGGGGGGTGGGGTTGGGGGCGGGCGTTGGGGACGAGCTGCAGAGTCTCCCCTCGTTGACAACTGCCGGGCTAGAAAAAGCATTTAAGAATTAGTAAGACAGAGCTTGGACTGAGAGCACGATGCACCACCTTGGCACGAATGATACCTGGGGCCGGATCGTTCTTTTGTTGGCAGTGCATTGTGGGATATTCATGTGCATCCCTGGATTCTACACACGGGATGCCAGTGGGTAGAAGGTCACAGCTTGTGAGCACAGCTGTGTTGCTTGTGGAGCAATGCCCACAAGCTGTGACAACCAAAAATGTGTCCAGACAGTGCCACCTGTCCACCAGAAGACAAAGTAACTGGGGCTTGACAGTCGTTGGTCTAGGCGGATCTTATATTACAGGTGGGAAAAAAATAAATCTGTATTCTATAGGTAGCGTTGGGGCCAAGAGTTTTCCTGCCCCACCATCTTGTCACCCATCCCCTGGGACATCCAAAGGGGTGTCGAAAGCCATTTGCCTTCCTGGGCATGCCAGGTCATGTCACATAATTGACATCTCCTGAGGCAGACTCATCACGGTCGGCAGCACGCAGTCGAGTCCAGGAACTTCTAATTGCAAATGAGTCCAGGTGAGGAGTTCATTAATCAAGGAGGTGATAGTCATAACTGTCTAGAGCTAGAGGGTGCACCCTCAGGTTTTTTTGGTTGGAAGTGACAGAAACTCAATGCCGCCTCACTCACACCCAGAAAGGGATTTTTTCAGTTGCACAGATGGGAGGGAGGCTCACAGCATCAGAGGAAGAGCCCCAGGAACCAGGACCGTTGGCCTTAAGGAGCTGAAAATTCTTTGTAAGTCCAACTGATATGACTTGTCACTGCCATCTGTGGCTGCTGGTGGAGGGGACCACTGTATTTGAGAGTTGCTGGTTTTGCATCCTGGTTAAATGCAGTGGTGTTATTACCATTTTATGTACATTTGGGAGTGGATGTTTTGGTAGTTATCCGTCACTGGATACAAATTACCGCACATTTAAGGGCTTAGAACAACATCCATTGATTATCTCCGTGTCTGTGGGTCAGGTGTCCCCGCATGGCTTACCTGGCTCGTCTGCTCACGACGGTCTTTACAAGCCTGCAAAATATTGGCCACAGTCGTATTATCACCTGAAAGCTTGGAATCCCCTTCTAAGCTCATTCAACAGGTTGGCAGAATCTAGTTCCCTGTGGTTGTAGGACTGGGACCCTCAGCTCCTAGGGGCCACCCCTCCCTAAAGGCATTTCACACCACGACTGTTTGTTCCATCCAGGCCAGGAGGATTGCAAATCCTCTGCTTGGAGTCTGTTTCCAAGGGATCACCTGATTAGGCCAGGCCCACCCACTTCAATATCCTCGTTGAGTTGCACAAAGTCAGTTGATTAGGGACCTCAATCATATTCCTTCACTTTTGCCAAGTCTTACATCTCAGCACCCCCCCACACACACACATCCTCAAGAGGAGAGGATCACACAAAGATGTGGGTACCAGGAGGTGGGAGCCATGGAGGCTATCTTAGATTCCTGCCTACGACAGATGCCTTTTTGTGGCGGGACCTGGGAACCTAAACAGGATTTGGAAAATAGGTCTCTCTGGACAGCCCTTGCCTCCCTACACCCAGTAGACCCTAGTGACATCCTTCTTCTGTGATCCTAGCTACCAGGTCAGCTCTCCCCTCCCCCCAGCCCCGTTCAGTCCACCCAGGCCTTACAGCAGAAAGTGTTCTCTTATTGGTTGGAAGTTATCACTCCACTGCTGTCCGTGTAGACCTTCCTTCTGTCCTTATGCAGAAGGTTCATTGGACCCGGGTCTATGGTCCCTGGGCCACGCTGGTGGGCCCAGATCGTCACCAGCGGTGACCTACAGTCCTGTTTGCATTCACAGTGGGGGGTTGGCATTTGTCCACATCTCAGTTTGAGGCTGGAACATCACACTAGTGAAATCAGAAGACTTGGTGGTGTTTTTTTAAAAAGTAAACGTCAGCTTGATGTGTCTTTTTGAACGCTTTTTTAAAAAAACTTGGGGTAAAATTCAACAAATGGCATGTTAACCGTTCTAAAGAGTGTAACTGAGAGGCATTTCGTGTATCCAGCCACTTTGTTCAACTGGTTCCTCTCTCTAGTTCTAGAACTTGTTCATTATTCCCCCCACCAAAACCCCATACCCATTATCAGTCCCCCCCAAACCCAACCTCCTTTCCCTTTAGCCTCTACCACTCATCTCCTTTCTGTGTCTATAGATTTACCTATTCTGGACGTTACCTATAAATGGGCTCACACAATATGTGGCCTTTTGTGTCTGGCTTCGCTCCCTGAGCGTCATGTTTTCAAGACTTGTCCGCGTTGTAGAACTCTGTTCTTTTTTATGGCTGAATCCTGTAGCATTTTATGGCTGGGCTGCATTTCGTTTATCCGTTTACCTGTTGTTGAGCGTGTGGGTTTTCACGTTTCAGCTCTTGTGAGCTGTGAGCCCCGGGTGTGCAGATGTCTTTAACAGTGTGGTTCCGCTTCTTTTGGGTGTACACACAGAAGTGGTCTGGCCAAGTCATGTGGCCAGTTTATGTTTCACTTTCTGAGCACCTGCCGTGCTGTTTTTCACCTCCAGGTTTCATCTCTCTTCATCATTGAGGTCCTCATTTTAGACGGTTGTCTCTGCTGTGGCTGAGCGGCCCTGAGAGGTAAAATTACAGCGTCTCCTGTCAGAATTTGTGTTGAGGAAGATGCAGTTTATCCGTGAGAGAGCACCTGGCAAAGCCTCAGTTTGTACCATGAGAGTTTGTAAGACTTGTTTCTTTCTGCCCAGCAGCCTGTTGGGAAAGGTGGGACAGCCAAGGCTCAGGTGAAATACAAGGAAGGAGGGGCCCAGAAACCAGTCACCTGAAACACAGGGTCACATGGTTCCAAGGTCACGAAAGGAGGCCCGTGGGTCCCGGGAGGCCATCAAACCTGTCCTGGTGGCTGGAGATGGACTTGAAAATCCGTAGGGGCGATTCCTGGTCCTGTTGGGAGTTGCCGTCGGGTGGGGCTGCTGGTGTTCCAGATGGTGGCAGGGACCCCAGAAGTCTCTGAGTTGTTGAGTTGAATCTGCTCCCCAACTTGAAATGGGCCACGGAGCCGGGAGTAAACAGGGTCTTCTGGAACCCTCCCTCCACCTGCCTGTTCTCCATCACACGTCATCTACCTCTCACCTGCGTCCTGGCCTCCCTCTCCTCTCCACCCACAAAGTGTTATTACCCCCATCCAAGCCTGCCTTGGTCTGGGGACAGAACTGGGTGTCCTGAGGTCCAGGGGATGGAACCAATGGCCCATCACCTTATGAAGATTCAAATTCCAGTTAGATCAGGAGCCTTTCTCTCTGTGTTGACTGCACCAATTTCCATCTCTCTTCCAACCCCATTTCCTCACCCTCAACACATACAGTTGTGTCCAGTGGACACATTACGAGATTAGGGATTTTATCAAACACAGCAGTGTGAAAGCGGCTGAGTGACTACTTACAACTTATTTGCAGCAAAAAAAAAAGTGCTCCTGGCCACTGCCCAAGCATTCATTAGGACATGAAGCCTCCTAGGGTACGATGGTGTGTGTGCAGTATACGTGGCACCTAATTATATATTCCATTAGAGCCATTGGAAGAATCAATATGGTGACTCCAGATGGCCTTCTTTAAAGAATTGCATGAATGCCATACATTCCCAGCTACCTTTGAGCATAGCTGCCACTGAAGTTTTCAAATGGAATGTCTGTTCCTGCGATTTTTTCACTTCTGCATCTTTTAAGCTGAATGAACCTTGTGCATAAAGTTATACTTTGAGTATGATTATTTTTTCTTGGCTCCAATAGGGAGCGAAATTACAGAGGCTAGTGTCATTTTGACTTGTGATAACTGCTTAGCAGGGTTATTGGGGATCCTTTCTGTGGCCCTTTTATATTTTCCTACCAATGTAACAGTTGGTTATTTACCAATCTGCTTGGAATGCTTCCCACAGTTAGTCACTTTTATCCATAGACTTTGTTTTTCAGTAAGACTTTTAGGATTTCCTTCTTCACCAGACCTGGAGTCCCCTATTGCATCCATGCTGTCCCAGGAGAATTTTCCCTGCAGCACATAATTAACTACATTCTCAGCTTCATCATCATCTCTTGCAGGAAACACTTCTGCTTTTCCTGCAAAGATGCTCAGTGCTGCTTCTTCCTGAGATTCTGGAAGAACAAAAATTCATGAAATGAATTTGTCTCCATGTAGTTGAAAACCAAAACGGATATGCCGTTGCTACATTCATAAAAATATGTTTAACAAATTGGGCTCACTGTCTGTTTCCCATGTATTATACGGTAATCATTGAATTTAAGTAAATTTGATTGGAAAGAATTAGCATCCACCCTTGGCAGCCTTTCAATGATAAAAAGATGCCTTGAATTAAAAACTTGGACAATTCCATGGAAATAATCTTGAAGATACTACTGTCTTTGGAGATCTTACTAAAAATCATGACTTTGGATGATCCATGAAGCCTAAGAGTATCGGGTACTCATTGAAAACAGGGGCAATGAAAAGCATCGTGCTTGCCCCCCAGAACCCCGTGTACCTTTGAGCCACCATGCCTGCACCATGTGAAGAGGCTAGAAGCCTCAGGAACCCAGCTGTTGGTAACTCTGGCCCTGAGCCACTGACCTGGGCCATTCCCCACACTCCGTCCTGTTACACAGTTTACTCTGTGGGTCAAACCCTGTTTGCTTTTCTGTCTTGTTTCTACCCACACATTGTTGACCTTTCCTGAGACCTTAGCTTCTCTCCGCCGTGCTGGTTCCGCATCCTGGTGGGCTGCCTCAGACAGACGCTGGGGAAGGTCCTCCCAAGCGGACGTGTCCCTGCCAGGAACATCAGGAGACAAGTCAGTCACACACACACACGTTCACATCTAGCAGAAAGAGAGAAAAAGCATAAAACATGTAAAAGCCCAACCACCTTATTCAATTTACAGTGGCACACAAGGGCACTCTGTTCTCAATTTACATACATACATTTTTAATTCAGTCTGTGTTATTTTTATTTAAGTGATGTAACGCCTGTTTACAAATGTTTTGAGGCTTATTTTACGTATTTTGAAATTCACCCACTTGCACCAGTCAGTGGTTTGCGTTAAATTACCAAGTTGTGCGATCATCACCGTAAATCCGTTTTAGAACGTTTTCATCACTCCAGTGAGATCCTTCACGCCTGATTCTTTTCATCCCCACTCCCACCCTGGGCCTGAAGATGTCTTTAAGAAGTCAGATTTTTCTCAATTTCATCATATTTCTTGGAACCCTGTGATTATTGCTCTCGGGGATGTTGCCAATCATCAGATCATATCATTCTGCTCCATGACCCTATAATCCTTGTCTTACAAGGGCCCAGAACTAATGGCTCAAGCATGAGGAAATAAAACTTATGTGTTCTCTACATTTCCACGCCCCTCACTGCTTGGAATGCTTGTCTTTTGTCTGCCTTTACACTAAACCGTCTGACCTTCTTCTGCCATTTTCACCGTTTTCTCCTAACTACTTGAAATTATGGTCATTTCCAAAGGAAAGGTATATGGACCAATACTTAGGTCCTTAAGACTGATTTCCCTTATAAACAAGTCATTGTCTGTCAATGAGATGATCATTACTTGTCTATCTCAGACTGCTCTCATTTGAACAAATGTACAGTTATTTCAAAAGGCACAGCTAATTGTAGGAGTAAGGGAAATGCACTGAATATGGGCAAATTACACAGCTGTAAATAAAATCAAAACTTGAAATCTGGACATGGAAGCATGCTAGGGTATTATTTGGTAAGGATTTTCAAAAGAGAGAAGATACCAAGTGAGATAATTTGCAATTATACAGTAGACTCCCAGGCCTGGTCCAGGCAGTGAATAATGAGTTCTTACCTATAGATAATGAAACTGGCACAGAAACCTGATCTACTGGTGATCTGGGACTTTCACTCCTGGACATCGGCTGGAAGTACTGCCCAGCTAAAAGCTTAATATCTGATAAACTCTCTTCTTTCTGGAAACTTTATCCCACAGATAAAATATTGCTCTGAAATTGACTGTGATAAACCAGGAAGAATTGTTTGGTGAAGCGAAGTGATAGAAATCCTCAGAAGGAGGTGACCTCTTTTAAAATCTATAATAGTGAATGGCCAACGTGTGCCCTGGGGTTTAGAGTTGTTCAGATAAAAATAGATAATATCTCCTCGCCAGGGACTCTGAAAAAGGAATGACTCAAGCATTAAAATGGACTCAGACATGAATGTCTGCCATTGCAATCACAAATCTGTAAAGGGTCCAGTGGAGGAGGGAGAAAGCAAGAAATCGGCCTAGCAAAATAGGGTTTCCCTCTAATGAACCCAGACTTTGAAAGGGAGTATTCGGGAGGTTGGGGAAGGGCAGAGAATCATGAAATAAATGGCTTCAGATCTCCATCATGTCAGGAAGACCAAAAACCCCAAACAAACTCCTCAAAATACTCACCTGGTGCTCTAGTTCCCAAGTCTACCTGGGCAATTTCCATGCCCTTGGATGGGACAGCATGCCCACTGCATCAGACCTAATCCTTAGAAAGGTAAAAATCCATTTAAACAGCACCTGTATTTTCAAAGTTCTGAAGCCATACCGGCGGATGTCACAGAGCCCCACCTGGAATCGGCCCTATTCACTTTATGTGTCTGACTCCACATGGTGCTGGTACGTTTCTTGGAGACCATCACGTGGAAATGCTCACCTGATCCACTGCACAATGTTGACTCATATCCTGGGCTGTGCCTTCGGGATTGCTTGCTGTTTGATCTACTCACATGAGCTGAGACCCCTTTTGCATTCCCCGGCATTTTAAATCCAACCCCCTCCTGGGATCCCCCAGGATCACAGCCTCACAGACTCTCATGGGTAGCGGGAAACTTTGCTACCTCTGAAACTCTGAAAAGTATACACAAACAAGCAAACTAACTAAGTGACTGGCCAGCCAATGGCTGTTGACAAATGGGACTCACCTCTCTCCCTTTAATCCTTAGACTTGCCTTAGATTTTAGGCTGCCTCAGTGATCCCTTCTGGCTTCCCAAAGCCACCTTCTTAATCAATCCTCTTTATCCCCTCAGGTCCACGTCACAGACTTTCATCTCTACCTCTATCTAACTGGCTTGGCGTCTCCTGGATCTTCTTTCCCAAGGTCACCTTTGACCGTCTTACTGCCAGTTGCAGGATCTTTTCCTTTCGATGATTCCCACTTCTGGTTCTTTGCATACCTTTCAGCATGCGCTTTCTGAGCTGCGTTCTCTGGTTCCTTTCCCCACCTCTGCCCCTGGAAGTTTCAGTTTACTCACGCTTATGTCCTATGCCCTTCTTTTCTTCTGTTTCCCCTCGCTGGGCAATCTCACCCACAGCCGTGGCATCAAATGTCACCCTTAGTCCTGTTTCCTAATTCCCTATCCTGTGCTCTGCTTTCTCCCCTCATTCTAGTATCCGGGGAGACAATACTGGTATCGTGAGTGATGGTAGGCACCGTTCCAGATACAAAACCTATATCTCAATCCCACCTTTTCTACATACAAGCTGAGTTGGTAAGAACTTCTGTAAATGTCAGTTTCCCCTTCTGTAAAATGGGAAGGAATAATAGATGATAGATAATTTAGGTTAACACAGATGATACATATTTACAGTATCAGGATCGTAGGTAATATATAGTCACGGTATTAGGAGAATGCCTAGCACATTGGTAACCCTTAGTAATTGACAATGGCGATGATATTTTATTGTCTTTTTCCTGTGACATGAGCTACAAATATTTTCCAAACTAGGCATGTGCAAAATTCAACCTTTAGCTGCTCTTTTCCAAATCGCTGTACCTTCAGTCCATGTGCTGGAAGCATTCATGTCCATCCCCCCATTCCCTTATCCAGTTAGTCATCCACCTGGCTGGCTTAGTTTCTGAAGTACCTCTCTGACCCCATGGCCACCATCTGCCGATGCTCTTCTTAGGAGTTTCACTGCAATGCACTCTTTGGATGCATCCAATAAGGGGGGCGTTTGGGCACTATAGCCCTGTCTGTGGCGAAAGTTCACAATCGTCTTTCCATCTTCCTATCTTGCTTCTCCACTCACCCTCAAATTGTGTACTTACCTGGTTCTTTGTTCTTTTTCTTAGAAACAGTATTCATGTTTATTAAACACATTTTTAAAGTATTATTAGGTGTTGAACTTTCATGAGCTTCAAGGTTTACTTTTCTCCCCAGTTCTGCACAACTGAACTTTCAAATCTGCCAACTCCCACTGAAATGACTCCACTCTGGATTCTAAGGCGCCAGTTTCTTGCAGATTTTCCTTTGCTTCTTCTAACATTTCTCCTGTTTCTTCTTGAGAGTGACTGATGAAGACACAGGGAGACCAATCTGATGAGGTATCACTAAGCAGTCATCGTCTGCAAGCCTGATGTCCTCACAAGCATCTTCGAACTTTTGGAGTTGTTTCTTTCTTCACGTCTGTTTCTTCCTTCAGCTCTGTGACTCTACTTATATTCTGTGCACATATTTTTGTTTTTTTAATCTCCTGTTTAATCTCCTCAAAGCCACATTGATGTCTTCTGCACCTGCCCTTTTTATGGTGGCCGCCATCTTGGGTGGTTCTTTATTCTTTAATTCGTCTCCATTCCATCCAGAATGTTCCTGGAAAGTGGATGTTGCATTGGCACTTTAGAACCATTTCCATGTTTCCTGGCAACTCCCTGACCAATCTAGTCACAAAGGACTCACCCTTGGCCCTTTGGCCAATACCCCATTGATACCAAGATTTCACATTGTCCCTGAAGCACTTGAAAGGATTTTATATCCTGGGGTGATCTCCACGGTAAGAGCCAGGATGCCAGCGATGCCTTTTGTACCAAGGGGAAGAAGGGGAGGGTGGAAACCCAGGCAGCACGTTTTTGGAGCAGAGCATAAATGGAAGTTGAAACTCTGTCAGCAGATTCCCTTCCCCACATACCCATGCCCCCGCAAGTCTTTGTGTCTTCCTAGGGGTCGGTGAGCCCCAGTTGGAAGACTCGTGACCTGGCTTACTGGATTCACCTCCTCCCTGGTCTCATTTTCTGCCAAACTTATTCGATCAAAATCTACCCATTTTGCCCCTGTGAGAGTAATTTGCTCACAATGTGTCTCCGTTTTCTTTGAAAACCTACCTAGTCTGACTTTGGAAGAAACTCTTGCTTTTGGCCTTCGGATGCTTCCAAAATCTGTTTCCATTTCACTCAGTCAGCCTCACCTTTCACATCGCCTCTGTAAACATTCCATTGCAGGGAGGCCGGCTAGTTTTCTGTGGGCATATCCATTAGCTCTTTCTGCGTTCAGCTCATTAATAGCCAATTGTGTTGCTTGCTAAAATGAAATTATTACAGAAGTAATAACATTTATGTGTCCCCTAACAAGTAGTGTGAACATTAACTTTTCCTGCCGCCTCATCCCGCATTGATTTTACACAGTAGAAACTGTTTTCCTCAGGTCACTGTACTTGGGTACAGTTCGGGGACATCTGATCAGAGAGAGATGGAGGGTTACGGTGCAGTAAACACATTCCTTCTGTCGACATAGAACACTTATACAGAATCAGAATGTTCATTATCGTGGGGCATTAGCAAAAACATAAAGTTTTGCGCTTTCCATTTTTTTATACCTACGAGAGCTTCAACGCTGAGAGGCAGTAATTCTGTTCAGTGATGTAGCGCTTCTAAGCTGAGCT
Source organism: Tursiops truncatus (assembly GCF_011762595.2). Taxonomy (NCBI): domain Eukaryota; kingdom Metazoa; phylum Chordata; class Mammalia; order Artiodactyla; family Delphinidae; genus Tursiops; species Tursiops truncatus. The sequence goes on along the minus strand of NC_047055.1, from coordinate 124,118,804 downwards.
TAGTTTGGGGAAAGAGCTGTTTTGCTGTGGGCACAAAGAAGGGAATTGCGGCTCCCAGCAGCCTCTCCTACTGTGCACGCTCCCTACGAGTGCCGAGTGCCACGGGGGCATCACGTGGTTCCGTGACCCCAGTTCATCGGTTTTCCTCCGGCTGTTGCCTCTGCCCTTATTCTCTTGAGATAAAACTTTCCGCTTTCTTGACCGACTTCTCGAGAAGGTCATAGTTAGCTTTCTCCAGTCCTTGACCTCCGGTTTTCTCTCTGTTCACTAGATCTGTCTGAATGGTGTTGTGACCTCTTTGGTTTCTGAAACCAACTGGGGGGTGGAACACCAGGAACGTCATTGTTCACACTTGTTAAAGTCATTTCCTAGTGAACGCCGGCACCTGATTTGAGTTGCCCTCTGCTGCCACTGTTGGCCACATGTCAACGGGTAGGAATATTCCCCCTGTGGGGAAGGCTGGTGATGCCACGTGGGGAGCCAAAACGGGGTCTGGAAGGAGCCCTGGGAGTCTGCTGCAGTGTCAGCTGCCTTCCTGTGTGACCCTTGGTCAGGCACTCACCTTTCACGGGGCTCCATCGTCTCACCTGTAGATTGAAGCCCTTTGGATGTTAATTCCTGGACTCTATAGAGTCCGGCCCTTTGGTTTGAGCCAAAACACCCATATTCTGCAGAGTTCCCAGGCTACAATTTGAGATCAGATATCCTGAGCTGTAAAACCAAAACCAGGGGTTACTTTAATGAATGTGACTGCACTTTGGGGTAGGGGGTGGTAATCGAGTACTAGGTCATTCATCAAAGTCTTCCCCTAAGGGAGCTGGCACGTTCCATAAATCCCCCCAGCTACCCTAGATGAATAATTTTACACTGAAAGCAAGTAATCATGAATCTGCCTCTAAATCTCGTCTTTAAATCCACGCTCAAAAGTTGACAGACTGTCCGTCCTCCTGAGTCAGACGCCACTTATCAGCCTGTATATGGTCAGGCCACTCAGTATGGCTGTTCTCTTGTTCCCTGTACGTCCCCTGCTTGACCAGTCCCGGCTTTGCCTACACCCTACTCACAGGACCGTGCTTGGCCCCTGCCCCTTAGGCCAGAGCTGCCCCACCTGTTGGTTTATTAAAGGGAGACATCTGCCCTCGTGATGATCGTTAACCTGAGGGGCTGTGGGCTCCTGGTTTCCCTGGTAACGGATGAGCCCACCTCATGTTTATTCCCTCTATAAAGGGTAGCCTCCTTCTCCCCCGCCGCTTGCGGAGATTCTTGCCATGTCCTGTGTGTTCTGTGCTGTACACAGCGGGGGTGTTGCTCCAGGACCCTTTGCTTCTGACGTCTAAGTTCCCCCATCCAGTAAACCATCGGTGCCGCTGTCGCTCTTTCTTCCGTCTCGCAGCTGGGTAGCGACAGAGCTTGCGGGGTCAGCCGCACAGCCCGTGACCGGCAAGGAAAGCCCAAAGCTGGTGCTTCTCGCTCATGGCCTGCTTCTCAATGCCCTAACTCAAGCCCATCTCTGTAGAGAAAGGCAGCGGTAGCATCCACTGACGAACGCTTCATGGTTTAGTCGGCAGGGCCAGTATATCTGCCGACCCAAGGGTGTGGGACTCAAGTCCGTGGGCAGACAGCAAAACAGAAGTGGTGTTGGCCATCGATGCTTTGAAAATTCTACACACATCAGTTCAGTAAGTTATCACGGTTAGCATAAAATGTTAAGACTATGAAGACTGGTCTGCCAGCTGCCGGGTCCCAAGGTAAAGTGAAGCCCCATTTCACGATGAAGCGGTCATCGTGAAAATGCCAGTTAATAAGGTGAGGTCATGCCAAGAACGGTTACGGCTGAGGAATATGAGGGATGCTGTTTTAGAGAACCGTGACCTTCCATGAGGTGTTGACATAAACACCCCAAGGACGTGTCCTGAGCAAGGACGGGACGCTGCAAAGCCCACTGAAGTGTAAGGATACAGGTGTGTGACGTGTGGCCATCGGCCGTTGGTGGAGTGCCCGGCCCACCACCTGACATCACCGTCAGACACCTGGCAAAACGCGAGCACACCCCGACATCGTGGCACATTCAGGCTGTTTATTGACTTACCGCTGGCCTTGCAAGTCCAAGGCGGTTTCAGGAACCTCATCGTCATGGCCGAGATGAAGTTTGTTTGTCCCATGAGTTGGTGCTATGTGGATGGCCTTTTTTCTTTTTTTAACATCTTTATTGGGGTATAATTGCTTTACAATGGTGTGTTAGTTTCTGCTTTATAACAAAGTGAATCAGCTATACATATACATATGTTCCCATATCTCTTCCCTCTTGCGTCTTCCTCCCTCCCACACTCCCTATCCCACCCCTCTAGGTGGTCACAAAGCACCAAGCCGATCTCCCTGTGCTATGCGGCTGCTTCCCACTAGCTATCTATTTTACGTTTGGTAGTGTATATATGTCCATGCCTCTCTCTCGCCCTGTCACAGCTCACCCTTCCCTCTCCCCATATCCTCAAGTCCATTCTCCAGTAGGTCTGTGTCTTTATTCCTGTCTTACCCCTAGTTTCTTCATGTGGATGGCCTTTTAAAAAAAGGTTATAGTTTATACTTTGTTTCTGTTTCCTAAGGCTCTACCCAACTTTTTGCTACAAATTTTCCCCCCACTTAAATCTCACGTGAACGAATGATCATGTTTATATCCTTCATCATTGACCATAGATTCAGTAATTGAAGGGCTTACAGATGATCCTAGATTCAATAATTGAAGGGTATACAGTTGATGATAGTCGATAATTGAAGGGTTTACAGACAATCATAGATTCCATAGTTGAAAGGTTTACAGATGATCACAGATTCCACAGTGGAAGGGTTTACGGATAATGATCATAGATTCAATAGTTGATGGGTTTACGGATGATGATGATAGATTCAATAGTTGATGGGTTTACAGATGATGATGATAGATTCAGTAGTTGTCAGCATTTTGCCATATAGGCTTGATCCATCCAAAATCAATGGCCGTCTTATAGTGTCTTTCATGAAGCAGTTCATCCCACAGTGGGTGCCAGAGTCCTTCAGAATCTAGAGGAAGAGAAGCAGCGTGAAGCTAGTGTACAGGTGTGTGCTTTAGGTGTTGGCTCAGTGTTAATAATGTGCCCTAAAGTGCCTGGAGCTGGGCTCCCCCTGAACCCCAGAGGATGGATGTTCCTTATCGTGGAGTGACTATAACTTGCCGCACCAGCAGGTGTCCGTCATAGCTTTTGAACCAATGTATCTGACTAGACTTGGAAATGGAATCTAGCGTTAGCTCAGAACTTTGACCCCCCCCCCCGCCCCGCCCAGGTCCTTTTACCTGTAACCAGGGGAAATAGTCTTTTCACAAACACAGCCTATTACAGGTGGGATGGGTAGGAAAGTGCTTTGAACAGCAGTGAATGCCTGTGGAATGTGTAAGCGTCCTGGGGTTGCTTTACGGATGCTGGTTTAAGACAGGGTAGAAATGAGGAAATTTGGGACAACCTGCAGATAGGAGAAAGGTGGGTGAGTTCTTGATCAGCTCTAGCTTTCCTCCATTTCTCCCTCCCTGTATTCTAGGAGGTGGGTACACTGGGGATACCCATCCATTGTTGGAGAAGGCTGCTTGTTCTGGATTGAAGAGTGATACCCTCTCCCCAACCCCTGCTGCCAATCAGTTATTGGCAGAACCTTGGAATGCGACCTTATTTGGAAGTAGGGTCACTGAGGATGTACATAGTAAAGGTGAGGTCCCACAGGAGTCAGGTGGGCCCCTGATCCAGTGCGGCTGTGTCATTATAAAGAGACTCATAGAGCCTTGCGGAGGGATAATGATGGGAAGATACATGGCGAGAACTCCACGTGCTGACGCAGGCAGAACTTACAGTGGCGGGTCTACAAGCCCAGGAACACCAAGGGTTGCTGGCAACCATAGTCAAGCTGTATATCTTACTCAATTTGTTTTCACATTTACAGTTTTTATAGAGGTTGATAATTATAATAGTTTCCCACGGCTCTTTATTTCCAGTTCTTTTTTTTTCATTTGGCCACGCCTCGAAGCGTGTGGGATCTTAGTGCCCCCGCCAGGGATCGAACCTGCGCCTCGGTAGTGGAAGCTCAGAGTCCTAACCACTGGAACACCAAGGACTCCCTCTTCATTTCCAGTTCTTCGTGAAACTTCTGAATTCCCCAAGACTCTTGCTAGTTCCCCAGGAGAAACCTTCAGAACTTGTCGTACAACTAATTGAAGACATAAATGCAGCAAACATTTAGTGAGATCCCCCTTCTGTCTGCTGCTACACACAGCCTTTTGGACAATGGGAAGTACAAAGAAGATGTGGCTTCCATGGGGAGAATGGCTCAGTTGATTTGAGACTCAGGGGCAAAATCGTTCACCCAAGATCGTCCAGGTTATTAAACAGGACCTCCCTGTGCTTGATTCCATAGTTAAAGGTTTTACTAGGATAGCACACAGAATAGGTTCTGGGAGATGTTAATTGCATCTCCAGTATGCAGTTTTGCAAATGGAGATGTTTTCTTTCTGTAACATATGAGTGAAAACAATTACGTGATCCTGAGAGCCTTCCATTTCTTGAAGTATCAAATGACCAACCGACCCTTTGAAAATTACAATATTCTTAGAATATAATGAAGACAGTAACAACCTCCAGAGCAAACCAGAAAATGGCCTGAGTAAGATGAAGACAACACAAATTGAATTTGTTGGCACATTGGAAACTGTCCCCACCCATGGCAAAAAAAGACAGTTCCGTGGTTGTAATTCTTTCCCCTCGTTGGGTCAACGTTATTCTGTTTAGCTGATTTATGGAATTTGTTTTGTGTCATAAGTTCATACTCGGCCCCATTTCAGGCATAAATGCCACTTGGCAGTTGGACTGAACTATGAAAAATCCTAACATTTTCGACTGTGGGTTTGAAATCAACCCAGCCTCCCAGCAACATAATTGAGTCTCCACCCTGGGAGACAGGGAAATACCACGTGGCTTTTGTTGCTTTTGAAGGGGCTTCTGTGAATTAGGGGTGCAGCTGTCTAATTTGGTCTGATTCCAGATGTCGTTGATATATAGTGACATCTTGGCAGTCACTCTGATTAAATTCCCAGGATTTCCACAGTTGAATATCGATACACAATTTCTTATCTGAAGTCCTTGGAGCCAGGACTCCAAGGACTGGAGCTTGGAATTGAGTTATGCATGCTTTAGAAGGTAACAAGTGCCTTTTCCGTAGCTCATAGGACCCCCTCAGCAGGTGGTGGCAGCACTCTGAAATCAAACGTGTTAATATTCCTGCGGAAAAATGTATGACTATTTCTCCCAGTGGGATACATGAAGACAACTGCTCTGATAGTTACACTGTATTCAAATACTGGTAAATTAAATTGTATGAGGATAGACCATCAACACCTTGGGCACTTCCTTTCTCTAAGGAAAGCATGAGATGTAGGCAAGTCAAAGTAAGAAGTAGCTGTACACAAACCCGTAACACATGTCCATGATCTCTGGATGCTCGAGTACCTTTGCGATGGGGTGCCTTAGAGTCAGCCTAGTACTCTCATCCTGTACTATTTGGCCAAGCGGTGATGGTTAGGGAATAAGGGTCTACAGGGACCAAATGGTCATGTGAAAATCGACCCTCCCAGGGACTTCTTTTATTACAGTCTGTCTTGTCAATCTAGTGTCCTTTCTGAGTGGTCTCTCTTGTGGAGCGAATTTGCCATAATCTCTGGTTCTTGAGGCCAAGAATTAACAGATCACATATCTTAGCCATATCTGGGTCAGGGGTCGGCCAACAGTTTCTGTATAAGACCACATACATGGTAAATATTGTTGGCTTTGCAGATCATATGGTCAGCTGTGCAATGACAGGGCAAAAGCAGACATAGACGGTACATAAATGAACGTGTGCACGGCTGCGTTTCCAATAACACGTTATTTACAAAAACAGGTAGTGGGCTGGTTTGACCCGGGGGTCATAGTTTGCCAACCCCTGTTCTACGTGATTTTTTTTTTCCACTGTAGTTCACAATTCTGTGATCATGACCACCACTGTTAACTTTGCCCTTATCAGTATACAACCAACGTAGAATGGAAGAAAATGTTTATCTGCTCTTCATGGAATACAGAAACCTGTGGTTTGATAGATTTCATATCAAAGAAGAAATAAGTACCTGAAGTGTTCCATTTCACAAGAAGTGTGTGAGAGAGCACACTAGAAACTGTATTATTTTGCAGTTTTGTTCTAGCCTGGCTTGTCTACTCTTGGTATGCTGGTGCTTGGACTACTCGGGGAATATTTCTTAGAAAACCCTTCCTGTGTGGGTGAGGATGAAGAGGTGATTTGAGTTCACATTGCCATCGTCTTGGCTGTTTTTTCACGACCGTCCACCTAAGCTAGAAGACCTCTCTCCCACAGCTTGTGAGGGTTTCTCTGGGATCATAGCTTAGTGGCAAGATAGGGCTGTTTTCATCCGTGTTACATGTATTTTCAGGACTAAAGTTCGTATCAGCTTCTGTCTTTCATGGAGCCCCAGGAAATAGATCCTGGGACCAGATCTGCAAACCTGTGGCAAAACCATCGGTCGAATTTCATCCACTGACCTTTTCATCCTTTTCATCTGTTTACCATCTTTCTAGACCATCTTCTTCAAGTAAGAGTCCTCCGATGCTGACCTTATCTGATAACCATGCTTCCGGGCTATTGCTAATGACAAATACCTTCCTTCTTTCCTCTCACTGTTACTCACGAGGTGTCTTAACTTCCTTTTGCTGCTTTCCCAGTGCACTTGAGCCTAGTGTTTCATGACAGTGCAGCATGATACTAGCAAACAGCTGAGGCACGAGGGCTGAGACAAGACGGATGCCTCATCGGTTCAGGTTGGGTTTCGCTGCCAAATAAAAAACAAAATGTACAAAAATCTTTCGGTTTCCAGGGCTTTTGGTGTCTCGCAATCAAGGACAAGGAACGGTGGGTTCTAACTCTGCCCTTACACCACTGTTGTGATTTTCAGTGTTGTACAACTAAAACCTCATTTGGAGAGGGGATGAGAATGATGAAAAAAATGACCAAGTAAATGACAGTTGCGACGATCAGATAAGCAGTGGGAAGGGTCACGGAGCATGCTTACTGTTAACTCACGAACTAAAACAAAATATAGGTTCCTAATAATAAAGCAGACCTAACCCCCTGATCTTCAATTTTCTTGTTCTGTGGCTATAACTTGGGTTATAAATTTCGTCTCCAGAGACTTTTATTTTCACACAACTTATCACAGTCATAGTGGAACTACCACTCATAATTGGCTGTGCGTGACTGTTGGAACACACTGGTGTGACACGCCCCCTCCAGCCCCATCCACGTTTTTGCCAATCTCTGGCATCACACCGGGTTTAATGATGACCAGACCGATTATCTAACGCAATTTCTCAACCTTGGCGCTAGCGATGTTTGAGACCAGCTCGTTCTTTGCGGTGCGGGACTGGGTTGGATGCGTGTTTGTGGTTGGCAGTGGGAGAGGCTGTTCTGTGCATCATAAGGTAATTAGCAGCATCCCTGGCCTCTCCTCACTGGATACCAATAGTATCCACACATTTGCGAGAACGAGAAATGTCTCTAGACATCGTCCAGTGGCCCCTGTGGGGCAAAATCGCCCCGGGTGAGAACACGCCAGCGTTACTTTGAAAAGTGTGCTCTGTGCATGGGCCATTAGACTTTCCTATGTGTGTGTTCCTCCTGCAGGTATAGTCCCTGGTGGCAATACCACTGTGAGAGGCATTGTGACTTAATCCCTTTAGACGTGTTTGTTCCTCTCCATAAAGTATCAAATGCGGGTCAAAGGGCTTCCATGCTGATCTCTTAAAATCTGTTTCCTGTCAATAAAAGGTGTGCGCACAAGAAAGGAAAAATGATGATGTGGGTCTTCCCTGCCCTGCAAGGGGAGTCACCCACGTGTTCAAATCTACGTCCTTACGATCTTAATCTTGCCAATTAATATCCTGGAGAGAGGGCAGAAGAGGTGACCATGCCCAGAGATTCCTTCATTCCTGAAGACAGAGGCGAAGGGTCAACACTGATAGCACACCATTCCTTTTCTAAAATTTTTTTCTAACTTTTATTAATTTTTATTGGAGTATAGTTGATTTTAAATGTTGTGTTAGTTTCAGGTGTACAGCAAAGTGAATCAGTTATACATATATATCCACTCTTTTTCAGTTTCTTTTCCCATATAGGTCATTGCAGAGTATTGAGTAGAGTTCCCTGTGCTGTACAGTAAGTCCTTCTTAGTTATCTATTTTGTACATAGTAGTGTGTGTATGTCAATCCCAAACTCCTAATTTATCAGTTCCCCCCCGTGTTTCCCCTTTGGTAACCATAGACTTGATTTTGAGATCTGCACATCTGTTTCTGTTTTGTAAAAAAGTTCATTCACTTATATGTGGAATCTAATTTTAAAAATGGAACAAATGAACTTTTTTTACACCATTTGTTTTCAATAGAACCTAAGATGGAAAGCCATGCCAGAAGACTGATGACAGTTTCAAGTGCCATCTCTGGGGGGAAAGTATTTCTGGGGTACTGACTGAACCCAAGAAATTGTTGCTGGGAGCTGAACTTCAATAAAGCAAGACTTAGATTGACAAAAATCTATGGAATAGTAATTTTTCTCTAACGTGGCATTCTCTTGTGAATATTATTATTATTTTTTTTTTGCGGTACGCGGGCCTCTCACTGTTGTGGCCTCTCCAGTTGCAGAGCACAGGCTCCGGATGCGCAGGCTCAGCAGCCATGGCTCACGGGCCCAGCTGCTCCGTGGCATGTGGGATCCTCCCGGACCAGGGCACGAACCTGGGTCCCCTGCATCGGCAGGTGGACTCTCAACCACTGCGCCACCAGGGAAGCCCCTTGTGAATATTATTTACCAAGTGAGATTATGCTTCCTATTTTAAAAGGATAAACAATAGATTTACACAAGAAATTGCTCCATGGGACATGCTAGTTTTTGTCTAAATGTCAACAATTTGAAAAAATATGTATATATATTCTTCAGGTTGAAGGGCATTCAGGTGGCTGTTTTTGAACTCATTTTCAATTCGTGGGTGGGGCTCTATACCAGAGATCGAAAAACTTTTTCTGTAAAGGGCCAGATAGTAAAACATTTTCAGCTTTTCAAGCCAAACAATCTTTGTCGCAACTACTCCACTCGAACTTTGTAATATAGGGGCAAACAGGTAATAAGTAAATGAATGGGTGTTCCAGTATTTTTGGACTTTGCTTATGGACCCTGAAATATGAATTTCATGGACTTTTCACGTGTCACAAAAATGTCCTTTTTTTCAACCGTTTAAAAATGTGAAAACATTCTTACTTGGCTCCAAAAACAGATGGGGGCACAGTCCCCTGCTCCATAGTCTGTGACCCCAGCTCTGCTGGGAAAATATTTAGAGAGAGCTTGCTATGACAAAGAATTAGCCCTGACCTGTTGACTCTTAGAGCCTGTGGGAAGGACAGATACCAAATAAAATGAAACCAAATAAATAGACTATTGCAAATAGTGACAACTGCTATCGAGGGGGGAAGAAAAAACAGTGCTAGGATTTGCCAACCGTGGGGCAAATGCTTGATAAAGATTGTATAAATCACAGGGGGCTTCTCTGAGGTGGTGGCCACTCAGCTGACACCTGTGGATGAGTAGGAGTTGGGCAGAGCATGGAAAGAAGAAAACACGCAGGAGGAGGAGTCCCCTAGGCCAGAAAGCGCTCGTTTCATTGAAGTGTTTCAGAATGTGGTGGTTCGGTGTCCGATTTTTCTTCTTGGATGAATTCACAGGATGAGCCTGGTGCACCCTGTTTCTGTCTGCTGAGAGGCACCCACCATCCCCGTTGCTGCTCACGGCGGTCTCGGTAACATAAGGTCTGGAGGACCGTCGCCCAAGGCCATCTGAAATTGTTGTCACTGTAAGTACAAGAAGCGCGTGGACGGGTACTTTGGCTCTGGAAATATCATGGCCTATTCACAAGACTCTCTCGTCGCCCTGACCGTGTGCATTGTCTGCGTCCAGTGGGTATTTGGTGCCCTTTATAACGGTGTTTTGGGACATTACCATATTGCAGGGGTGACATCAATTTGGAGCCGCCCCAGCTCTCCTTTTCCTTCAGACACGACTTCCCAACAAAAGGTCACTTTGTTAAAGGGGAGAAGGAATGGGGACAAACATGTTTTCCTGGAGAAGAGCTGTCCTGGGCCCATGAGGGCGTGTACACTAGTCAGCAGTAATAATCAGCGTGTCTCAGAGAATTTAGGGGTGGAGTTTTCACATTGTGTGTCTGCCTCATCACCCAAGGCACAGCACAAGCTTTCTTCCTGCAGGCTGCCCCTGGTTCAGGTGAGTGTGTGTGTGTGTGTGTGTGATATTGCTGGGGACAGGATGAAGGAAGCAGCTTTCAAAGACCTTGCAGGTGACATTCCCTGCTAGACACCCTCCTCTCAGACAGAGGCTGCATCTTGATGATGCTCTGCCATTATGATGTCGGGGGGCACTGCGGGGCATTCAGTGTCCCCACCACCACCAGCAGCAGGCTCGGAGGAATGCGCACGGAAATGCTGTCAGACAAGATATGGTTCGCGTTGGTACGCAAAGGCTCCCAGAGGTGGAACCGTGTGGAGTCGGGGAGACCCAGGCTTTGGATCCCATCTCCCCACCTGCTGGTCTCGTTCTCAGGAAGAGGATTAACCTTCCTGCGCCCGGGTTTCCTCTGTACAATGGAGATGCACAGGACAGGTTCCCAGGGCGGTTATGAAAAGTAAAGGATGCCCTTTGTTTGGGAGAAGTAGGTTAAGTACCTGATGATCCTGCCAGCCAAGGTGATGGGGTGCAGACAGATGTAACCATCTTCACAATGCAGCTTGGGACTCTGGGGTTACCGACAACAGCCCTTCTCCCGCCGCAGGGCGGCTTTGCCCTCCGGAGGAGGTTGGCAAATTCTGGAGGCATTTTGGGTCTCATAACTTTGGAGGAGCTTGGCTCCTGGCATCCAGGTGGTGGAAGCCAGGGATAGTGTTCACCCATCCCGCAATACACAGACAGCACAGAACCGAGCGTTACCCTAGCCTCCAACGTCACGGGTGCCACGTGGAGAAACCCTGACCCGTACAACAAGAGATTTAACTTAATCCTCTCTTTCTTCTTAGAATATTCAGTGGTCTTTTACTTTGAGGGATTAGAGTTGGAATACAAATTAAAGAGAGGAAAAAGACAATCACCTTTTAGGATTTTTTTTTTTTTTTTCTGTTAAATTTAAACAGAGCAGCACAGGGATCTCATCCTGGAGCAAACATCCACAGAGGCTTAGAGCCGTGCCTTGCGTTCACTCTTAATGCTGAGCAGCTTAAGAGGTTCATTTTCTATTGTGATTTCTGTAATTTCTGTTCTTCAAAAGGATCGTGTGTTCCTTTTCTCTTTCAGAAACAAACTTTTGGGGGTTTTAAGGAATCTTTTCTAAAGTTCTTGTTAATGCAGGAGCTGGCTTTGATTTGTGACCCAGCTTTCAAAACCTGAAGCACCTGCTAAGTACAGTCTTATTATAATTCCGCTGCAAGACCACTGTATGTTGCAGGGAAATGCTTCGAGTAATATGTTTTTGGGGTTGTTTTAGTCTAGAGGGGGATTGACACTCTTTGGACCCAGCTAGAAGAGCTCAGGAGAAAATGGACAGAGTCAGTAGCTAATTCAAAGGAGGCAGCTGCAAAAGAGTCATGATTCATTCATGATAAATTAATACAGCATGCATTAGCCTTTTGTAACCGTCGATGCAAAGGGAGAGTCTTTCAGTGGGGGCTGAAATATCTGTTCCTAAATGCCTGATAACAATATCCGTCGGATCTTACCAGCATAAAGGCGTCCTCACAGGGTATTTTAATGTACTTCACCATCTGGAGTTTGGGGTTCTTATATCTAAAACTTTCCCTTTCCTTAAGTGGATGAAGACTTTAAAGATAATCAAGGAAATACTTGGATCTTGCCTCTGGTATTTCTAATTTGTTCCCATCCAGGAAAAAAAAAGGTTTAGGGATGTTGAAGCTGTCTTATGAACTAAAAAGGAAAACAGGAGGAAATCTGCTTTTTATGAGATGTCGTTTTCTTTGACGGGACCTGCTAGCAGTCTGTTGCTCACTCTGCTATTTTGTGTGTCTCAGAGAAACTGACGGAGAGAAAGTTCGTTAAGAAGTAAATTGGGACATAAAATAGCGCAATCTGTGGCTGTACTCTTAACCAAGACCCCCAAGAGTGGGGCACCTTGCTGTCACGTACCTCCTCATAGGAGGTAACAAGAAGGGCACCAAAAAACCAGTGTAATATCCCTGACAGAAAGGTTCAACCTGCATCTGTACACGAGGAAATAGACAAATCCAGACATACTACATTGTCTATAAGACAATTGAACCTGGATTCTAACCCCCAAAAGTCAGTGTCATGCAAAACCAAGAAAGGTCAGGGGTGAGGGCATGGTTCTAGATTTCAAAAGACCAAGAAACATAAGGGTATCTGAATCTCGAATGGATCCTGGATTGGAAAAAAGACCCAGGTGGTACAATTATTTGGGGACTGTGTAGGAGGTTTGTTGATTGAATCAGTGTTACTCTTCCTCGTTTTCATGGTAGCGAGGTCGGGGGAAAACTATCCTTACTCTAGGAGACCCGGGCCAAACTACTTAGGGGGTGAAGCGTCATCCTGTATGCAGCTCCCTCTGAAATGTCATGATACACAAATACGAGTACATGCCTTATTCTTTTAAAATCTTCTGATGTAGAAAAAATGTATGATGTATGCCTAGGTCCCTGTGTGTATGTACACACATGTGTACATGTAGAGACAGAAAGCAAGCAAGCAAGTGTGGCAACATGTCAACAGTTAGCCGTCCTAAGTGAAGGAGTATACCTGGGTTTGTTTTTATTCTTTCGACTATTTTGTAAGGTTGAATAGTTTCCAAAAAGCGATTTTTGGGAGAGATACGTATGACGTTTTATTTTGCTTCTCCTGTTGGAAGAGGTGGTTTAGTGCCATTGATTTTTGTCTTTAAAATTTTGTACAGGGCCAGTCATTAGAGGTATATGTTGTGTGTCCCTGCCTCCAGGGAGCTTCTGCGGACCATGGGGCCCTGCATATTCTGGTTCCCTTTTGGTGGATCACCCTACGGTGTGGTTGTAGGTTGTGTGCGGAGCAGCGTCATCCCCGTGGCTCTAAGATGATGAATCCATCTCTTTGTACGTGCTAGTTACAAAGTAACTGTGGAGGCTGTCACCTTGCCTTTCCGTGTAGCTTCTTTACTTACCGTTGAGCACACAGTAGGTTCTTGCCAAGAGGTGCATTCAGAGTGTGTCCGTGACAGTTCCCATGCCCCCCTCCAAACCTTCCCAGCTCCTGCTGTGTCTGACCTGAGGACAGGGTTCACGTGACAGTGGTCTCCGCCCTGAATACAGGTGAGGGAGTCGTGTCGGGATTTATGGGGAGAGGGTTCTGGTACCTTGCCTTCTGTGTTTGTCTCTGCGTGATTTCCGCAGCGCGATTAACTCAGGCGCTGTGGGTCTGTGGATCCTCGCGTGAGTGCCAGACTCTCAAAGCCCGTTGACGTCCTCCCTGGCAAGCGCTGCCTGCCTTCAGAATCGAGAGCAGTGCTTTTGTTCAGCGTTTTGAAAGAGGGAATGTGAAGAAAGAGACAAATATCTCTTCTTTGTGGCATCTAAAGAAACGATACAGACAGACTTGTTTACAAAACAGAAATGGACTCGCAGGCATAGAGAACACACGTATGGTTACCAGAGGGGAAGGGGTTGTGGGGAGGGATAAATTAGGAGGTTGGGATGAACAGATAGACACTACTACATATAAAATAGGTAAACAACAAGGACCTGCTGTAGAGCACAGGGAACTGTATTCAATATCTTGCACTAACCTGTAATGGAAAAGAATCTGAAAAAGAATATATATAATGTATTACTGAATCACTTTTGCCATACACTTGAAAGTCACACAGCATTGTAAGTCAACTATGCCTCAATATAAAAAAGAAAAAAGAAAGGTAGCGTGTGAAAAGACTTAAGGAACAAGGCGTTGCATTTATAAGAAGACATTACAGACACAATCCAGCCCAATGCTTAGTTTGCTACTTGACGTCCATTCCAGGGAAGACATTTAGAACGTTCAACCCGATATTCAGTGCTTGGCAAACTGTGCCTGTTGGAACCCCGAGGGCTCCGCTGGCTGCTCCTGGGAAGCTCCTTGGGCCCTGGGATGTGGGGAGTGGTCTCCGTCGGTTCCATCCACTTGCAGCAGACCCACGCTGATACTCATCTCTAGTGCACCTTCTTACGGACAGAGGATTTGTAAGTAAAAACAGTGGCCCCTGATTTCCCCACCTGCCCTGTCTTCTAAGCGAGGACAGCAGTGAGGCTGGAGCCTGTTCAGTTACTTACATACAGACGAGCGAGGTCTGTCCGTGGCCTCCCCTGTGTCGTACCCACGATTTCCTTAGCGGCGCTGCTGTCGAACCACAGGGATTCACAACAACAAAAAGCCTCATGGATTGTCTTGGAGGAGATGGCGTTGATACGCGAAGCTGTCGAATGTCAAAAGCCCCAAAGGCCCCTTGCGTCGGCTTCTTTGCTGTCTCTTGTTTCTCCAGCTGGATGTGGCACACCTTGGGCTAAGCCGGCTTCATCTCGCACGTGTGCAACACACTGGCCTCCTGTGATCCGTCTGCATCCATCAAGGCCTCTCCTACCACCGGGAGCCAGAGGCACCTTCTCAACACCCAGGCCTGATCCTGCCTCTGGCCCTACTAGAGCTCTCCAACGGCTTTCCATCGGAAGGAAGGTGGAATTCCAGAACCACGGCTGGACAGGCCTCTATCATAGGGCTCCTCGCACCCTCCGTGTCCCTCAGGCCCTTCTTGCGCCTGCCGCACCCTTGCTTTGTTTTCATCTTCCTCTGGGCCTCCACACAAGCCAGCCTCTCCTTGCACTGGGCCTCCAGCTAGTGAGGCCCACACCATGCTCCACGCGCCCTGGTCCCGTTGACAGTTTCATACCATTGTGGATGTATTCTTTGTCCAGTGTTGATCTGGATCCTGTCTGTTTTTGCAGATGCTTTGTAAGCTCTTTGAGTACAGGAAACATACGCCTCTCCCTATGGTAGTCCAGCAATTCAGGGTGCCTTGTAGATGTTTAGTAAATAATTGTTGAATACATGAATGAAAAAAGTGGTTCCTCTGCTATACTAATACTGATATTAAGTGATATTCTTTGGATTTCAGTCAACCAAGAAAGTTACGTGAAAAAAAAAAAAAAGGCCTTTCTGATGTGATTTGGCTTCTAACTTACACAATGTAAAAAGTGATCTTTATGTCTTCTGTGGGATTTCTCAGTCTTCCTCTTGGCCAAAAGTGAAGAAACCTCATACCTGTTAAAGATTGTCTCCTACACGTCAGCCTGGGATTCCAGAGAGGAGCAAAAGTATCTGATTCCTGGCACAAGCAAGTACCTTTTTTCTGTATATAGTGAAACAGAATTTTAAACTAAGGTACGGGAATTTCCTGCCATATTCCACTGCATGTATTTTACTCATCTTACTGACAGTCATTGAAGTGTAGCAGTTCCAATATTTATCCTGCACGTCAGGTGTTCTGTTTATTTTGATTCTTTTTCCTATATGAAGCTCATGTTAAACTTTCCATTTTAGGGGTGAGCTGTATGGAAAGATAGTCTACTGTATTGTTTCAAGTATAAAATACGATCTTGTTTGAAGTCAATCAGGAAATAATCTATACAACAGCTTATAATTCTTTGTGTTTCTGTATAAAGTGTTGGAAGGCAGTCATCAAATGTCTGTAATTCGATTTTTATAATTTTAGGAGTACAGTCTTTGAATTTTAAAATTATAATCAATTGCTGATGAGTGGTTCGTATACCACTACTTTAACCTACACCATTGTACTACGTTGTATCTCTGTCCTGCCTTAAGGGTATCTCTGTATTGGTTTAACCTATACTACTGTATTTCTCTCTTTGTATTAAAATCAACTCTGGATTTGAAGACCTAATGGAAATTTACCCATTTACATTATGTCTTCCTAATCCCCTGCTTTCATGACTTGAAACCTAGGTTCTTTCCTTGAATTTGAAAGTTTTATTAACTGTACATTAGTCTCTAGTTGTTTGGTTTTTTGCAGTTTGTTTCCAGAGCCTGAGGGGGTTTGCTGAGTTGCTTTGAATTGTGTAACATTTCATACCAGATGAACGCGGAGCTCGTTGTTTCTAGTTATGTTTCAAGTGTATTTATTGCCACAGTCTAATATTCAGGGAGGGGTTGGTCAAATGCATAGCTAATGTACATTTACAGTAATGAGCAGATGTCATTTCCTCACTTAGTTACGTGCGGGTTTCGCTTTTTAAAGTAAGCCTCGGCCAAAAAACATCGACTCCAGAATAAATTTCTCTTTCAAGGACAATTCTATTCGCTAGAAATAGGAAATTGCCTAATAACGTCCTCACTTTCGGAGACATTATCGTACAAATCCAGAAGATAAGTTTGTGAAGCACATTTAATGATACTGAACATCATACTGATAACTAAAAGTAATTTTGGTTTCCTATTCAGAAACCACACATTTGAAGTGTTAGAGAACTTTGTAACGTTCCATGATTTAAGAAAAACTACTAGTCTTTAGTTTATTTCAGATATTATTGTAAGTCATCTTCATTAGGAATGTGAAGAATTGGTTTAGTCCCCATTCTCTAGTTTCCATCTCAATAATTTGAAAATATCACTTAAGTACTATTTTTTTGCTGTAACTCTTTCATAATATTGGAAAGCATGCAGTAGCTAAGATGTAATTCCCTTCAGAAATTTTTGTATCGGGCTTGTAGGAAACTTTGAAATTATACACAGTAACCTTAGGCTCTGAAATCTCGAATCACCTTACAATGTCTGTGATGTAAAAAAAAGAAGGCTGCAGCTTTCCCAACCTTATTAGGGTAATTACTCTCGTGACAGTTCTATTTCGAGAGGCAGAAGGAGTGGGATGGGACCAGACTGCATCCTAAAAGCAATGAAGTGAGTTTCCAGCTTCCTCTGTGGTCTTTGGGCATTTGTTGGGTCAAGTCGGAAAGGATGGGTGAGGGACAGAGGTAGGAGACATGATGCATTTGGGGTGTTTCTTTAGTGATGGGAATGAGCCTCCTACAACAAAGTGGATGCCTAGTGCCGTGGTTCCCACCTTTCCCCAGCTCTGAGTCTGGTAGTGGGAACTTCCCTGGGTTCACACCCCCCAAGAACTCAAGTCCCAGTAATCATGCTGCCCATCACACACACTCGTCCACAGCACAGCCCCTCTTGGACTCTCATTTTCCAACCATTTTGCCCCTTTTCCCCTCATCCCCCCCTAAGCCACCCCATGGTGGAAGCTGCCATTCGACATGTAGTTTGCTTTGCCGCCTACAGTTTGAATGAAGCCGTACATAAAAACCGTATAGTGGTCTCAGACACACACACACAGACCTGTGTTTATACATAGTCGTTTCTGCTTCAGCACCCTTGTGGATTCCGTGTTGAGAATGTTCTCCAAGAGGCATGTTTGCGGTGAAATGATGAGTCAACAGCGAAGATACTCCTTTAAGAATGTTCTCAACATGAAAACCCAAACACACTTCGTGTTTTTTCTTAGCCTCTCTCTTTCTCTCTCTCTCACGCACACCCAGACTTTTTTTCTTTTCTTTTTTTTTTTTTCTTTTGCAGAGTTAGAGTTAAATGTGTCACTGTGATCACTACAAAGGAAAGCCATCAGGTTCTTTCCCTGTAGGAACAATTTCCCTTGACATCCTATCTCCTTTCTGGCTGTCCTCTGGGAAGGATGGATGTCCTCTTATCATATCCATACTCCTGTTGCCACTGCGTGCTTCTCAATCATGATCTACCCATGACTGGCTGGTTCTTTGTGTGTATCTGGGGGGTCCCCCGAGTGGCTGGCTCTTTGTGGTTTGTGTGTATTTGGGGGATCCCCCCGAGTGGCTGCCTCTTTGTGGTTTGTGTGTATTTGGGGGGGTTCCCCCGAATGGCTGGCTCTTTGTGGTTTGTGTGTATTTAGGGGGGTTCCCCCGAATGGCTGGCTCTTTGTGGCTTGTGTGTATTGGGGGGATCCCATGAGTAGTATTTTATTGTTTGTGTGTATTTTGGGGGGTGCTCCCATACTGCTTTGGGGCACCGCCCTGGAGGTTTGGTGCATTTGTCTTGGAACACTGATTTAGATGCTTTCCATCCCATTGTGGGTTTCATGGACATTGATCCGCTGATGCTATAATGTAAGAACAGACAAGACCTTTGAGATGGGGAATCGGAGCCCTCCTCAGGCTGTGGGCTGGCCGTGTCCCTGGCCAGGATGGACCCCTGAAGTCATGCCCACCGCCATCATGGTGCTTATTTCCTCCTTGCAAATCCACAGGGCTCTCAATTTGAAATAATCACTCTACCTTTTATGTCTCTCTTTTCAGCAGATACCGTAGGGGTCATTTTCCTTTTTCCAGCTAAACCTACCGAAAAAGAGGCTGGGATAAAGAAATGGAGCTTTCCCATTGATGAGGGTTCTGAAGGTGCGGCAAACCCAAGGTTTTAGACCTAGGGTATGTTTGCTGTTGTGTCTTCAAATTCTGCACTATAATAATCAGAGCTTTCTTTCACGAGGGGAAAAATGTAGAGATTAGAAATCTGCGTTAATTCAATTCTCTGCAACAAGTATTTATTACCCATTTATTAGGTGCTTGTGCTAAAGGAATAAGGGCTTAAAAAGGGAATCTTTTTTTTTTTTTTTTTTGATTCTATGACAAGGGCCAGACGCACAGTATTTGGCAGAACATCATTCTTTAACAAATTGAAGTTTTCTCAATTAGGGTCTTTCAGGCCAACTGGGAGCCCAGGGTCATTTTCTTTTTTATTCCCATTTGTACAAATTATCATATTTGAGGAGTTTGGGGCATTTACTATGACAATGTCTCCAGCGTCAGAAAGACAGTATGATAAAATTGTACTTTGCAGGCTCTTTTTCTTTCCTGATTGCAAAGATAAGTAGAACATTCGATACATATATACAAGAAGGTATAAAGCATCCTGTAAATACCGTTAGTCCTCCTCCCCTAGAACTAATGACAAAGTTCTGTCATCTTTCTTTTCAGTTCTGTGTATGCACGTCTATACACACAGACACAGAAAACATACATATCCATATATAAATATGAACTTCTTTTATTTGCGATCTTGCTGCCTTTAGTTCCTGTCAGATTTTGCCTTTTCCACCCTAAACTTATACCCTGAAGTTTTTCTTCATGACAAAATAACAGTCTTCGAAAAAAATCAAGAATTTTAAGGGCATCATAATGTCCTATTATGTAATTTATTGAACCTTTCCCCAACTCTCCTGGCTTCACAAATTTCTAACTAAGGTTGGTAGGAATATATTGATAAAGGACACGTGTGTTGTGTGTGTTTCACAGAAAACGAAATTGCTAGAAATGCAAACACCAATTCAGAGAATGTAAAACTGTTGAGACTATATTCATCCTCACATACGCTCGCAAGCGTCCAGGGAGCATATGTGCAGTAACATAACCCACAAGCACGAGTCCCCGTTTTCCAAGTCTCAACCTCATCCTGTCGTTGTGTTTGCCGCATTGATAGATTACAAACAGCATTTTCCCTCTGTTTTCCTTTTAATTCTTGATCCCTAAGGAGGCTGGACATTTTTCACGTGGATATGAATTTATCATGGTTTCCTCGTTCATCGTTTGACGTTTTTTACTTAGGATGTTGACGGCGCCCTCCGCCTTGCCATCCCTCTCCTTCTTAGCCGGTTGCTTAGATACCCTTCTCCGTTCTCAGATCATGGTTCATAATCACATAGTTCCTTTGAATTACTTTGTGGCCCCCGCCTGTTTTCCACTCTGGATTCTTCCCCAGCGCAGCCTTTGTTGCATGTTGCTGCAGGTAACGCTGCTGGGCTTGGACATGTCTGGTGCCCAGATTGCATGGATAATCGGAGAAGAAATACCAGATTTTGGACCATTTTTCCCATAACATAGAGTCTTGGGAACTCTGTGGTCCTCCAGGTGAACACAGTAACGAGGGGTGGGTGTCAGGATTTCAGAGGTAGCGTTGTAGCTTTCATCCAGGTGCATTGTGTTGCAAGTCGAGCGTGATTTTGACTGCTCAGCTACCACTATCCTCTTTTGACGGTGAGAAAGAGGAGGACCAGGGATTGAATTGTTGCAGGTATTGATAATCGTGCTTCGCTGTTCCCCCAAGCTCAACAGGGTGTCTGCGTCCTGTTCGTTGTTCTTCTCTGGGGATCTTGTTCATGAGAGAGCGACAACCAGAAATGTGGTCGTCTGGGCATGAAGGCTTTCTCCCCATCTCCCCACCCTGGGTCGCAGGTCCCGTGGAAGCAGAGACCGTCCGCCTGAACTGCAAATAATTGGCCCGCGATGGGCTCTGTTCCTGGGCCAGTGCAGCTCTGGCCCCCGTGGTTTGGCTGGTTTAAAACTCTAGTTTGGAAATGATTTTCCCTCTGGTTCCTGCAGCCATTGCTTTGCTGTGGCTATTCAAAGACCAAAGCCATCCTGGGTCTTATTTTTTTTTTTTAGGTGAAACCCATTTATCCTCCCCCAGCCACCCATCACGTGCTTGGGATGTTTTGTTTGTCCTCAGTGTCCAAAGGTTCCATGAAACGGTCTGTTTTCACTTACATTTGGACATCTGTTCAATGTGGAGATGCATGTCCTTTGCTTCTGGATCGATGTCTCGTTTGCATCCTGGGTAATTTATCCCCTACATGCTTTGTCTTTCTCCCCTCGTCTGGAATATCCACTGGCTGAATACTGGACCCCTGCTTGTTGATATCCCCATTTTCATATCTTTTCTCCCCCGTGGTCAATCACTTGGCCTCTTTGCTCCATCTTCCTTTGACCTGTCCTCAACCCCATCTTCCCAGCATTCTGCTGAGTCGTCTAACATACGATGCAGTTCCAAAAGTTCTCATTTGTTTTCTAAATGCACTTTTTGCGAAGCATCCTTGGTTGATTGGTTAGTTGGTCGATGGTTGGGTTTTTTTGTGTGTTTTTTTTTTGGTCCTTTAGTCCTAGTCCTTTCTGTTAGAGATTCCTTTCAGACGTGTCGTGGTTCTTAGCTTCTGTTCATAGTCAAAAGGGAGGCTGTGCCACACTGAGCCCGTTCCACTGCTTACTGGTAGGTGCAGCTTGTTGGATGGCTGGCCGTCGTATCCATGCCCTCCAGGTGTCAATATCTGTGGTCTGAGGCCATCCACGTCCCGCAGAGAGGAATCCTGTCTTGCAGAGAATTGGGACCCACACGTGGGGAGGCCCATGGCTCTGTGGGGGGGGCAGGGTGGCTCACCCCATCTCACATCCCATCTTCCTTGACACACGCTCAGGTTGCCACCTCTTTTGGATGCCTCTTCCAACATGGAGTTGCCACTGTCCAAAATCCTGTGGGATTTCCTCATTCTGCTCTTGTCTGCTCTCTGTCTGTCTTTGTCCAAGTGGGTTAATAGATTGTAAAGCTTTCCTCGGTGGAAGTGGTGTTTAGAGATCATTGCCATACCGTGTGAGATGCATCCACCATTTTGCCCTTGCACCCCTCGTTGGCTCTCAGCCTCTCTGTAGAACGCAGTATTCTTAGCCCTCCTGTTTGACGAGAAAATTGACACTGAGGATTTTGGAAATTTCCCCGGAATCGCACAGGTCATGTGTTATAGCTGAGGCTGGACCCTCTGTAGTCCTTCTCTTAACTTCATGGTTGCTAATTTAGGCTGTGACACCCATTAGAGATGTGGGGCATTGCCGATGGTCCATCTTTTTTATTTTATTTTTTTTTAAAGAAGATGTTGGGGGTAGGAGTTTATTAATTAATTAATTAATTTTTGCTGTGTTGGATCTTCGTTTCTGCGCGAGGGCTTTCTCTAGTTGCGGCGAGCGGGGGCCACTCTTCATCGCGGTGCGCGGGCCTCTCACTGTCGCGGCCTCTCTTGCTGCAGAGCACAGGCTCCAGACGCGCAGGCTCAGTAGCTGTGGCTCACGGGCCCAGTCGCTCCGCGGCATGTGGGATCCTCCCAGACCAGGGCTCGAACCCCGTGTCCCCTGCATTAGCAGGCAGATTCTCAACCACTGCGCCACCAGGGAAGCCCCATCATTTTTGATCTATAAGAACGGCTATTTCAAATGTGTCATCCTAACTCTGTGATAACAAGGTCTTGTCCCATTTCTCAATCATTAAAGCCTTTCTTTTCCATTGCAAACAAACATTGAACTCTAAGGATCCAAAAAGCATTAAAAAAAAGGCAGGGGTGTCCCTCCGTTGGATAAAATATAAACCCTAAGCTGAAGAGCTAACCACAGTTAGGCTGAGACACCTTTGCTGTGGATTTGCTTGTTATTTGATCTGTCGGCAGATGCAGTGGTTATCAGAGGAGATGATCCATTTGCGTGCGTTGGGCAAGCAAATTCATCTTCTTTTCCTGTAATCCATTTTCATGTAAAGGAAACACATTTTTCAGAGCTGCCACTTGACTTTTCTGCATTCCTCGGGAGTTGCATTTTTATTCGGAAAAAGAAGCACACTGCTGTCAAATCACTTCTGCATGCATATATGACCTCTGTTGGCAGGGTCCTCAGGTAGTTCCCTGACAGGGGCAAACTCGAAGGATTCAGGCAGAACGGGGAAGTGGAGGTTCAGACAATATTGCTTCTGTTCTGACAATTCAGTCAAGAGAGTCTCTCTTATGAGCACTTTCAGGCAAGGGAAGGACTGAATTTACAGGTTTCCCTGTTGGTTGAATTCATAAACGTTCACTTTAAATACTGTAATGTTTCTAAATGAGGTCAGAAAAAAAAGGTCTTGTACGTAATGATGAAATAACCAAACCTCAACATTAAAGGTTTACCACAGCATGCAGGAATATTGGTAGGTGGAGGAAAATTTAGAATTCAAAGTATTTTAACGTTATATTCCAAATTGGAGCTTGGATAGAAAAAGCGTCATTATGTACAAAGAAACTTGCATGTACGCTTTCTGGTAGTTTCATCCAGTCATTCCTGAGTATAAATTGGTCAGGAACGTAGCACAGAACTGAAGAATTACTCTGTAACTTAACAGAAAGAATCATTTACGTGATAACTTACGGCTCGTCCAAGGTTACACCTATCTGTT
Organism: Tursiops truncatus; assembly: GCF_011762595.2. NCBI lineage: Eukaryota > Metazoa > Chordata > Mammalia > Artiodactyla > Delphinidae > Tursiops > Tursiops truncatus. Next base: position 124,095,532 of record NC_047055.1, on the reverse strand, counting down.
AAGAATCATGACCTGTCCACAAATCAACGTGTGCAAATATTTTCTCAGTTCCCCACTGTCCTAGGAGTTGAGTTGGTTGTGGAGGGCATGAGACGAATGGTCTCCTGGCCCCCTGAAGTTCTAGAGCAGCAGGAAAACCAGCCCTTAAATTGGATGCTAACTTCTTCCTTTCTTTTCTCATTTCCTCCCCGAAGTCCCCCTTCCCTAGGTTCTTCCCTTCCTTTCTGTATTCACTTTCTGTGACTGCTGTAATAATTGCCACACACTTTGTAATAAATCACCACAACATAGATTTATTATCTTAGGGTTCTGGAAGTGAGAAGTCCAAAGTGGGTTTCCCTGGGCTAAAACCAAGATGGCGGCAGGGCCAGTTCCTTCTGGAGACTGTAGGGCAGAATGGTTTCCTTGCCGTTTGCACCTTCTAGAGGTGCCTGCATTCCTTGACCTCCTGGCTGCTTTCCTCTATCTTCCAAGCCAGCAGAACTAGCTTCGTCCAATTTCTCCCCGTCTTCACGTTGGGCTCACATTGGGCCCACCTGGCTAATCCAGGACCATCTTCCCACGTCAGGGGCCTTAACTTAATCACACCTGCAAAGTGCCTTTTGCCGCTTAAGTTTTGCCACTTAAGGTAAGATAGTCACAAGTTCTGAGGATTAGGACGTGGGCATCTTTGGGGGGTCGGGACTCAGCCCACCACGATGCCCATTGTTCTATCTACTCTGAGGTTGCTCCGTCCAGACTGTATCCTGGGCCTTTATGAGATGCCATGGGCAGTGCTGAGCCTCATACCATGTAACATACAGATGCAGCTGAATACCTATTTGTAGGTGGTATGAAAAAAAGAAAAGAATTTGATATAGTGATGAATACCACAGATTTTTTTCCACATGTGGGATATGGAAATACATTTGCAAACCAAATCTCCTAGCCTGAGATCTCTCTAGCTTTGGATAGGAAAGCATTTGGTTTAAGATTTATACCCACTGTACTCATTTTCTGTTGTTTCACAACAAACAGTGGCTTTAAGGAAGCTCTGTAAGTTATCTCCCAGCCTCTGTGGGTCAGGAGTCCAGGCCAGGGATAGATGCTCCCTCTACCTAGCCTGTCACCAGGCTGACATCTCTTCTGAAGCTCAGGATCCCTTTCCAACCTCAGTGGGTGCTGGAAGAATTCAGTTTCTTGCAGTTGGGGTCTGAGTTCCCTGTCTCCTTGCTGGCTGTCAGTCCCCGGCCACCTTCAGCTCCTAGAGGTCACCCACCGCTCCTGGGTACATGGCCCCTGCAGGCGGTTCTCATCATAGCTATTTGCTTCTCCTTTGATACCAGCTGGGCACACCTCTCGTGACTTCGGAGAGACTTCTGGGCTCCGTACCTTTTAAGGGCCCACCTGATTAGGTCAGGCCCACCCAAGGTAATCTCTCTGTTGAATGAACTCTGAGTCAACCGATCAGTGCCCTGATTACAGGAATGACACCCATCCTATACACAGGTCCCGCCCCCACCCCCCTCAAGGAGAGGGGATTATACAAGGTGTGTATAACAGGGGGGCAAGAATATTGCTGGTGTTCTTAAAATTCTGCCTGTCATACCCACATTTCTCTGGCCTGGGTTTGTGGACCTCGTCTCCTTGGACACAGTTGTACTCTGTGCAAACGACTTTCTTTGTCTTTGCAACCACTGTTTCTTGAATCCCATAGTGTGAGTATGTCTGTGGCATGCTCTTGGGGTCCCCATCATCATTTGCTGAGATTCCCAGTGGCCATCAATCAAGATCTCTCCTGGTGGGGTTCAGGGAGGCTGGATGGCTCCTGGACCCACGTGGCACTCCCTCTCTTTTTTTTTTTTTCCGATCTCAGGGCTGGAGCATCCCTGCCCTGCTCCAGATGGGGAGAAGGCACCTCTCCCAAGTCTGAAATCCAGGCTGGGATTGAATCCAAACATCTGGATGTCCTTTTCCTGCACCATCTTCCAGGGCCTCCCCCATGCAGATCCATCCCATACGTCGTTGTCTGTGGGTTCTTGACTCTTGGTCCCCATCCTTGAACAGTCAGCAGACATCAGTGCATTTAATAAATTACTTACAGGGCAAAAGTTAAGAAATGCAGGGTAGGCTGTGATCATAATAGGGGTACACACATAAAACTGTGGCTTCAGAGGAAGATTTGAATTGAGTCGGGGACGTGGTTATAAATACTTGGGAAAGAACTGTCTCAATATAGGCTAGCATCTCTTTGACTTTATCCACTGAGAGTTTGCCATGTATAGAGGGGGTTTTATATAATGCTGACGTTTGATTTCGGGGGTCTTCTTGACATTGGAGTTAGTTTTTTTTTTTTTTTAAAGATTTTTTTTGACGTGGACCATTTTTAAAGTCTTTACTGAATTTGTTACAATATTGCTTCTGTTTTACATTTTGGTTTTTTGGCCGCAAGGCATGTGGAATCTTAGCTCCCCGACCAGGGATGGAACCCGCACCCCCTGCATTGGAAGGCGAAGCCTTAACCACCGGACCGCCAGGGAAGTCCCTGGAGTTAGTTGTTTTAAGTGGATAACTCATGCACCTGGAGATAATCCCTCTGCGATCACCCAAATGTTTACGTATTTACATACACGGGAGCCATGCTTCTTCCCTTTCGATTATGTGATGAGGCATTGTACCGAACCTAACGATTTTCTTGCTGACAATTACTGTGTTGCAATGAGTTTGCACGATATACTTGTAATCAGCATTAAATGCAAGGCTTGCTATTTCAGTGTCTATGTATCTCCGTCGTTATTGGAAGTGGTACCATTTAAAGTGGTTTCTAAGTGCACAACCTTGTTACTGTTTCTTTTCTATGTGTAGGAATGATATCCATCTCTGCCCTCAGGAGGGAACTAGACACCACCGCTCTCCCAGGCCAACTCCTTACCATTTTGGTGCCTCACTTGGCTTTTTTCTTCCTACTCCTGCCCCTCCACCCCCACAACCCCCATCATGTTAGCTCTAAGGATTGTCATGTAGATTGTTGGTTGACTTCAGCTCTTTTGGACCTTATGGTGTAGAGGACCTCTCTATAATCCTGCATCACCAAAGATAGGATGCTTGTGGACTGTGGATGAGTACCAAGAGGGCCACACACAGAATGGGTGTAGGAAGCTCAGGGCTTGGGGTCCAGTTCCTTTGTGTCATGTGCGGAGACAGGATCCCAATCACGGAAACTCAGAAGTGAGCCCAGGAGGCTATTCAGGTGTTGGCCTTAGAGGCCGGCAGTCAGGCGTGGGGATGGCGTGTTAGCAGTGGGGTTCTATGTGACTGACCTATAGATGGTGCTTCCGCTTTCGGACAGCATGTTGTTTCTCCAACTCTGCAATCTGTTTTCTTCCATTTGTTCACTGAAACACCAGTCTTGGGACTCAGCAACCTCCTAATTACCAATTCCAGAGCTGTTTTCTCGTGGACTTTATACAATTTGATCATTTTGACTAGATCTTAATGCTTCAAAGCATAGTTTGTATTTAAGAAATAAATGGGTACACAAAACAGAAGTTAAAGTCATCCATTATATCATTGGTTTGAGTTGGTAATATGGAAGTAGGTGGAAGTCTTCTCATCTTCCAAAATACCCATCCAGAAATAATCTTTTATTAACATTTTGATGTTATTTCCAGTAACTCCAGTAATTCCAACTTTTCTAATAATTGTTTATTCCAGTTTTTTTTTTAATATTAAAAAATTTTATTCGTGGGGCTTCCCTGGTGGCACAGTGGTTGAGAGTCCACCTGCCGATGCAGGGGACACAGGTTCGTGCCCCGTTCCGGGAAGATCCCACATGCCGCGGAGCGGCTGGGCCCCTGAGCCATGGCCGCTGAGCCTGCGCGTCCGGAGCCTGTGCTCCACAACGGGAGAAGCCACAACAGTGAGAAGCCCGTGTACCGCAAAAAAAAAAAAAAAAAATTTATTCGTATCTTTGTCTGTCATGTTGTACAAATACAATGTATATGACCATATTTTTAAAACATACAAAATATTTTTCTTTGTAAATCTCTTTACTGATTGCATTTCCAAGCTTATCTTTTGTTTCTTTACATATAAACGATGCTTATTTTAGGGTCTTTGATAATTACACTCTCTGTAATTTATGAGGGTCTGTTTCACTTGCTCTTTGTTTTGGTTGGTTTTTATTCACGGTACTTGTTTGCTTGTGTGTCTTGTGAATTTTCCAAACTATTGAGTTTCTCATTTTTCTTGAAAATATATCGATTTGGATACTTCGAGGCTAGATTTTTAGTTTGATTTCTACAGAAAATATTTTTATTTTTTTCAGAATCTTGGCAGAACTTCAATCAAAGGTCATTTTATTTCAATTTTTTGTATCTCATTAAAAAAAAATCTTTACGGAAATATCAGCTCTTTATAGATGCCCATTAGGCATCTTCCATATTGGTCTTTTAGGGCCCAAGGAACCTCCTATGACACAGACCTCCATACGTAGGGTAAATCCAAGGAGATACCTGTAGAGACCACCTGGCAGATACAGGTGACTTGAGCCAGCATTGTGGACCCACCTGTGATTCCACAAGGTCATTGGGAAATGGAAGATGAATCCTGGAAAACTCCATGTCGTGTAGCAGACAGTTGTTTCTGTGTATTTCCTGTGGGTCGGTATTTTATTTTCATCATGGGAGTTTCCTAAAAAGACAGTAATTTTATTTTATTAAAAAAGTCCTTTCAACATTCAGCCTCCCTGAAGAGCCCATAAATGAATGTCATAGGCAGCTTCGCATAGGAATTTGAGTGGTCGTTTTCTGCATTGTCTCTGTGCGATTTTGCTGTAAGTCCTCCTCTGCAGTTACCGGTGAGGGGCCTCGTGCTGTAACTTCACCCACATGCAGTGCCTTCTGCAGATGTGTTCTATCGCTGCTGGATCCTTTTGAAGACAAGCTCACAAGACTATGAGGAGTGCTCGCCGGGTTGGACCCAGGCTGCCTCATATCATGTCTTCACTTTGCCATCACAGCCGTACATTGTCTGCTCTTATTCTCTGGAGGGGAAGGGGATGGGCAGCTGTTGGGGATGAAGAAATATTTCTCTACCCTTGTAGGTTCTTCAGGCTGGTCTAAGAACTGAATGGACATGAGACAGCTGAACAGGAGAAAATCTCACAGAAGTTGAATAACACGTATCCATGGGAGAGACCCAGGAAAACTGAGTCACTAAAATGGCCCAAACCCTCACCTCAAATACCACCTTTACTTAAAGACAAAAGAAGTTGTTGAGGGCAGTGCTTTGGGACTTCACAGGGGAGGAAGGCAATTCATACAGAGACAGAAACACAAAAGTTTGGTAAATAAATGTTTGCCGGGCCAGGCAGAGATAATGGGACACAGGGAGGACTCTGATCTCCAGGGTCTGCCAAGTTTCTCCCAGCCCGCCTGGTCCACAGTCTTTGCTGACATGTGTGGCGATGCCCTGTTCCTGGAACAGGCCCTCTATGTAAGTTTTTTTAGGCAGTTAGGGAGAAGATCAAAGTTTCTTCCCGGGTCTTTTGGTCTGGGATTGTTTTCAGCTGGAGATATGGTCTGCCTGCCAGAGAGATATTTGGGGGTGACAAGTTTTGGTCCCCGACACAGGGCCTCCGTAGACCCGCAAGGCCATGCTCAGTAGCCCTGAATAGGAGGCGGAGTTGCTAGTGTGGAGCTGACGTGTAGAGCGGAAATATTAGACTGTATTGTTCCTTCGAGCCCATGAGAGCTCTCTGCCAGAGTAACTGAGTCATAGCTGATCTGACCTACAACCTGACAGGTATGTCACCAGCATCTCGCGAGGCGGGGCAGGCACACACCTGCACTGATTTTCATCAAAATGACGATAAGTGGCATCTGGCTTTCTGTAGATGCTAAACAGCCAGGATGCTACGCCAAGGGCTGTGATTCTGTCGTCTGTATGATATGTCACGGGAAAGGGAGGTTGATTTTGTGTAAAATTCAAACTCGACAAGGGCTCCAACTCTGCTGGTCCAAGTGTCTGCCCCAGCCAGCCTGGTCGGCATGGTATCCGATAGAAAAACAGATGCAGTCTCAGTAATGAGCGACTTTTACTCGACAGGTTTATTGCAAAGGGCGAGACAGATTATTGCAAGATGGAAAACACACTGACCATACGGTCTGCAAGAGTTTCAAAGGTTAAGCAAAATATATATATATATATATATATTTTTTTAACAGAGAGAAGTGAGCCAGGCTGGAAAGAACCAGGTGTGGTGAAGTGGATGAAAGGGTGGCCTGATTGGACAGTAGATCAGAGAATGGTTTACCTGGAGGCCAGCCTTTCCTCAGGAGGGGCTGCCTGCAGGCTCAGGCTGAGGGTGGGACTTGGAGGAAGGAGAGAAGCTGAACCCAAGTTTGGTTCCCAAACATCGTGTTCCAGTTGATCAGTGGGGACACACCGTTCAGTGAATCAGCCATGAGACAAAGGATGGGAATTCTGAGGTTCTGTGTCTGGCCTGGCTGTAGGCAGGCATGGGAGGCGTCCATGAAGCCTTACAGGGAAAGGAGGTCATTGTAGTCAGCCCTTTTCCAAAACACAGATGGTGTGGGTATTCCTTAGCTGTCTCTTGTTTCCCAAGATCACAGGGCCTGGGTGACATTCAGTGTTGTCAGCGGTATGACGTCCGCCTACCAAGTTCTTCTTACATTCTTCTTGTTGAGATGCAAGGGAGAAACCATTCAGTGGTCACCCCAAGAGAATGTACATGTAGGCATATCTTCATCACGTCACCTGCACAGGCAGTGCTGTTGGCCAAGCCTTGGCAGCAGAGCGAAACTGGACGGTTAAGAGACACTTGAGAAGGGATGCCAAGACTTGGTTGGGAGCTCCTGTTTCCACTGAGACGCTCCTTCTGGGAATATGGGAACTAAATTCCCGCTGGTGCAGAAGCCATGAATGTGTTAGCAAATTCAAGGTCCTACTGCTCGCCACACAACAGACCAGTGAATCGAGAGGCAAGTTGTTGGGACAGGGAATAGCCACTTTACTCATAAAGCCAGCAGACCGAGAAGATGGTGGATTCGTGTCCCAAAGAACCATCTCACTCAGGTTTGGGTGCTGGTTTCTTTTATAGAACAAAGAGGGGGCAGTGAGGAGGTAGAGTAAAAAAGGGTATAAGTTGTTGCATATATCTCCTGGTTCTGGCCAGACTGCAAAGGGGATGTGTTCATTTCTTCCTTCCTGCAGCCATAGACAGGTGGGCCTGGTCGGGATGTTTCCTGTGAGCTAAGCAAAGGTATTTTAGCTTCATGCTCATTACCTGGAAGGCAGGGGGGCCCAGAGATGGGCCATTAGGTATAATTTAAGGTATAGGCAACATCCTTTTAGTGATGAACTTGTAGCAAAAGCAGTAGAATTACAGAGATTAAAGTAGAAGAAACAGATCCAACATGGAGTTAGATTTGTGCTTCCCTCTTACAGATGGAAGGTAAATGAATGGAGTTTCCATCTCCTGGACCCTCTGCTCACATCCCTGACCCGGAGATGGTGCCTTGAAGATCGTGAGAACGCCTGTTGCTTTAACCTTGAAACAAACCGAGTTGGGAAGTTCATGGGAGCTACCCGCTTCTGTTGGATATTCTCTCAATACACATTTCCATGTACTTGTTTTTAAAAGCTGTTGTTGCTGGGTAATTTCCATTGATTATAATGATTTTCCATGAAGCTTTGCAAGAGAAGGTTTAGCAAGGGTTATAAATGGGACTAATTAGTGAGATGCAAACTGCTTTTACGGCTGTTTCAAAACTTTCAGATGACCCGTAATTAAATTATATTGCCAAATTATTTGTTAATTATCATCTTCCTATCAAGTTTATTTCATCAACAGACCCCATCCACCATCTAGTAGGCAAAGAAAGAGGCGTCCTGTGAATAGGTGCCTTGGAGAGCACTGGTCTGGTTGGGTTTCTTTCCTATAGCGTATGCTTTTATTTTTGTCTTTCTGCTTCAGTATATCTTTAGATGTTGAGTTTGCTTATGGACTGATGGAGTCTCCTGGCTGGGAAGGATTATACTAGTCACTTTGTTCAAATTCCCTGCTTCTCGCTGACGTAATCCCTCTGCAGTATCCCCAACAGATGGGGTTTTGTGCATCTCTGATAGATGCGATCTGACAGGCTGATCATTTTGTGGTCTGGCAGCTGTTAAAAGGTCGTGGTCCTTATTTTGGACAAAGTCCTAGCTCTGGCCTCTGAGACAGCCACTAAATTCTTTCTCTCTTTTGCAGACAAGCCACTCAAACAAATCGAAAGGCACGTGCCTCTCGCCTCCTGGGTGAAGTGTTCCTGATTCTGGAGAGATCGCATGCACAACATGGTCTTTGCACCCCTGGGCATCCTGTTTGCTCTCACCTCATAGCCAGGTTGTCCCCCGTACTTACTAGCAGCCATGTGAACTGAAAAATATTATTCCCACTGTGGTCTAATGTGTGAAGTGTCCAGTGTAAATTCTCTTCCTGCTCACCAAAACATCTCCATATTAACAGGTACCAAGCAGTATGAACTTTAGCCTTCATGACTTTAAGTCACTCCATGGCTCACCTGCCTAATGCTTAATTTCTCGTCCATTAAAATCTCCCTCGCAGGAGCGGCAATCACGCCACATCTTAATGTCAGCGTCCTGGTGCCAGTGATTATGGTTCTTAAATAAGTGGGTTATGGGTCTTGCCATTGAGTTTAATTTTGCCGATCTTCCTCTTGTGTTCCATTTACCAAGGTCTTTCTGAGACTTTACCCTCTTCCAAAGCACAAACTCTCCCCCACGTGCTGGATAAATATTCTTGTAGTTCATCCTTACACGTCATTGGTATAAATTATTGAATAGAGCCAAGTTGTAGAGCATATTCTCAAAAGCCTTTCGCATTTTCTACAACTCTTTGGCAAATCAGCACTCCTTTGGACCATCTGTTTATCCAGCTACAAGTCATAGGTACTGTCACGTGACCCTGGGCTAGAATTACGGTTCACTCTGTGCCTGATATTATCAGGAGTTGGAGGTCTGGTGGCTTGATCGTAAAGGATGGGGCGGTGTGCTTTGTTCCTAGTGAGTTCATGATGGTGCCAGGGATTACCATGTGCCTTCCACAGTGCACACAAACCATCTATGGAAATACTCTTTCAAGAATCTCGCAGCAGATACGCCTTGAGGTAACCAGCCTCAAGTGTATCATACCTTCCTTTTTTAAATTGGAGGATCGTTGATTTACAGCGTTGTGTTATTTTCAGGTGTATAGCAAAGTGACTCAGTTATACGTATATGTATCTGTTCTTTTTCGGATTCTTTTCCCTTCTAGGTTATTACAAAATATTGAGTATAGCTCCCTGTGCTATACAGTAGGACCTTGTTGTTTAGCTATTTTACATATACTAGTGTGTATATGTTCATCCCAAACTCCTAATTTATCCCTCCCCCCCCTCCCCTTTGGTAACCATGAGTTTGTTTTCTATGTCTGTGAGTCTGTTGCGGTTTTGAAAATAAGTTCATGTGCATCATTGTTTTGATTCTACATATAAGTGATGTCATATGATGTTTGTCTTTCTCTGACTTAACTTCACTTAGTATGATCATCTCTAGGTCCATCCGTGATGCTGCAAATGGCATTATTTTATTCTTTTTTATGGCTGAGCAGTATTCCATTGTGTGTGTGTGTATATATATATATATATGTATTATATCTTCTTTATCCATTCCGCTGTCGATGGACATTTAGGTTGCTTCCATGTATTGGCTACTGTGAATAGTGCTGTGGTGAACACTGGGCTGCATGTATCTTTTCAGATTACAGTTTTTCTCTGGGTATATGCCCAGGAGTGGTATTGCTAAATCATCATATCTTCATTTTTTTACTTCAAAAATTCTCTGGTTGTTTATGAATGAGATCATCACCCTGCATGCCCCTCTAGTTAGTATGTGCACATCTCTGGGTATTCACCTAATGCATACAGCTCCTCTATGATGATAGTACCATTGTAATAAATAAGGAGCTGCAGTTATTAGCTATTTAATTATGTAGAATTACATTCTGTTAAGTATCATCATGTTGCCGCTTGACCATGGATCTTCTGGGTTTATTCTTGCTGCCACTATCGGTCAGCAAGTGATAACGAGCTTGAAACTCATGCAGATTCCACGTCTGAGGATCGTTGCCGATAGCGTGTCTGCTCTGTACGGGATGCTTTTCAGTGAGGACACCCCAGTGGCATGGAGCACAAAGAACAAAGCTGTATGTGGGGAAAGATGCCTTCGGCTGTGATACCCAGAGTTATTTTCAAACTAACCTTTAACCCAGAGACCGTTATTATCACGAAGCGTCCTGCATTATCTAGATTTTCACTGTTTCCTCTCAGGACAAAGAATGCTCCCCTAAACAGTGGACCCGAAGATACCCGTTTCCTGCAGGCACATCTTCCGTTCAGCCCGGGGGGCTCTTTGTGAACTTTGTATCCCCAAGACTGGATCTACTTATAGATTTATGTCCAAACTGCATTTCAGCTAAAGGCAGTTTGAATCACTGCCTAGTAATCCTGTTAATTGATTGACAAAGCCTGTAGATACCATTTATCCAGAAGGCACTACATGTGGAAGACAATGAATTAAATTCTTAATTCTTAAATTCTTTTATGGATCCTCTGACATATTTATTATTATTATGGATGTTTGAGGGGCTATGCCTGATCATTTTTTTCAGTTCCATGATGGTTTATTACAGGATGTGGAATAGAGTTCCCTGTGCCCTACAGTAGGACCTTGTTGTTTATCCATTCTATACATACTAGTTTGCATCTGCAAACCCCAAACTCCAACTCCATCCCCCATCTCCCCTCCCCCTTGGCAACCCCAAGTCTGTTCTCTGTGTCTGTGAGCCTGTTTCTGATAGGCTCATTTGTGTTATATTTCAGATTTCACATATAAGTGCTATCATATGGTGTTTGTCTTTCTGTACGTCTGATCATTTTAGCACCTGCACATCATACGCTACTTGACATCTAATGTACGTATAGCTATGTGTACACATAGTTTATATATACATATCTACATATAGATGTGTGTTTATACATATATATCTTTAATGATGGACATTGAGTGTTAAAGAATAGCCCACACTGCATTGCATAATATTTACCCCTGGAAAACATCACACCCCCTTGTTTACCCGGCCTCTGGCGCGAGCCACTCTGTCCGTATAGATGTTACTTGCCGTAGCTTTAATTAGGTTCAGTTCCCTCTGGCTTCGCGGGCTTTGCTGTGGGGTCCACACTTCCTCTTTCACAGAGCTTGGGATGTGAGCCCTGGTGAGGGTCACAGGATTTCGCTCTGCTTTGCAGCCTGGCTGCTGGCTTGTTGGGTCTTTGAGGAAAGCTTCTTGTTCTCTCTCCTGCCCTGGATTTGCTGGACCCGTGTTCCCATCCTGGTCGGGGGGCAGGGACAGGTGTGACTGCCCGTGGCCAAAGCTCAGAGTGCCTGGTCGGGGGGTGCCTGTCCTTTTCCTGCCCCACCCTAGCCATGGCGTAAGACCACTCAGTGGGCCAGTGAAGACTTGTAGGGATGCGTCGAAGGGTCGAGTGCAGACTGCTGTCTGCCCGTACCGTCTCGGGTTCCTGATCTTCTGTGCCCACCGGCCCCCATGAAGCCGTTAAATGCAGCTTTCCGTTTCAGCTGGTTCCCCCCACTTTTTCCCATTCTCTCCATCGGGGATGAAAGCACCCAAGGGTCTCATCTTGGGAGGAGGCGTCACCACAGCCTGGACTCGGGTTCGTGTCAGTTTCCTTGCATCCTCAGCTTTCTGATGGGTTTTAAAAATGATGGTTTTAATGGAGAGTGTCCTGTTGCTGGTGAGAAGGTAAAACGCTGCAGCCGCTGTGGAAAATAGTCTGGTACTTCCTCAGTTAGTTAAGCATAGAATTTCCATATCCACTCCACTCCTGGGTGTCTGCCCAGAAGAACTGGAAGCAGGTGTTCAAACAAAAACCTCTGTATCCGTGTTCACTGCAGCACTTAGTTAAAATATCCCTAAAGTGGAAGCAACACAAATGTCCGTTGACAGATGGATAAAGAAACGCGGCATGGCCCTGTGCAGTAGAATAGTACTCAGCCGTGAAAAGGGATGAACCACAGACACAGGCCACAGCGTGGATGAGCCTTGAAAACTGATGCTCAGCGAAAAGAGCCCAACACAAAAGGCCACATACTGTATGATTCCATCTATGGAAAATATCCAGAATCTTCAGATCCGTAGAGAAAGCAAGTTGGTGGCTGCCAAGGGCAGGTGGGACGAGAAAATGGCGCGTGAGTAGTAGATGGGTGCAGGGTTTTCTTTTAGGTGATGAAAGCATTCTGGAACTAGACACGGGTGATGGTTGCATTCCATTGTGAAGGTACCGAATGCCTGAGCCGTACACTTTTCACTGGTCTGTGTGGTGAATTTGATGGTATGTGAATTTCTCCACGATTAAGAAAGTCCTTATGACTTTGAGGCTTTGTGCTTTATCTTGTCAACGTGAGCATTTGGGGGGTCGCTGTGGCTTTCTACCTCTTAACTGGCAGTGAGCGCAGTGCTTTTCTCACATCCTATAACTTCTGTTTCTTTAAACATTTTCAACTATGTACCTGTCTCCTGAGTGGACAGAGGCTCAGTGTCAGCATTTGCGTTCTGGGGTGTCGTCGAAGGGTATTTGGGATCCGATGGCAAAGAGCCAGACAGTGTAGATCCGGGGAACCCAATTCAGACCCAGAGTCCAGAGGTCTGGAGCTGGGGAAACTGGCGTGAATGGGAAGGTCATGGGGAGGTGAACAGAGGGGTGCGTGGGGTGATCCCTGAACACCAAGCACCATCTGCAGGCTGCATGAGCACCGTGGGAGGGATGGTGCTCTGTTCCTGTACTACCAACTCTTGTATTTTTATTTATTTATTTATTGGCTGTGCCACACGTCATGCAGGATCTTGGTTCCCCGACCAGGGATTGAACCTGCGCCCCCTGCAGTGGAAGCTTGAAGTCTTAACCACTGGACTGCTAGGGAAGTCCCTAGATTTTATACATGCATTCTGCTTAACCAAAGACATTTATTGGACTTCTTTCCATTTGTTTCTTTTAACCATCTTGAGACACGGAGGATGGTTTCAGAGAAAGCAAAGCGACCCATGCTTAGCTCTGTTGGAGTTTGCATCTTCCTCTGCCTTGGTTTGTTTCTGAACTCTTGCTTCCAAGAGGAAGAGGCTGGGAAGCTTCCCATTCCAATTTGCTTTCACTTTTGCCTGGACCAATGAGGTGGATACAACAGGGGAGCAGGATGCCACTCTAATGGGGAATGAGGGGGCTGTGCCTGCTTCCCCAGACCCCGGCCCTGGGAAGGCTGACTCCTTGGGGGGAAAGATGGAGGGCAGGGTCTGGCGCTGGTCAGGGGACCAGGCTGTAAGCCCTGCCGACACCCAAGCGCACAGGGCTGTGTGCTGGGGAGTCCCATTGTCTCATTGTACATGTAAGGCCAGCTCACAGTTCCCTGAGACCTTGGGGCGAGTTCGCTGCAGACTCACAGCCCAGGACATGGTCACTCCCTCACTTTGGACCAATTTAACCCTGCATCTTCCTCTGGCTGGATTTCATACCTGGGAGAATGTTCTGATGGTGATGAGGCCATGCGTTTCAGCTGCGCACCATCTTAACGACCAAAGCAATTTTTTAGAAAAATGCCTTTGCCTTCTGCTTATAGTAAGTGCCCTATGCACTTATTTATAATCTCTAAAAGAACATCAGTGACTCTGTGAGTGCTGGGGAGGGAGTACCCTATCCTCCCTGGAAAGATGGCCAGGCTGATCATCATTTCTATGAAATTCCTTCAATGCAGAGGGTCATCTAGCTTGCTGAAGTGTGAGCCTCGGAGTAACAGCTGACCATCCCGTCAGTGGGGATGTCCTACTTGTTTTGAGCCATCTTTTTCTTGTGCCCTAATCTGGTTGTTAAATCGGTCAAGCTTGGCCCAGATCCTAGCAGCTAAAATAATGTTCTTCTTTCTCGTCTCAAGTCATGGCCCTCCTGAGCGGTCCTCACCCCCGTCACGAAAGCTTTAGTATCGCAGGGGGAACAACCCCAGAGGCGTTCTGATGTTTACAGCACAGGTGACAATATCAGGATGTAAAGAAGCAGTTCATGTCTTTTCCAAAGCCCTCACTTTCTCTTCTGCTCCACACTTTCTACTTTGTATTCTGTCTTTCTCCTCATGCATTTTCATTCTGTCCGATTGACTATAATGTAGGCCCATTCCTTCATACTGCATGTTAGAAATTTGGGTGAATAAGTTCATTTATATCTTTTTTTAAAATTAGATTCCACATATAAGTGATATCATGCGATATTTGTCTTTCACTGTCTGACTTACTTCACCTAGTATGATCATCTCTAGGTCCATCCATGTTGCTGCTGATGTGGGGAGGGATAGATCAGGAGCTTGGGATGAACACACACACACACTACTATAGATAAGATATATAACCAGCAGTATATCCCTGTGTGTGTCCAGCACAGGGAACTCTACTCAGTACTCTGCGATAACCTACGTGAGAAAAGAATATAAAGAAGAATGAATATACGTATGTGTATCACTGAATCACTTTGCCGTACACCTGAAACTCACACAACTTTGTAAATCAGCTACACTTCCACTAAAATTAAAATTTGAAAAAAGAGAAATTCACGTGAGATTGGGGCACTGTGTTTTGGCCAGGTGATGCAGGAATATCCCAAATCTGTCTTGACGCAGGCTCTGCTCCTCCCCGTGAGGGCCCTGAGAAAACTCTGTGCAGACAGGACCTCTGTAGACACAGCAACACTGTCGGCTCCAGCCCTGAACCCCAAAGAACTCTAGCCGGAGGGACTGGACTCTGCATAAGCCAGACGGCCTGCCGTCACTTCCTCACCTGGAGGAAGGGGTGAGGGAGCTCTCTGGAGCCTCTAGCGTAAGGACACTAATCCCATTCATGAGGGCTCCACCCTCATCATGACCTCATCACCTCCCAAAGGCTCCACCTCCAAATAGCATCACATTGGGAGTTAGCATTTCCACATATGATTTGGGGAACATGCAGACCTCCTGATCATAGCCATTTCTATATATGTTTTTCTTACAGAATCCTTCTCTAAATCACTCTTAGCATTAGAGAGGTCATCCAAACCTGGCTTTCTCACCCTTCCTTCCATATCCCAGTGTCATGGTCTATCTGCTCACTATTCTCTGGGACCAAGAACTCTCCAGCTAGGGTGACTCTCCCCAGAATTTTGAGGACCACTCCGGTTACACAGTTTTCTTTGTAGAATTCAGCCAGTTGTAAATGAATGAAAACTTGAGGTGAGCCGTGATGCGTGGTGGATAATGGCACAGCCCTTAGGACTGGAGGTTGAGCAGATTATTAGGCAGAGCAAGAGAGAGATGGCTTCGTCCCACACAGTTGTCTTAACGATAAGTGCCCTGTGCACAGACGTGCCACAGATCCTGGGCCTTCGGGATCTCGCTGGAGTAGTTAGAACGGGAGCAGCAAGGGGCGAATCCCGTTGACGAAGTCACTCAGATGCATTCCAAGTGGAAGTCTACAGGAGGGGCGTGCATGGTCATAACAAACGCTGTTACAATTAATTCCAGCTGGCTTTATCTATGGGCGGCCTCTCTCTCCCTCTCTCTTTTTTTTTCAGTGTACCTATTTGATTTTTGTTTTTGGTGGGGGTGGGGGGGGCTTGCATGTGGGATCTTAGTTCCCCAGCCAGGGATTGAACCCTGGGCCCACGGCAGTGGAAGTGCAGAGTCCTAACCACTGGAGACCACCAGGGAAGTCCCAGGAGGCATCTCTTAATTACAGAACTTTGAAACCGCATAAAGAACACTGTTTTAAAAACGCTTAGCCTTCCAAAGTGTAAGAAAGTGCAAGGGAATTAAGCTCTAGCAGGGATTCTCTGCGTTGTTTGTTCACATTTGTGAACGTGCTAGATTTAGCACAGCTCCATCTCAAAAGGCATCTTTCCTTTGCTTTGGAAAAAAAGCAGTTGAGGGTTAAGACAACCTCTTATCTTAAAAGGCAATCCACTCATTGCAGAATGACATTTTACTGTGCTGTATACCTGAAACTAACACAACATGGTAAATCAACTATACTCCAATAAAATTTTTTTAAAATGACATTTTATCAAAGCTCCATGATGTAATATATCTTCCGGGTAGCACGAGAACACGATTCCATATTTGCTCACGATAATTACGAATTATTACGTGCAGAGTATGTGAACTGCTAATCTTCCTTTGTCTTAGAAGTGAACCTTTAGTTGTAGACATCTGGCCACGAGATATTCAGCTACTTAGACTGAAAATAATGCAGCAGCAGCAACAAAAATTTCTTTTGTAAATTTGGGAAAACACTAAATTGTTAACTTTTATCAAACATTGATAGTCATAGACATTTCAACGTATGAATACAAGGTGATGTGTATGTGTATGTGTGTAACCTATTTATGAACTGAGATATATATTTTGGCATACTGCCGGTCACTATATATATGTATGTAGTATGTATTTGTCATCCTATATAGGTATGTATACATAGCAAAGATAGCACTATACAGCTCAGAGTGATCAAACATGTTATGAACAGGTGTATTATATAATTTCAAAATCTCTAGGTGTTCGCAAATTTTAACCCTTCAAACAGCCAAAAAAGAGAACTTTCTAACAGTGGTCAGAAGACCAGGGCGAGAGTTAATAGTGGTTAACGATTTGGTGTCTCATTTTCTATATTTGGTCTTTTAAAACTAATTACCATCAACAGACAAATGGATAAACAAAATGTGCTCTATCCATGCAACAGAATACGATTCAGCCTTAAAAAGCAAGGACATCGTGACACTGCGACACAGATGAACCTTGACATTGTGGTCAGTGATATAAGTCAGATGCAGAAGGACAAATACTGTGTGATGCCACTGGTGAGAGGCACCCACAGTCATCAGATTCCTAGAGACAGAAAGGAGGATGCTGGGTGCCAGGGGCTGGGGGAGAAGAAAATGAGGGGTTGTTTAACAGGGACAGAATTTCCGTTTTGCAAGATGAAGAGTTCTGGAGATGGGGGGGGGGGGATCGTTTTCAACAAGATGAATGTACTTAATGCCCCTGAAATGTACGCTTAAAAATGGTTAAGATGGTAAATTTCGTTATGTGGATTTTATCACAGTCAAAAATAATTTTCAACCTACCCAGTGCGTCATGAGTATTCAAATAACGCCACCGTATATAAAATGAAATAGGATCCTCCCTGCCTGCATACGTGGCCCCAGCCCCCTTTCTAGGCGATCCCTACAGCCCGCTCTTAGCTGGACAGTTCTCCTCACGTTTGTCTCGGAATGGAGTTGGCGTCCCACAGAGCTGGGCTGTGACCCCCGCCCCATCATTCACTGGCTACATGTCCTCCAGCAGATAACGTCACCTCTCAGCCTCACTTTGCTCATCTGTAAAATGGGCACAGTAACAGCCTGCGCCGTTGGTTGTGAGAAGTAGGTAGCAATCTGTATAAAACGGGCGCCTCCAGGCTAACAGTTTGATGCCATGCGAGGGGTGAGAGTTGTTTTTGCTGCTTTTTGCCGTTGCTGTCTCATTCTGAAGCCTTCTGCTCTTACTCTTCCAACTGGGGTTGAATTTGTATTTGTCTGCTGCTCTGAGCTCCAGCAGCAGGCTCCCTTTCAGCTGCCTTGCCTGGTTGGGTCTTTAAGCCATGGCAGGACCGTTAGTACCTTTGCGTGAGAAATTCCCCAGTTTCTGGACTGGGCCGGCAGGGATCTCATCTCATGCCAAACACAGTCACATCTGTGCCGTTAAATCAGCTGGAGCCCAGCCAGGGCACCTGCCTTTTCTGTTTCTCTATCTCAAGGTGAACACTCCGCCTTTGCTGAGGTACCCAGTGCAGGCTGACGCAGCCAGAGATTGACCCTGACAGTCAGCGGCGGGGGAAATGCTTTTCAGGCACTCAAACAGGATGGGCTGTCACATGCTTTTCAGACTCTGGTTTTTACAGTTTTCAGGGACTATTTTGCTCTGTGATGATGCTCTCAGAGTCGGTCCCTCTGGTGTCTCATTGGAAAACAATGCAGAGGCATTTCCAGGCAGACGTAGAGAACCATCAGGTGTGGGCACAGAAACAGGGTGGGCTTTTAGACATGCCGGGGGCCCTCTTATTGTGTGGGAACGGAGACCTACACAGACAGGGCGACAGCATGGGCATGGCGGGGGCGGGGTCCCATCTGGGTTCCTTGCTTTGCTGCCCTCCCTCCTGTGTCTTGCTGCATCAGCTGGACTCAGGAGCAAGGGAAGAAGTGAGTGAGAGCCATGAGAGTCTTCAAACATCCAGAACTGACTGTCTCCCCAACCGTTCGGAAGATTTCAAATGTCAACAGAGAGGTTGGGCGAGACTTACTTTTTTAAAGTTAACCTTTCTTTATTAATACTCAGCACAGCTCCTTTAACTGTACTGGGTGTACTTGAGTATCCTGAAAGTCACAGACCAGAGTTCCAGCCAGGGTTGCACAGTCACTAAAAACCGGGGTTCGCTAAATAAATACGACGTGAATATTTATATTAGAAAAAACACAGCAATCTGAATAGGTATTTAAATCTATAGAAACAGCTGTTTAAACACATATTCATTTGGGGTTTTTGCTGCCCTGATGTCAGACTATTTTTCTTCACGGATTTAAAATAGGACATTTATTAGGTAACACTTTGTTAAGCAAATTTCATTGATGATACATAGCTTGGGTTGAACAAAGATGGCATTTCTTCTAAACAAAGTGTGGTTTGCAATGTAGGTTTTTCTCTGTTTCCAATAAGCCTTTTCCGCATCAAGCAACTAGATCGGGGACATTTTGGTTTTGCTGTGGTAAAGTTTCTGTCACGTACGTGCAGTGTTAATATTCTTTTAATGGACAAATTTAATGTAATTACATCTCTAGTTATGAAAACGTTCTTTTCTCTCTCCGCTTCACAATAATTCTGTTTTAGGAATAGCTGCATTCTCAAAAAAGTTTTTTTTTTTTCTTGCTTTTTTGCCAAATTAAGGTTGTTCAGAAAAATAATTTAGTTTTTGCAGGGGAGACATTATGCTGTTTTTCAGAAGTGAATGTGCTATACTCTTAATATCTTGGAGCACTTTTATTTAACTTTTAAGTACTTTTATCAACTAACTCTTTTAACAGTTTGAAACGTCTTTAGAAGCACTTTGTACTAATCCATGTTTGTGGGGAAAAAATAAATTCTGGTCACTTCAGACAATAATAATTCAAATGCAGTGGGATTGTAAGTGGCTGTTGAGAAACATAAAATTTGAAACATTCTTTATTGGACTAGGTGGTATTTCTCACATTAGCCTTAGTAATATCTACCCCAGACACATTTTGGACCTATAACTAATGATACACGGTCCCAGTGAGCGAACCAAAACCATTTGGCAATTCGGAAATTAATATAGATATTAATAATTATTAGCGGACTTTTGCCCTATTGGATTTCAATTAAAAGACTTTACACATAGGGACTTCCCTGGTGGCGCAGTGGTTGAGAATCCGCCTGCCGTTGCAGGGAACATGGGTTCGTGCCCCGGTCCGGGAAGATCCCACATGCCGCGGAGCGGCTGGGCCCGTGAGCCATGACCGCTGAGCCTGCGCGTCCAGAGCCTGTGCTCCACAACGGGAGAGGCCACAACAGTGAGAGGCCCGCGTACCGAAAAAAACAAAAAAAAGAAAAAAGTTTTACACGTAAACTAACCCTCTCACTGAACAGCACAGAAAATTGGAATGCCTTTTTTTTTCCCAAAGAGCACCCATGTGTACAATGGGTCCTTACTACAGCAACATCCTAACATGGAGAGGATTCAAAATCTTAAACCCCAAATGTTTTCTCCTTTATTGTGCTCTTTGACAGCTAACGGCCCCTGTCTGTTTCCACAGAGCAAAGTTGAAGTACCATTCACGGCCCTCTCTTCCTGACACTTCCTGTCCCGTTAGTTACCGAGGTCTACTGATTGCATCTCAATGCAGTTCCGTTCTCCTCTGCTGCCTGTCCCCACCTACTCTGGGTACCGACATCTTTGTAGGGTCGTGGCCTTTATCTTCATGTCCACTCCAGCCTGTGCCAATCCATCCGCCACAGAGTAGCAGAATGACCATCTCAGTGGAAATCAAACCTGCCTGTCCCCTGCCTCCTTAAAATCTTTACTGTCTCTCCATCACTTCTGGATAAAAATGAACGTCCTTCGTGTGCTGACAGTGTCTTCCATGTCTGACCCCTGCTCTTTCTTAGACTTTTCTCCGCCCTATAGTGAGAGATCTGCTTGGAAAAACGAAAACAGCGTCCAGGGCACAGAGTCATAGGAGTGCCGTGCATTCAGCTGTTGACACAAGCATAGGAAAAAGAAAAACCTGGAGAGAAACACAGGACCTGAGTGGTTCTCTGAATGGTTGGTTTGTGTGTTTTTTCTTGTGTACACTTAGAATATAAGTAAATACAGAATGAAGAAAAATTTATTTGAAAAGAAATCATATTTGATTTTTCTGTACAGTACAAGCGTAGTAGCCCGAAGTAGGTCTCTGAGTAGCTGGATTTGGGGCTGAGACTTACTTAAGATTCACACAGAGTCTCAGTTTCACACCATTTAATCTCTTTCACACGTGTCTGCCACAAGAACATTTATTCCTCTTCTGGTATCTTCAACTTTCAATTGTAAAACAAAAATTCATTTTTCACATGGTGGGTGAGCTGAGCCATGTGTCTTTACTTTTTATTTCATTGATTTTTGCTTCGGGAGTGAGCTTGGTCTTTTTATCATTAACTTTCATTGGAGTATAGTTGCTTTACAGAGTTGTCTTAGTTTCTGCTGTACAGAAAAGTGAGTCAGTCATACATACACCTATAGCCCCCCTTTTTTTAGATTCTTTTCCCATAGAGCCCATGACAGAGTATTGAGTGGAGTTCCCTGTGCTATACAGTAGGTCCTTATTAGTTATCTCTTTTATATATAGTAGTGTATATATGTCAATCCCAATCTCCCAATTCATCCCACCCCACCCCCTTTCCCCCTTGGTATCCATGCATTTGTTTTCTACATCTGTGATCTATTTCTGCTTTGCAAATAAGTTCATCAGTACCATTTTTCTAGACTCCACCTATAAGCAATATTATACAGTATTTGTCTTTATCTTTTTGACTTACTTCACTCTGTATGACAGTCTCTAGGTCCATCCATGTCACTGCAAATGGCATTATTTCATTCCTTTTTATGGCTGAGTAATATTCCATTCTATATATGTACCACATCTTCTTTATCCATTCCTCTGTCAGCAGACATTTAGGCTGCTTCCATGTCCTGGCTATTGTAGATAGTGCTGCAATAAACATTAGGGTGCATGCATCCTTTTGAATTATGGTTTTCTCAAGATATATGCCCGAGAGTGGGATTGCTGGGTCATATGGTAGCTCTATTTTTTTTTTTTTTTTTTTTGCGGTACGCGGTCATCTCACCGTTGTGGCCTCTCCCATTGTGGAGCACAGGCTCAGGACGCGCAGGCTTAGCAGCCATGGCTCACGGGCCCAGCCGCTCCGCGGCATGTGGGATCTTCCCAGACCAGGGCACGAACCCGTGTCCCCTGCATCGGCAGGCGGACTCTCAACCACTGCACCACCAGGGAAGCCCTATTTTTAGTTTTTGAAGGAACCTCCATACTGTTCTCCATAGTGGCTGTACCAGTTTACATTGCCACCAACAGTGTAGGAAGGTTCCCTTTTCTCCACACCGTCTCCAGCATTTATTGTTTGTAGATTTTTCGATGATGGCCATTCTGACTCTTGTGAGGTGATACCTCATTATAGTTTTGATTTGCATTTCTCTAATAATTAGTGATGTTGAGCAGCTTTTCATGTGCCTCTTGACCATCCATCTGTCTTCTTTGGAGAAATGTCTGTTTAGGTCTTCCGCCCATTGTTTGATTGGGTTGTTTGGTTTTTTTTTTTTTGATATTGAGCTGCATGAGCTGTTTGTGTATTTTGGAGATTGATCCCTTGTCAGTTGCTTTGTTTGCAAATATTTTCTCCCATTCTGAGGGTTGTCTTTTTGTTTTATTTATGGTCTCCTTTGCTGTGCAAAAGCTTTTAAGTTTCATTAGGTCCCATGTGTTTATTTTTGTTTTTATTTTCATTACTCTAGGAGATGGATCAAAAAGGATCTTGCTGTGATTTATGTCAGAGAGTGTTCTGCCTGTGTTTTCCTCTAAGAGTTTATCTGGCCTTACATTTAAATCTTTGATCCATTTTGAGTTTATTTTTGTATATGGTGTTAGGGCGTGTTCTAATTTCATTCTTTTACATGTAGCTGTCCCGTTTTCCCAGCACCACTTACTGAAGAGACTGTCTTTTCTCCATGGTATATTCTTGCCTCCTTTGTCTTAGATTAGGTAACCATAAGTGCGTGGGTTTATCTCTGGGCTTACTATCCTGTTCCATTGATGTATACTTCTGATTTTGTGCCAGTACCATACTGTCTTGATGACTGTGTAGCTTTGTAGTATAGTCTGAAGTCAGGGAGCCTGATTCCTCCAGCTCTGTTCTTCTTTCTCAAGATTGCTTTGGCTATTCAGGGTCTTTTGTGTTTCCATACAAATTGTAAAATTTTTTGTTCTAGTTCTGTAAAAAATGCCATTGGTATTTGGATAGGGATTGCATTGAATCTGTAGATTGCTTTGGGTAGTATAGTCATTTTCACAATGTTGATTCTTCCAATCCAGGAACATGGTATATCTCTCCATCTGTTTGTGTCATCTTTGATTTCTTTCATCAGTATCTTATAGTTTTCTGAGTACAGGTCTTTTGCCTCCTTAGGTAGGTTTATTCCTAGGTATTTTATTCTTTTTGATGCAATGGTGAATGGGATTGTTTCCTTAATCTCTCTTTCTGATCTTTCATTGTTAGTGTATAGGAATGCAAGAGATTTCTGTGTATTAATTTTGCGTCCTGCAATTTTACCAAATTCTTTGATGAGCTCTAGTAGTTTTCTGGCGGCATCTTTAGGATTTTCTATGTAGAACATCATGTCATCTGCACACAGTGACAGTTGTACATCTTCTGTTCCAATTTCGATTCCCTTTATTCCTTTTTCTTCTCTGATTGCAATGGCTAGGACTTCCAAAACTATGTTAAATAAAAGTTGAGCCATGTATCTTTAAATTACTTATATAAATTCCTCCTACTCATTAATAATGAAACATCTTCTTAAAATACATTCAGCATGACCTTCTGAGCCACCAGCATGGAAAGCTTTTTTCAGGTCCTCATCAGCACAGCTGAACTTCCCATCTTAAGCTACTGCACTTTGTATTAGTTACCTACTGCTGTGTAACAAACAGCCCCCAAGCTTGGCAGCTCAAAGTGACACACATTTGTTATCTCACCGTCTCAATGGGTCAGGAACCCAGGCACAGCTTAGCTGGCTCCTCTCCTTGGATCAAGGTACCAGCCTGGATGGTGGTCTCATCCACTGGCTCAACACTGGTTCAACAGAGGCAAGCTCTGTTTCCAGGCTCAGTAAGATCCTTGTAGGCAGGGTTCAGTTCCTTGTAGGCTGGTGGCGTGAGAGTCTCATGTCCTTGCTGGCTCTTGGCTGGAGGCCTTCCTCCGTTCCTCGTCATGGGGGTCTCTCCAATGTGGAAACTCAGCTAATCAAAATCCAGCAAGAAGTAGAGTCTGCTGGAAAGACAGAGGTCATATTCGTTTGCAGCCTCATCACAGAAGTGATGTCACATCACTGTTTTCATCTTCTGTTAGTCAGAACCAAGTTTCAAAGTCCAGCCACATTCATAGGGAGGGGATTATGCAAGATGTGAGTACCAGGAGGGGTGTCATCGGGCCATCTTTTAGTTGGCCTCCCACATCTTCATTTAAAGCTGTGTGACTGTACTTATTAGAGTCTACACAAAATTATAGTCATGCTGCTGATAACTGCAGCTAACAAGTACTGGCACCTACAAGTCCCTTACTGAGTCATAGTGCTAAGTATATCATGTTATCCTCACAATAATCCCCATTTTACAGAAGAAAATGATGACAAAGAGGCTAAGTAAATGTCCTGCGGTTTCACCACTGTGAAGCAGGGGTACCAGGATTGGAACTCATCTGCAGAAGCCACATCTGTCACTTAGTTTAGTGGGTTCATAGAAGATCTCGTTTGGCCTCTTGGAGCCTTGCAGGGATGATTCAGTGTCTCATTCAACCATGAAACCATCACAAGACCATCATGGTGTCGTTTAGCCAATTTTTACCTCATAGGCATTTGTGGAAATGGATTTGGTTGAATTGTCAGTGAATGGCTTTTAGCTGCAAAGGTATTGAAAGACAAAAATACTCCTAACAAGTTACATTTGTCTAGTACTTTATCATTTTGGAAACCCTTTATTTCTTTTTCTTTTTCTTAGCAGGAGGGAAGGGGATATTCTTTTTTTTTCCAGCTCAGTTGAGGTATAATTGACAAATAAAATTGCGTATATTTAAATATGGTGATTTGATATACATATACGTCATGAAGTGGTTCCCACTGTCAAGTTAGTTAACACATTGGTCACCTCACACAGTTAAGACTTTTTTTTATGGATAGAGTGCTTAAGATCTACTGTTTAAGCAGATTTCAAGTATACAATACAGTGTTATTAATTATAGTTACCTTGCTGCACATTACTTCCCAGAACTTATTCATCTTATAACTGGAAGCTTATACCCTTTGAGCAATATCTCCCCATTTCTTCTGTGCCACCGCCCCCCGTCTGCCCGGGGCAACCGCAGTTATACTCTCTGTTTCTATGAGTTGAACTTCCTCTTTTTAGATTCTGCATATGAGTGAGATCATGCGGTATGTGTGCTTCTGTTATTGGCTTATTTCCTTTAGGATAACATCCTCCAGGTTCATCCATATTGTCACAAGTGGCAGCATTTCTTTCTTTTCAAGGCTGAGTAACTTTCCATTGTATCACATTGTCTTTATCCCTTCATCCGTGCGTGGACACCAAGGTTGTCTCTGTGTGTTGACTATTGTGAATAATGCTGTGACGAACATGGGGGTGCGGGGATCTTGGTTTCATGGAGACCCTTTCTTTCCATCTTTTTATGGGAGGTGGGCTCTGTGTCATCAGCTGAAAGTTCTCTGCACTGAAAAAAAAAAAGAAAGAAACAGGCGTTTAGTTGACTGCCCGACCGCAGAGATGGCATCTTGGTGAAATGTGGATGAGTCGCCCACGCGAGGAGGTGGCCCAGGCCTCCTAGTGGCTGGCCTGAGCTGATACGAGACCCTTGACTCTTCATTCTGCCCTCATGCCTCTACTCCCCGACAAAGACAGGCCACCAAAGAGAGCACGCGGGAGACAGGAATGAGAGAGTGAGCTCTAGAAGAGCGCGTTGAATGGTCACATTTCCCTGGTCCGTTATCTTTAGACAAAGGGCGCCGAGTTTGCCTTTGTGAAAAGATCCTTGAGAGACAGAGAGGGGAGACTGAAAGTAGGTCAAGAGAGAAAGGTATGGCTCCAGTTATCCACGCACTGGGGGTGAGGGTCCTTTGATCTGGACTCAGAAAGGCAACTGGCAAGATGACTGTTCGGAGAGCAGAACATCTGATGAAAAGGTGTGGTGGGGAGAGATGGTCCACGTGGACCAGAGACAGATAAGTCACAGGTGAGGCAAGACGAAAAGGAATGCTCGGAGCCTAAGGTCCTCTTCGAAGAGCCTCTTTGAGCTTGTTGCCCACATGCCCAGGAATGCAAGGGCTTCTGTGACCGACGGGGACACGGGATGGCCGAGGAACGTGACCTGTTAGCATTGAAGATGTACTAGTGGGTGCAAAGGAGAAAGTCAGTTGCTCAGATGGGCTGGAGCTTCCAAGTCCCTCCACAGAAGCCAAGCTGCCCGCCTATGACAGCAAAGGGAGTGAGGCGTCACCATGTACATACAGGAGCGAAGGTTTCGCCGATGATTTTACAGATGATGAAGAGGGTGATGGGCCGGCGGTGACTCGGTGGTTCTGCACTGGGGGTGACTTCATGCCCCAGGGGACATGAGGCAGCGTCGGGAGACTTTCTGGTGGCGCAAGTCAGGGTGGGAGGGTGCGCTGCAGACCTCGAGTGAGTGGGTCCAGGGGTCCCGGCACAGCACAGCTCCCATGACAGAGAACCGTCCCGTTCCAAGTGGGCTCCAGGGATGAGGGCCTGCACATCTTTGGGGGCTGGGCTGTCTTTCCACATCCCACTCTAGGTGAGGATCCGTGTGACGGAGAGCAAGGGGGTGCAGTAAAAGAAGAGGACCACGTGAGGGTGGCTGGGTTGGCGTCTGGGTGTCCTCTGGAAGCAGCACCCGTGTTGTTTGCTCCGACGAAACTCTCACGGGATTTCTGCGGCATGTGGCCATCATGCCTCCTGTGGAACCCCACAGCTCCCGTGGGGTTTGCACGTCCCAGGCCCCTTCCCGCCCCCGATGAGTTCCTGATGCCGCAGGTTCTGCTAAGGTTTCCTCTCGTTTCCCTAAGTCCTGAGTTCTCTCGAGGTGAGCGATAGCTCAGGTGTGTGCATCCCTCGGTCTGGCCCCTTGTTCTGGCCCCGAGGACGTTGAACCCCACCCAAGGGGATAGGCCTGAGGATGCTTCTGCCCCCGGCTGCTCAGACGCGGGCAGGTTCTGTCCCTCTCCTGAGTGTTCACTTGGTAGTTCCTACGGGCGACAGAGCAGGAGTTTCAGGTGTGCATCCACCCCCAAAGTCCTCCGGCCCGTCGTTCTTGAAGGGGGTGAAATGCCGGGGCAGGGGGGTGAGTGTGCGTTGGGATGACAGCCATAGAAGGTGGATGGATTTTCCCTCCCCTCCACTGCGTTTGCTGCCACTTACTAACACCCAGAGCCGCCCCAGGCTGTGAACCATGTCTTCCTTGAGCTTGGAAAGGTTTGCATCACGCCCAACTCTACGTGTTTCCCTTTGAAAAGCCGCTACGCCGAAACTCGTGGCTAGTTTTAGAAAGGATTTGACATTGACAATTGGATTGTCCTGAAATGCCCGGTTTTTTTTTTCAGTGTAGAGAACTTTCAGCTGATGACACAGAGCCTGCCTTCCATAAAGAGATGATTGTGTCTTCATTTTTCTAGACAGAGCCTATGTTTTGGTTTGGGGTAGAAAGGAGAGGTCACTGCTATCCAGGGAGAAAGAAGTGTTTGTTTTGGAAACAGACACACAGGACAGAGAGGATACAGTTCTTCGCTACGTGATATCTTAGATGCTTTGCAGCCCATGTCGTCAGGGGTGGCCAGGTCGACAGAACGTCCTCTACTGGGAGGGGGGGGAGGGTCGCAGAGAAGGAGGGTGGGCCGCCTCAGGCCAGCATCCTTCATGTCTCTCTTCCCCTTGCCCTTTGCAGGAAGATGAGGACGCTTTTGCTTCTGCTGCTGTTCATCTATGAGGCCCGGAGCCATGCGGTGTCAACGCCCAACTTCGTCCTGCTGATGGCCGACGACCTTGGCATTGGGGATCCTGGCTGCTATGGAAACAAGACCCTCAGGTTGGGTGACGTGTAAACACAGGGCTCCCTTCACGGGCCGCCGTCCTGGGATGGGCAGCGCATGTTCACAGAGCACAGGCCATGGGGAAACGTTCAGAGCCCCCCAACGGCGCACTTTCCTGTACGACTTTACGTAGACACACACAGGCGTTAGTAGGCAGGTGTGATGACTTATCTATTCGAATCACTGTTGGATGAACTCAGACGGCTCACTGGGAAGGTATTCATCATAATTCTTTCTTCCTCGCCCCCAGTCTGTGGCTTTTTTCCCATCATCATGTTTCCCTCCCTTTGGTTCGCCTCTTCTGTTTTGTCTTCTGTTTTCGGCCTCTGGCTCCGTTCCCATTGGGACCCAATCCATCCCCCCTTGTCAACCCCTCGCTGTCACCTCTGTACCTTCCTTCACCTCTGGGCCAGGCTGTGCTGGATTCTCATGCAGACACACCGGCCGGGGACAGATGTCCTGGGGACACGTGTCACGTTTGATGGTGTCAGAACTTTTCAAGGGCTAGGGGTGACTACAATGGTAGGGAAAACACAGTGGGAACCAGACTCGGACAGAGGAGGGTGTTTTGTTCCCCAGCCCCCCGGTGTAGGGCTCTTGGGTTTAGAGTTAGTCGGTCAGGGTGCAGTGGAATATTGGTCTTAGGGGTGCACTTTCTCTATGTGATCATGGGGAAATGTTGACATAACTGTGGTTCTGTGGAGAGCTTCACCTCACACGTGATGAGCGCAAACAAAATGAAAGGAGAGGGTGGGATTCACCAGAATTTTCTCGGAAGAGCTACAGATAATTAGCTGAAGCTCACAGGGACATGCTGCTGAGTGCCACGGGGTCCGATGTGTGTTCACACCACTCGCTGTAGGTCCTCCTCTTCTGTACAACATGACCGTGCGTCTCAGGACGTCTGTTTCATCGTTATGTGGCACAGCAAACAAAAATGAAGTAAATTACACTTTTTGAGAAGGACCCGGCCTGCAAGAGGCAGCCGAATGTGATGTCACTTCCAACCTGATTCTGTGTGTCAGATGTCACGTGTTATTTTTAAAATGTATGCTGACCTATGATGTTTGTTAGATTTTGTTTAAAGCACGTGCAAGGATAAGATCTGCACTCAGTGTTCTCTTAAAATTTTAATTGACCACGTATGTTTCCTTCCTCACCTTCTGCTTCATTTTGTGAAAAGTTTAGATCTCACTGTTAGGCATTTCAGACATGAACCTTGTGAGTAATTTTTCTTATCGAGGTCACAATTTATTTTTTTTTCATTTTAAGTATCATTTTAAAATACCATATGATATGAGTATTAGATATAATATTAGATATGATATCCCTAAACTTTAGTGAGATAATAGATAACTGTTCCTACTAAGGTGTCTTAATTAAAAAATCACAGTCAAGCCTTTAAGGTTCAGTGTCTGCCAATTATCCAAAAGAAAAAAAGGGTTATAAAATCCTAAGTAAGAATTCATATCAAGAATACCCTAGGGCTTCCCTGGTGGCGCAGTGGTTGGGAGTCCGCCTGCCGATGCAGGGGACATGGGTTCGTGCCCTGGTCCGGGAGGATCCCACATGCCGCGGAGCGGCTGGGCCCCTGAGCCATGGCCGCTGAGCCTGCGCGTCCGGAGCCTGTTGCTCCGCAACGGGAGAGGCCACAACAGTGAGAGGCCCGCGTACCGCAAAAAAAAAAAAAAAAAAAAAAAGAATACCCTAAATCTGCCTTGTCCTCCATCTTAGCATCCAGTTCTTTTATTTATTTTTTTTAATTGAAGTATAGTTGATTACCATGTTGTGTTAGTTTCAGGTGTACGGCACAGTGATTCAGTTTTCTATCAATATATATGTATATATTTATATATATATACTATGTATATATTTAGACATACATTTATATATGTAGATATTCTTTTTTTCCGACTCTTTTCCATTTTCCACTATAGTTTATTACAAGATAAAGAATACAGTTCCCTGTGTCCTACACTAAATCCTTGTTGTTTATCTATTTTATATGTACTAGTCTGTATCTGCTAATCCCAAATTCCAATTTATCACTTCCTCCCCAGTTCTTTCTGAAGGACATTTTCCATTTTACGTTTTATAATATCACACCTCAAAAGAGTCAGATTTTTCAGTGGCCAGTCTAGGCACTAGGGGGATTAAGTCAAATATACAGACAGCCTCAGTGTTCTCAGAATCTTGTAATTTAAGGCCAAAGCAAAGTGGAAATGTTGAGAATTAAAGGCATAAGTTAAACTAATAGATGAGCGAGCAGCTTGACATTACAGTGCAATGCCGTGATCTTCCCCTTCGAGCTATGCATTGTTACAGGACTAGCCTGTGGGCGCTGAACCAGGGAAGCAGTGGCGTCACAACGGAACAAGATACGTGCCCCACGCCACAGGCAGAAGTCTTGGAGGGGAGTGCCGTTAGCCACTCCGTCCCTTTACAGGGAGGAAGCTGCCGTGATGGGGGATAGGGACTGACATCCTACAGATGGAACAGGCCTCTCCCGCAGGACAAGGAGGCCATGGCAGGGTGGGGGGAGTCCCATCTATGCTCAGAACTGAAGTATAGAAGATGAGCAGCCTGGCAGAGAGGCAGGCGCTGGGGCTCCCACTGGAGGATAAGGGATCGTCACTCAGCGTGAACCCAGCCCTGAAGGAACTTCCCCTCTGAATGCATAGGAAGTCTGGCATGATTTCCTAAGGTGATGGACCACACCAGTCCTGGATAAGAGGTGGCAGGATGGCTTGTCCTGCATAAGGCGTCATCCTAGAAGTCAGCCCATAAATGAGTGTTTCTTTAGCGGAAAAAAAAAAAGACACCCAGAGGGTGTGCGTGTCTCACGGCATGTCGTGTTTCCATGTTGCTGTGTCCCTTTTCCCTGGAGTCTGTGACCCCTTTGTTACCGATCCCTGGTAAGTGCACCTGGAGCCCATCGTCCCTTTCCCCGGACGGTGCCGTCACCCTGTTCTCCCTGGGGCCATGTGGAAAGTCGGCAGAGCCTGGTGAGAACTGGTTAGGAGCTTCTCTTTGGCTGTAGTTGGCAAGAGAAGAGTCAGGCTGCTCCCAGAGCTTTCTCGTTTGGGACACGGAGGTAGCTGGTGGGGGGCATAGGTGACGGAGGACAGAGACCTTGACCCTTGCCCCTCCCGCTTCTCAGAGCAGCCCCTTGGAAGGACTTGGCTTCTCTCCTAAATCAGCAGCTCAGAGCCCCCAGGGGGGCATGGGTGGGCCCCTGGAGAGGGCAGACCTGGATGACTTCATCCTCAGTGTGGTTCTGTTGTCACTCTGAGTCTCAGTGCTGTGTCCCCTTCCTTCCCCCGTCCCATCGCAGTTTCCCTGGATAAGTGACAAGCAACTCACTGTACAAAGCCAGAGAGAAAGCTTTCTTTTCAGGGTCACGAGGAATGACCTGAGTCTTTGTTCCAGGACTCCCAATATCGACCGCTTGGCCAGAGGGGGAGTGAAGCTCACGCAGCACCTGGCAGCATCACCCCTGTGCACACCCAGCAGGGCGGCCTTCATGACGGGCCGGTATCCCATCCGCTCAGGTACCCAACGTCCTGGTTCCGTCGCTGCGGCCCTGGTCCACCTCCCAGTCCTAGGGCTTCCCCTGTCCTAATGGTGGGTTTCTCCTGGCTTAGGAATGGCATCTCGGTCCCAAGTGGGAGTTTTCGTCTTCTCCGCCTCTTCGGGAGGACTTCCCCACAGTGAGATTACATTCGCCAAGCTCCTGAAGAATCAAGGCTATTCCACAGCTCTGATAGGTATGGGCAGCTGGTGGGGGGGGGGGGGGGCGGCGGTGCGAGGACCTGGGTGAGTGGGAAATTGGGGAGGGCATGAGAGCAGCCTTCTTGAAGATGAACTGACTGATAGCGTTTGCACAACTGTAAGTAGGGGAGAAATTATTGCAATGCTAAGTTCAAACACCATGCGTCTATATGTGCTATTGGAATGTGTAGATGTGTGTCCTTATATATGTACGTGTGTGTATGTGTGTGGATGGATGATGGATGGTGAAATGGATAACTAATCATGCACACACACAGCATGCAAAACTACACACACACACACACACACACACAAACACACACACCATACTATTGATAAAGGTTTACATTTTACGTTTCAGTACTAAAATTGCGTCTGAATTTTTCTCAGTTGACATTCCCACTGATTTTATCCCCTGGGTAGGAACGAATCCTTCTCCCCTTTCACTTGATAAACTTGGGTCTATGCAGGTCATCAGAGGAACCCTAGAACATCTCATGGGAGCAAAATAACCGGTCTCTTTCCTCCCACATTTTGTCAAACCACCATCACTTTTTCTCTGTATTTAGTGATACAGTCACATTTCAATTTTTTAAATTTATTTATTTTTTTTTTTTGCGGTACGTGGGCCTCTCACTGTTGTGGCCTCTCCCGTTGTGGAGCACAGGCTCCGGACGCGCAGGCTCAGCAGCCAGGGCTCACAGGCCCAGCCGCTCCGCGGCATGTAGGATCTGCCCGGACCGGGGCACGAACCCGCGTCCCCCGCATCGGCAGGCGGACTCTCAACCACTGCGCCACCAGGGAAGCCCTCATTTTTATTCTGTTTTTTTATTTGGCCACACTGCGTGGCATGCGGGATCTTAGTTCCCCGACCAGGGCTCGACCCCGTGTCACCTGCAAGTGGGAGCCCGGAGCCTTAACCACTGGACCTCCAGGAAAGTCCCGGACAGTTCACATTTTATAAGAAGTGTTTATAGGTGTTTACAATAATTACTGAGTTATGAGTATGATTTCCTCATGCCTCAGGGGTAGTTTTTACATATGGATTCATTTCCACTTCTGACATTTCAGGGACAAAATCAAGTTGGTTTTAAGACTTTCCTTTTAAGGAAATGTCTTTAGAAAAAAACACATGTCCCCCAAAAACATTGGTGTTCATCTATGTAGTTTTGTCTCCTGCCTATGAAGTATGTGAGGTGTGTGTCTTTCATTTTATTTGTATTTTTTCCAGTCACTGAATCCCCTCTTGTTTTCTGGTGGAGAGAGTGGTTCCTACCCTACCGTTTTTGGAAACGGAGGTGGAAACGGTAGAATGGTTTTGGCTGATGAATATGCAGAAAGAGGCCGCCTTCCAGCATGCGCAACTCAGAAGCTGACCTTCGTGTCGGGGTGCTCATGGGGACTAAACATGCCACCTGTTTGTTTGTCTGCTCAGGGAAGTGGCACCTTGGCACCAGCTGTCACAACAGAACGGACCTCTGCCACCACCCCTTGAGCCATGGCTTCGACTATTTCCACGGGCTGCCCGTGACCAACCTGCGGGACTGCAAGCCGGGAGAAGGCAGCGTGTTCACCAGGGCCTTAAGGCTGCTGGTCTTCCTCCCCCTGCAGGTCATCGCCATCACGCTGCTGACCCTGGCCGTGCTCAGGTGCCTGGGGCTCATCCAGGTTCCCCCCTGCATCTTCTTCTGCCTCTTCTTCCTGGCCGCCCTGGTCCTCGGCGGCCTGCTGTGCTTCCTGCATTACTTCCGGCCCCTGAACTGCTTCCTCATGAGGAACCGTGACATCACCCAGCAGCCCATGTCCTATGACAACCTCACGCAGAGGCTCACAGCGGACGCGGCCCAGTTCATACAACGGTAGGTATCGCCTCCCAGCCTGATGCTGCCTGGGACACATGTCATATGCTATTTCAGGTGTTTCCATGGAGGTGGAGGAACCGGGGTGGCCTTTTGAGCCATGTTTCCCCTTCTGTGGTTGGGAGATTTCTCCAGCTGGGCGTGTATTGGGCGGTGGGGGGAGTGGGTCGGGAATTGCCATGACCTGGGCTCCCCCCAGAGATGTTTTGCCAGTTTCCCGCACGTCCTCTGCTTATGAGGCCATGCCCCAAAAATGTCTGGGTGACAACAGGGACCTTAAGGCATCACCACGGTCTTTACTCTTCAGGTGTGTGATTAAGAGAGGAAAGGTCATGTGTATTGTTTACTGTAGATGTTATACGACATAAACAACGTGAGGAGATCCGCAATATTCTGGGCACGTTTCCGAGCAGAGCAACTCTGAGAGTCAGCTGGGTGAAGCAGATGATCTCTTGGGAGTCTGTTGGGGCCTCTTGAGTTTGTAGATTTGGTGTTTGCGGTCAGCGAAGGGGGTAGCCATCCACGGAGGGCTTCACAGCAGTCTGTCTCAGGAACACTTGCTGTTAAAAACGAACAAAATTGTTTTGTTGCCTTTAAAAGTTTAGAGGATAGTCCTATAGAGAAAGGTGGGAACGCAGTGTGAAAATCAGATGTTTGGCCTTGGTGGTTGCTTGCCCTGCCCACGAGAGCAGGTCTGTTCAGGCACCAGAGAGTGGAGGAAGCTGGC
The DNA here is from genome assembly GCF_011762595.2 of Tursiops truncatus. Lineage (NCBI taxonomy): Eukaryota > Metazoa > Chordata > Mammalia > Artiodactyla > Delphinidae > Tursiops > Tursiops truncatus. Next base: position 124,061,553 of record NC_047055.1, on the reverse strand, counting down.
AACATGGCGTGATGAAGGACATATTGATAATTCGATTCTTAAGAGAAAGGGGAAGATGTTCAGCTGGCCAGCACGCTGGTGAACATCTGTGTCCGTCCGTGATTTTGAACCTGGAGACACTGTGGAGCTATCAGTGCTCACGGTCAGCCTACCCCTCGGCCCGCACGGCCAGAGGCGGCCATAACTTGAACGGACACCCGCCTCGTGGGCGTGGCGCTTGGCGCAGATCTGTCCCTTGTGGGATTGCCTTTGATAGCTCAGTACGTGGTGGCGTAGAAAATTGGATCGTTGGAACTTCCCACAGGTAGACCAAGAAGGGAAGAGGGGAAAAGCTCTTGACTGTAGGTGGAGAACTGTGAGTCCTCAGACTTTGTGTAGGGAGGTGCTGGGGTCCTGGCTGAATCTGAACATTGCCAGTCTTACATTGAGAAATTCCTACGGAGAGTAGTTCTAAGGTAAGGCTTTGCCTCTCCCTGTTAACAAGCTCCCCTAGAGTTCTAAACTCCTGTAGAACACTCTGAGAAATACTAGAGCATCTGTGGGTTTTTGCTGTTAGAGAACGGCACCATCGCTAAGCTGCCTAGATTTTTCTAGAAGGCGGTGCTAACATGATCTACTGCAGAAGCTTCTGAACTTCGTAAGACATACATTTTACACCATCATCCAATGAGATGTCATACACAGATGTTTAACCGAAGCAAAAGTTTCCAGAAAGGATTGATTTCTTCATAGAGTGATCACTTCTGATACTTCCTGATTCCCTTCTGTTTTATTATTTCTTTTTAATTATCTGGTTGTGACACGAAATGAATGTCATGACTCAACAGTGGGTCCCAGTCTGCATGGCAGACAAAGCTTTTACCTCATGGGTGGGCCTTACAGTGTTTTACGAGTAAGAGAACGGCCCTTCCCAGGTACAGTGGCGCTCTGTGGATGGCAGCCCTACCCGTTTAAGCCACAATACAACCGTCTGCTGTTTGGCAAACTTGCGGAAGCAGCGGAACCCTCTCCTGTCCCTGTCCATTGACTAGCAGTCCCTCAGAAACCTGTGGGGAGGGGGTGAATAATAACGCTCCTGATAAAATCACAGGCTTCAGGAGTGATCCTCAACGTCCAGGGTGAGGCACATCTTGACAGCATGTGGTGTTTGGACACAGATGATCGAATCTCTAGGCTATATGAATATTCATATGATTAGGAGGAATTTTAATGGGTTCCTTGGCGTATGACTTTGGGACGGGATCGAAACAAATTTGATTAGCCTAAGGGTATTGAACCTCAACCAGTTCATCTTTGTTTAACTTTAATTTCATTTATTTTTTATTGACGTGTAGTTTATTTACAATGTTGTGTTCCTTTCAGGTGTACAGCAAAGTGATTCTGTTACATATACTATAGATATACTATGTACATATATAAATTCTTTCCCAGATTCTTTTCCATTATAAGTTATCACAAAATATTGAGTAGAGTTCCCTGTGCTCTACAGTAGGTCCTTGTTGTTTATTTGTTTTATGTATAGTAGTGTGTATCTGTTAATTGCAAACTCCTAATTTATCCCTCCTCCTGCCCTTTCCCCTTTGGTAACCGTAAGTCTTTTATGTCTGTGAGTCTGTTTCTGTTTTGCAAATAAGTGCATTTGTATCACTTTTTTAGGTTCCACGTAGAAGTGATGTCATATGGTATTTGTCTTACTCTGTCTGGCTCACTTCACTTAGTATGATAATCTCTAGGTCCATCCATGGTGCTGCAAATAGCATTCTTTCATTCTTTTTTATGGCTGAGTAATATTCCGTTGTATACTTGTACCACATCTTCTTTATCCATTCATCTATTGATGGATACTTAGGTTGCTTCCATGTCTTGGCTGTTGTAAATAGTGCTGCAGTGAACATTGGGGTGCATGTTTCTTTTCAAATTAGCGGTTTCATTTTTTCTGGATATATGCCCAGGAGTGTGATTGCTGGGTCATATGGTAACTCTATTTTTAGCTTTTTAAGGAACCTCCATACTGTTTTCCATAGTGGCTGCATCAACTCGCACTACTGCCAGCAGTGCAGGAGGGCTCCCGGGCTCCCTTTTCTCCACACCCTCTCCACCAATTTTTTTTTTTTTTTTTTTTTTTTTTTTGCGGTACTTGGGCCTCTCAGTGTTGTGGCCTCTCCCGTTGCCGAGCACAAGCTCCAGCCGCGCAGGCTCAGCGGTCATGGCTCCTGACGCGCAGGCTCAGCGGTCATGGTTCCTGACGCGCAGGCTCAGCGGCCATGGCTCACGGGCCCAGCTGCTCCGCGGCATGTGGGATCTTCCCGGACCGCGAACCCGTGTCCCCTGCATCGGCAGGCGGACTCTCAACCACTACGCCACCAGGGAAGCCCTCTCCAGCATTTATTGTTTGTAGACTTTTGGTGATGGCCATTCTGACCGGTGTGAGGTGATACCTCATTGTAGTTTTGATTTGCATTTCTCCAATACTTAGCGGTCCAACCAGTTTATCTGGATTGTAATGGGGTTTCTGCAGTTTTCTTCCAGAACTAGATATTTAGGATGCTCTAGCAACACCATAGTGGGAGGTTATGCTTATTGAATTATTTGAAAAGGGTTTAGTCTTTAAATAGGTGATTCTAATGTAAACGACTATTGCCCACATTGGAGCAATGCATAAATTGGTCAGTATTAGGGACAGTACTACCATGTGTGTACCATGATGTCATTCACACCACAACCTTCTCATATACATTATCTGAAGATTCAAAGATTTTAAACATCTAGGTAAAATCATCCTTGGGTAACATCGTCTTCCTGTGTTACAGGAGATATCTGATTTGCTGAATTGTTATTTTCAGGAATCTAGAGAGAATTGCCTTAATATGGTACCAAAGAATCATAACAGACTGTGACACTATCATATTTATAAAAATTTTTTTCAGGGATCTGAAGACATTTAAATGTGTGTCTCTTTGACCAGAGTGTCCTGAGAAATTTAGGCAGGCCTGACGAGCTCTGTGAGACATGGATTCAGGGCTACTCAGAAGCAGAAGAAGGAAAACCTCATCCAAGCAATAACGGTGTTTGTGAAGTTTATTCAAATGCTCTTGAATCAAAATTTTCCGATTGAAACCAGTGCTTTATTTCAGTGTATTGATCTAAAAACCAGTTTTGGGGTACACAGCTCTCCCTGGGTTCATTTGTCAAAGGTGATGAGGAAAATGATTCAAGCTCTCATTTCTAACATTTATATTCTCTCTCTGAGCCTTGTGGATGAAATGATTTATACTCAGACGTTTGTTCTCGAGATACTAACTTGCGATGTGAAGATACAGATGACAAGGGCATGAGGGGATGATGCTTTATTGGTTTGTGACTGTCTCAGATGACGTCTGCTGAACCAAATTTAGGTACGTGCCCCAGGATTACAAGCAGGTGTTTCCAAGTTGAGGAGAGTGACGGTGTGGAATATATAACTGTGCACTCCACGATCCCTCACCCTAATTTACTCTTTTAGGGATAGAACTTATCTCGGGAAGATGCTTCTACTATTAGAGACCTAGATAATTAGCTCAACACTTGTTCTAAGCTGTACAGTAATTCGAGACAGGTCATCCTAAACACACTTTAATTAGCAAGAAATCCTTGTTGCTCTGACAGGAAAGGAATGACCTGTAGATTTCTTAGAGATACTTAATCCTCCTTATATGCCCTGAATGAAGGGCCCTTCAGTCTTTCCAGCTTTCTCCCTGGTCATGACTCTCATCCATGCTTTGTAAAACAGATCCAGCTTGGGTGCCCAGCTAGGGATGTGTTCAAGTTTTAGCAGATACTGGTTAGATATACGCCAGGCACTGTGGCTATACACGTATTCTTGGTCACGTTTCATACCCGTCACGTCTTACGTGCTACAAAAGGACCCTGGAAGATGGGTGAAGAGATGTCTTCTTGTGGAGGAATTTGAGGCTCAGAACTTTGGAGTGAGAGCAAAAGCCCCACAGGGCATAGTAGATAGCGGGTTAGAACCCATATCTAACTCTCTGTGAGGGCTCTCCTGAGCGGACCATAACAAGCTTGCTGCCTTCCTTGCTGCCACATATACTCTGCAGACTTACCAGTAAGGTTCGAGTGTGGATTATTTGGAAGGAGACTAGGAAATTCAATACCCCTTCTCCAGATGGAAACGTCCGGGTCCCATGCCCCCAAAGGAGAACACACCTGGGAATTCTTAGATAAACTCATGTTCGTAGTACAATCCTTAACCGTGGCAAGCATTCCGAAAAGATAAAGGCTACGTGGTGACGGGTGAATTTAGCAAGTTAATTTTGTTCCCAAGGTAGTTTTTTAGTTCAGGTTGAACTGCATTGAAAAAGGTGCGATGTCAGCGGGTGGAAAGAGATTCACGTTTCCCATCATCCTTCATAGAGAGAGGCGAACCCGGGTCATTTCTGCCATGGCAAGAGCCATATTTGTTGGCCCCTTCCCTCCCTAAAGTCACTGAAACCGGCGTTCCGTTGCTAGAAAAAGCATTTCAGTTGAAAGGAACCACTGTGTGTTTCTCTGCCAGTAAAGACACCCTCACTCTGAAGAAATACTCCAAAGTGGTGACTTTATACAAACCCACGTAATTTGTATAGTTTAGGGTATCCAGTTACTGGATTCATAAATGCATATGAAATCTACCAGGAGTGTTCTGTTCTCCAGGTCCTGGTTTATGGGAGTTGCATTGACATTACACACAGACACACAGACACAGACACACACACACACGTGTGTGTGTGTGTGTGTGTGTGTGTGTGTTTGTAGCTTTAAAGCCTATAATCAAAAGTGAAATCAATGCTAACCATTTTCAGGTAAGCTCATTTTCAGATATTTCTTGTGCTTCATGGAAGTGTCCTTTAGGGTCTACCAGAAAACAAGTCCAAAAGCTGGAGATGACATAGAGTTCTACTTTTCATTGGATTCCCCAGAGTTGTAAGATCCCCTTTTTCTAACTTTACCAAACCCTGATCCCTGACCTCTCCCCACAGGGAAGCCACGTGACATCAGAATTATGGGGAGTATGAGTGACTGCGGGCAGTAACATCCACAGGGAAATGTCCTGCCCTTGGTGGGGAGTCACGGGGAAGAGCCCCCCACCCCAGACCTTTGCTGTAGTCCGCAGTTTTATAGTAAATAAATACGCCTTTGTACAAGCATCGCTTGTGTCCTGGTAACGCCCTCAGACCTGTGACAGCTGATAAACGTATCATCGGATATCTGACCTTTTATCCTGTCCTAGTGCTGTCAGCGTTCTGCACACTCAGGGTCCCGAGATGCACTTACAGGGCACCTCCAGCCTAGCCTTTCACCTTGCCAGCGGGGCTGTGGTCTCAGTGGCAGTGATGAATAGCTGTGATGGGACACAAAGCTTCTTTGAAGCAAAGGAATCATTTCATTAGTTTAAGCCAGAAAAGAATAGGGGCGCCATTGACTTTAGTTCTTGGTGAGAAAAGTACATCAGATGAAAGATGAAGGGCAACACACAGGGAGACACGCGCGTACAGACACGTTCAAAAGTGAAAAGGTTAAATAATCAAAGAATTGTCTTGTTCAGTAAGGGTAGATGCTACTTGATTGGTTTCCTTTTTTTTTTTTTAATATTTATTTATTTATTAGGCTGCGCCAGGTCTTAGTTGCAGCAGGTGGGCTCTTAGTTGAGGCATGTATGTGGGATCTAGTGCCGTGACCAGGGATCAAACCTGGGCTCCCTGCATTGGGAACACGGAGTTTTAACCCCTGGACGACCAGGGAAGTCCCTTGGTTTGTCTTCTGCCTTTCATCGGGCAGCAGGACGTGAATTTAGGAACGGGGAGTGGTTCTTTGGGCGCGCCCCTCCTTCCAGGCTGAGCAAAGCCGCAGGCGGAATGCGGTCCTGGAGGATGCTCGTCTGTAGTCATCCTGGGTCCAGGCCCACGGCATTCCTACCTGAACGGGGTCTGGATAAAGCGCGCTCGGACCTTCCCTTTTTCATCAAACCGCCAGATCTCTTTGGTGCCCCAGGATTATGACCCAAACGGGAATCAGGAGGTGTGAGCTTTGGTACGTCAGGCGTTAAGGCGCAACTACGCCGAGGCCCCGGCTGGCAACGAAATGCGCGCTGGGCGGGATGAGGCTTGGGGCCCGAGAGAACTGGATTTGGTGCAGCCCGTTCGGATGGCTGACTCCTGAGAGCTCCCGCGAGCTGCTGTCCCGAAGGAGTGCGGGTGGTACTCCCAGCATCCCAACGTTCCAGAGAAATCAGAACTACCGATCTGCGTGTGTGCGGGGGACTATTTCGGGAGATTTTTTTAAGTTGGACATTTCTCGATTTTTAAAAATATTGGCCTAGTTTTTAGCATTCGGTCCTGATGTTGAGTGAATTGCTGTGTGCTCCACGTCTTAGAAGGGATCCCCATTATACTCACGTCCCTGGTTCCCTCTGGCGAAGCGTGAGGGTGGTCTGCTCACATCCTGCATGTGCTTCTTTCGTGGATCCAGGCTGGGAGGGAACCTGTAGAATAGATGACCTATCTTTATATCGGGCATCCACCTACTGACAGAGGTATCCCAGACAGGGCAGATTTCCTGGGATGGGGTAACACAGGCAGTCTTGTTTGTTTCCCTTGGAGGGTCCATTCAAGGGGGCACACCCCCATGCTGTTGTACCCCCATCCTTTTAGGGCACTCCTGAGCACCTGGCATGATTACTCAGCCATACTTCCTCTACCTGCTTCCAGGACAAGTCACGATGACCCCTTCGGCGAGGCAGTCCCCACTCATCGCCCACCTGCATTGTCCCCAGAGATAGTCTATGAGGATCCTTGTGTCCACTTAACTGGGCGGGGGGCCTTCTCCCGAGAGGAAGGGGCTCCGTCTAGAAAGCTGAGAGTGGACAGGGCCTCTCGTCAGTTTGTCGTGAGCCTGTCATCTTTGCCAGGGACCAAGCATAGACTTGAAGGAGGGGGACACGAGGAGGAAGAAGACAAGAAACAGAAGCAGGAGGAGAAGAAGCAGCAGAAACAGAAGTGGAAGCAAAAACAGAAGAAGCAGCAAAAACTGAAGAAGCAGCAGAAGCAGAAACAGAAGTAGTTTGGAAATCCGTCTTCTTCCCTAGTGTCAAATCTCCTATTACAACGATTTCCATAGCTTCTTCTTTCCTACTCCCTGAAGCATAAAGAAATTTGACTTTTTTTCCTACAGATGTTCAATACCTCCGGATTAGGATACTTAACGAACGAACGCCAGGTAATTTAAAGCCGGAAGCATCAAAGAATCTTCCCACCACCTGTTCTGGAATGGGGCGTGTGGCTGACCTCAAGCCCTTTGATTGAAGTCCAGCTGTGCGTGGAGGGTTGAGCCCGATGATGGATGGTGTCTCCAGTCGGGCGTCCTCACTGTACCCCACTGTGGGTACAAAGCCATATAATCTATAGGAGTCGCACAGAGTCACAGGCAAGGCTGTCTGTGAAGGATCGTCTCACAGAGAGAGCCCGTCCTGAAGCCTCACAGATGAGGCCATCGTGGGGAAGCTAGGGTGCTTGTGGGGAAGCAGGGGTGCTTGTCAGAGCTGGGGGGATGCCAGCATGACTAAAGTCAGGGCAGCATCACAAATCTCGTTACACAAACCGACTTCCACACCCGGGTATCTATTTCTTTTCCCTCTGTGTTTGTGGGGGGAAAGGCGGCTTTCATGGTTTTCCTGTCTTCGTTTTTATATTGAAGATAGATCTTCGTTTTTCTGTGGTTTTGAAAGTAGCATGTGCTACTTTAAAAAATCAAAGCAGTATAAAAATATAAAGAAGTAGAAAGTTAAAAGTGTTCCCAGGTTTTCCCCCGTCCCAACTAATCGTCATCCTATTAGTGGTATCTTTCAGTTAGCGGTAAAAATCCATACAGTGGGGTTTTTGTTTTAAAAAATGTATTCTGAAGTGTTCAGTGACTCGTTTGGGACCACATGCCGTAGAAAGTGTGCTTTTGAAAGCTCACCAGGTAAGGACACAGGTTACGTCTCTGCCGTCGTCCACTGCTGTATCTGAATAGCACCCAGGGGACAGTGGCTCAGACACCGACGCATTTATGGAAAGCGCACGGCAGGAACTTCTGGAATCTCTGTCTCTCTCTCCAGGAGTGAGTCCTGACCCCTACCAGGTTGAGATTCACTCTCCTTCTCTGTATCCATCCTCTGATGTGCTCCATCGTGGAACTTAAAGCAGCTGAGACCAATTATTGATGGTCTTGTCTGAACTGTGGGCTGCTGATGGCAGGAGCCGGTCCAGCTTAGCTTTATATTTTTAGTGCGTGGAGTCACGTGGGCAGAATAGATGTGAAAGGCCTGGATGGATGAAGGGAACAGCCAGGCGTGTCCATCTCTGTGCGTACAGAGTGGTGGTCACACGGACTCCGGCTGGGTGACTGTTGACAGCGCTACCTGGTTTATGCCTTCGTCTAATCACCAGCATCTGAGGGGTCTCGGGAGGAATGCACAGACGTCCCTAGTTGCATTCCTGTCATTCCCGACGCTGACTCAACTGGGGACACTCGGTGAATAATCAAGGTCAGACTTTGAGAAGAGGAACACGGTATGCAAGACCGTGGCAGACAGAAAAAGTAATAATAATAATGTCATAGCCGTCTTCTTGCCTAGGTTTCACTCACGCGTGGACGGGATGTAAATCTTTTTGACTCTGAGATTGGAGTGATTGCAGGTTGCCGGGAAGGTGCAGAGCTGCCTTCTGTATTGGTAACAAATAGAGGGAAGGCATGTAGCAGCTGAAAGTTCTATCTTTTCACACAGCGTGCGAGACAGTGGCAATAAATTTTCAAGAGAGTTGTTTACTGAAGCAGCTAATAAAAAAGGAGCTAAGCAGTTATGGAGAGATCTCCCTCCCGCCAACTTGCTCCAGCGTCATTTAGTTTTCAAGGTCGTAGAGAGAAGAGAGACCTGGGCCTTCTGAACGAGGGACGATGGCCTTTCCTGCGCTCTTGAAGGATAAAGCTGAGCAAGGGTTCCTCCCCCCACACCAGCGATCAAGCTGTCAGTCACATCTCAGGGTGTGTGCAGGGCAGTAATGGTGGATGTCTGTCCAGCCCACATGCCCGTGCTACACTGATCACACCTCTGTTCCCGGAGGGTAAATCTTCGTGGTTCGGAGTTTGTGCAGCTGGGTACGCTTCCCTAAATGTTCCAGGGTTGGGTTTTGTGTATAAAACCTCAGCAGTCTTCTTGGACACCTGGCACCTTGGCTGGTATCTGTCACGGGCAGTCTACTGGATGCCAAAGAGATTATAGAAAAATAAATCTGTACATAGGGGCGTATTTATAATCAATGCATGAATGGCCCTCTCCCCTTCCACCCAGGGTCCCCCTACATCACAAGACAGAAATCACATCCCGTGGTCATTGATTAAGCCCCAAAGGGGTACCTCTTGGACTCAGCTCACCTGTTCTTCCTGCCCTCTTTATGAAGGATGTTTGTCTTGGGCTCCCTTGTTTGCTTGTTGCCCCCACTTTATCCTTTGTTTTTTCATCCTCACCTCACGTTTTCAAATGCCTTCGTCTCATGATCCCTGTGATTATAAAATGCCGATAATGTTGGTGGCTGCCTCTTTCCTCAGTTTTCTTATTTTTTTTCCAAGCTGTTGGGCGTGCAGTAGCTCATCCTTCTCTGCCAATCACATCCTGCATTTTTTTTTTTTTGTTTTGCGGTACGCGGGCCTCTCACTGCTGTGGCCTCTCCCGTTGCGGAGCACAGGCTCCGGACACGCAGGCTCAGCGGCCATGGCTCACAGGCCCCGCCACTCCGTGGCATGTGGGATCTTCCTGGACCGGGGCATGAACCCGTGTCCCCTGCATCGGCAGGCGGACTCTCAACTGCGCCACCAGGGAAGCCCACATCCTGCATTTTAAGTTATGACCATGTACATGCTTGGGAAATGGAGTTTTTAAGCTTCCTTGTCTATTTTCCTTAATGGTCTAAAGATAAATGGGAGAGCAGAGGAGCCTCAGGTGGCAGTGAAATTGTACCCATTCGTAATGTAACGAATGGGTACATTCGTTATTTTGGGACGAGTATGAAGAGTGAGATTTTATGTTCCTTTTGGGAAATCCAAGCCAGTTTTTAGCGCCCTAATCTGCTTCTTGAGAAGGAGGTACAGTGTATCCAGTTGTGAGGAAACGTGCGCCCAGAATGACTAGGGTGGAAATTGAACAGGCCTCCTGTGTGGCCAAAGTCCATGGTGTCCCATGGCTTAGTCTCACTTCTTTCAGGGTCTTCAAGGGTATGTACCCTTTGAGGTAGCCAAGGGATGCCTTGGGTACACACGCTCATGCAAATATCATCAGATCGGATGACAGCCCCTGTGCATCTGTCTGCACGTGAATATCTCTTCTTTTCTTTCTGAGAGGCAACAGTGAGATTTATACAACAGAGGTGGTGGGTTCTAATTCTCCTGCCTTCAAACTCTAGTTACTGAGAGAAGTGGGGCAAGACACTTATAACCTTTTTTTTTTTTTTTTTTTTTTTTTTGCTATCCTAGTTGTGAAATAATAGCAGTATTTCTTCATTTTATACTCTTGTAAAAGAAAAAAAAAATGTGACAGAATTCATCTCCCAGCGCTGGAAATATAAAACACTATTCAAGTAATCAACAACAAGTTGCTGAATTTGCTGTTTTCAGAGAACAGGAAGTGCCCGACTCACTCATAGTGTGTTCTTTTGTGTTTATTTTCTGTTCCCAAAAGCGAGCGACCTTGAAAGTGTGATACTCAGTAGATGTGAGCAGTTGACCCACAAGTGCGGTAGGAGCTGAAGGAACCCAAGTTGTATTCACATTAGGAAATTGAAAATGAATTTAGAGGCGTGTCATCCATTTATTTATTAAAGGTAAAGTTACGGCATTTGTGAGACCCAGTTGTAAATTTGAAGTGGTTTTGGTTATCATGAGGGGTTAGGTTAGTAAGTAAACACATACAAGCAACGTTGCTTGAATTAAATAGATTCTTCCTTTAGAACCTTTGCTCGTTGTTTGAATTAAATAGATTCTTCCTTTAGAACTTTTGCTCAATGGCCAAGATGTCGAACACAGCGTGTGATTCCTCCAAAACAGCCAGAGACTTTTGACTTAGGTTAGAAGTTTGGAGATATAGATCTACATATATAGGTAGACACACACACAGACACATATGTGTGTGTGTGTGTGTGTATAAAATATTTATACATATATGTGTATATATATTATTTTGTATATATAAAATATATATACACGTATATATATATATTTTTTTTTTACATGAACCACGTTGCATTCATGAGTCCCAAGTAGTTCACTAAAGGTCTGGGTGGTACTTTTGAAGCTGAAAGAGCTAATGCAATATTTCATTGAATAACAGAGGTTTACGGAAGTGATGCTACCTGCCAGGTGTTGTGCTGGTGCCGGAAATCCACAGATGTAGATGACATGCCCCAGCCTGTGGTCTAGTGGGAGAAGGAGAGCATATAAGTGATCCTTGGGGAGACCAGCAGATGCTTTATCAGAAATTACATTCATTCACCCATTAGTGCATTCATTCCCTTCTTCATTTATGCCCTGATAGCCTTCAAAAGGGCACTCACTCAGTATTCCCTTTTAGCCAGAAAGGAATTGCTGATGGTCGCCTGGAATAAGGTATAGGAGAAGGCTATTGCATGAAACTGAAACACAGCAACTGAGTGCATTTCTCAGAGGTCCACTAGATGTCAAGCGGAAGTGATGTGACTAATTGATCCCTTTGAGCAGACTCAGGTGTGAACCCCCAGACCTCCCTACAGTAACCATGCTGCCAGGCAGTTGTCCCAAGGACCACATGTGCACAGTGACTTTTAACGCTCCAGGGACTTATAATGCTCCAGCATCTGTGCTTTCTCAACAGTTCCACCAGACTAGGTTTAGGTGTACTCTGAACTACGAAAAGCTTTTGCAATACCATCCGTCTCTCTCAACTAAAGTATAGATTGAGGCCAGTTCAGAGGATGTTCCATTCAACGTCCAAAATTCAGTATTGACAGTGGAGTGTTCCTGCCAGGAGACTTGTTCTCTAGTAGGAGGTGTGCAACATGACAGCACACGAAGTTGAACTGGCTTTGAACTGTGGATCTAAGTAGTTGACAACTCAAGATAGTGTCCTTACTAGGTAGGAGCGTGTGCGCACGCGCGTGTGTGTTTTCCAGAAAGAATACGGTTTTGTAGGTGCTTCAATTCATATAAATTTCAGAGAGAGAGGGAAGAATAGAATTCAAGAAAAAAGTAGGTCATTCTCCAATACATTTTTTTTTTTCTGAGTTGTCTCTTTGGAGAATATCTCAAGGACGTAGCACATCAGTCTGCTGAACTGTAGAGGGTACAATGATTACCTATGGAGAGAGACTTGCCATCCCCCAAATAAGAGATTCAGTATTCGGCATCATTCAGTGGTGTTTTCTAAATTTTCAAACTGTATCGTGTAATCATAGGTTGATCCTAATCAGAATGGTGGCCATATCTTCTTTATCCATTCATTCGTTGATGGACACTTAGGTTGCTTCCATGTCTTGGCTATTGTGAATAGTGCTGCTATGAACATACGGGAATGGATGAGGAAGCTGTGGTACGTGTATACAATGGAATATTACTCAGCCACTAAAAAGAATGAAATAATGCCATTTGCAGCAACATGGATGGACCTGGAGATTATCATACTAAGTGAAGTAAGTCAGAAAAAGACAAATATTATATGATACTGCTTATACATGAAATCTTAAAAAACTGATACAAATGAACTTATTTACAAAACAGAAGCAGACTCACAGACTTAGAGAACAAACTTATGGTCACCAGTGGGAAAGGGTAGCAGGGAGAGACAGATTGGGAGTTTGGGATTGACACGTACACACTGCCATATTTAAAAGAGATAACCAACAAGGACCTTCTGTATAGCACAGGGAACTCTACTCAGTATCCTGTAATAACCTAAATGGGAAAAGAATTTGAAAAACGACAGATACAGGTATATGGATAACCGAATCACTTTGCTGTATGCCCGAAACTAACACAACGTTGTTAATCAACTATATTCTGATACAAAATAAAAATTTTTGTAAAGTTCACTGCCATTAAGTCGGAGCTGATTTAATTTTCCTCAGTTCGTATGCTGAATCTGATATTATCGTTTGAGACTGAAAATTATACATGCCATCTTTTTTAACCAAGGGAATAAACATTTTCACTTTCAGAATAAAAAACAAGCAAGCGGCAACGGTGGCCAACATGTTTATTTTGCTCTTGGATGTTGGTTTTTTTTTCAGGAACGCTAAGACCCCTTTCCTGCTTGTCCTGGCTTTCCTGCACATGCATACGGCTCTCTTCTCTTCGAAGGACTTTGCCGGCAAAAGTAAACACGGCGCTTATGGAGATGCTGCCGAGGAAATGGATTGGAGTGTCGGTATGTGTCCCTTTATCTTCCAGTCTGTCCTTCAGATGTGACTGAGGCTTTTCCTGCTTCTATCTTACTTCCTCTGAGTTTCCACCTATGTCCCCGATGCCTTTAGAGACAGCACGTGCTTTTTGTTTTTGTGTTTCAAAAACACTAACTGTGAAAGGTAAGCAGAATACAAAACGCATCTCAGCCCCGAGTCCATGCTTGTGTTTACCAATGGATACAGCAGCAAGAGGAGTCTGCGTCTGTGGGCTGGTGATCAAAGAGATGAACGAAGAAAAGGAATCAAAGCATGAATCCTCATCACCACTTATGCTTTTAGCGATTCAATGTGCACAACCCCTTGTCTGTAGCGAAGTTAAGCACAAGGCAGATTCGGGAGGCAGAGGCCTCGCCATGGGCTACGGCCTTGGTGAGTCTCCGTGCAGTAGCCCTGGAGTCTTCCATGGATGCCGCGAGCCCCGCTGTGTTTCCTTCTTCTGCAGCTTGTGTTCTTCTTGCTGCATCTGTGAGGACGGCAGGAATTGCCTTGCTCTCTGTGTCCCTTCTCCCTAAGCAGGTTACCCTGTTTCTGAGAAACGTAGCATGTTTTTCAGAGGTACTGGGAAGCCTTCCTTCTGAGGTTTCCTTTTTAAACGGTGTCTTGCACATGGACGCGAGATCACGGTGACCGTGCTTTCTTCTGCACAGCTAAGCCGTCTCGGGTCTATTGCACAGAGTGTGGAGGAAGCCAGAGTATGTGGGTTAAGCAAAGGGATGGAAAATCAGTGGGTTCTGAACTTTGCATTCAATTCCTATCTATCCCAGAGATGTCTCTTATGGTGACATTGCTCGCTCCATCTGGACAAAATTGGACAGAATTGAGCAAATGGCACCCGTGAACAGGTTGCTTAAGATTTTTGCATATTTCCTTTCTTTTCCTTTCCTCCCCCCACCCCTCGCCCCTCTTGTTCTTCCTTCCTTTTCTCTTTATGCCCTGGATTGATAGTTTTTTCATCGAGATGTTTTGGAGGTGTTTGAACATGGCCGCAGAGTTTCTTGGTTGGTTTGTATTAAAAGCAAACTGAGCGTGATTCGGTCACCAACGTTGGGAATGACAAGAACAAGTTTTGTTTCATTTAAATCTTCTAAGGAGCACCATCTTTTAGACAAGATGACTGTACCCTTATTCTAGCTTCTAGCTCTTTCTGTTACTATCTCCGGGAACTTCAGAGATGTCTTAAACCTGTGGGCCTGATGAATTCAGACGAGGTAACTTCCAAGTTTCTTTCTTTTCTAACCTTGTCTGTGATGCTGTCAGATAACAGAAGTGAGCACAGATGCTGAATACGTACTAGGAAAAACAAAACCAGAATAACCTGCCTAATGAGATTCGTAAGAAGAATTCATTATACTTAGGGCTTTGACATACACCCATACAAGCCTGCCTTCTTTCATTTTTCATTCTTAAAACGGTACATGTAAATTAGTATCCATTTTCCACACCGTAGTAGTGTAAATCACTAGAGTACTTCGTAGTGTGAGTCAGTAGAATATTTTATCTCTTTAATGAGCATTATATGTTAGCCTAACAGGTTTCGTGTACACCTCTCTGACGTTTGTTGGCTGGCAAGCAAACTCATGCTGGTGTCATCACACCTACTGATTAATTTTTATTAGAGCAGTACATATGCCTACCCTGACTCATTAAAAAAGTCTCTAAGTTCCAATGTTTTCCTGCTACTGGTCCCTCTTGAATAAAAGAGAATGTTTTTTAATCTTCGAGATCTGCATTAGACCCTGATATCATATTAATAGATGATTGTGTTCTTTTTTTGGCCAAAAAATAAAAGTCCTTCCCTTAAGCCATTACATTCATTTCTCAGGATGTTTCTGTTGTTTTACAAATACCTCTGAGCATTTGGAGGAATAGTCCTTCTTTCCAAAATGAGCCTTTTATTGTCACACAGAAGGGGACTGTAGCACTCTGGATAATTATGTAATAAAATAACATGAGAGTATTGGCTTAAAAAGAAACGCTGCTAGTACCATGGGCCGCTGAGCTACAAGATGTTACCCAGAGAGGGCACGTCTCTGTCCTTTAGCGCATTTTCTTTCTAAATGTTTGGAGGCGACATCGTTATATGCGGCATAACTTTCCACACTGTGGGTTTCTCTGTACCTATAAAGGCAAACTCATAAAAAGAACCTTTCTTACTTAATTGTCCGCCACGGCCAATCTCACCCCATATCATGGTGCTGGATGGCCTTGTTCTTACCTGTGTGATCGCTGTAGCTTGTCTTGTTATCATGACGCAGGAAGGACTGACTGCACAGATGTGGTGTAAGGTCTACGCCGTGGAGCTCGCGGTAAAAGCTGGCAGGGGTCGCTGAAATCCTGGAACTCGAATACTGCCACGCAGTTCGAGGGGTGGGCAGTGTTCTAATACTCACAGCCACCGCCTACGAAGTGTGTGCCCTGCACCTGGTCTGGGGCTTCACAGGTGTCCCCTCCCTTCGTGCTGTCAACAATCAGGGCAGCATTCCTGCTGCGTCAGAGTGGTTTACAGTCGACGGTAAGTCACAGGGAAAGAGCCGGTTCCTTCATTCATCACCTCTAGTAGATGCCATTTGTGTGCCTAACATTGTTGTGTTTTTTTTGAGGGAGAATGCAATGATGATGAGACCTTGGCTTAAGAGAATTTAGGGGCTCCTAAGGGATTTAAGATTCTTCCAGTTGACCTTGTAATAACCCAGACCAGAAAGGAATGAATGAATGTCCCGAGGGAGGTGCAGGTAACACTCGAGTGGTTTCGAAGGGGAAGGGTCTCCGTATGTGACCAGTGGCCGGCCTCACCATTTCAGCAGGGCACACTTACGGGTGAAGCCTCTGGGCAGTCGGGGCTCTATTGCCGAGTCTGATTTTCAGCTTCTCAAGCAGCAGAGCTTTGGGGGAGGAACAAATGGGCAAAATCACAGTGTTTTCCAATGCACTCCAAGTATTTTTTCTTTGGGGGGAGGGGGGCGGGTGCGTGTCATTCTATCTGTTGTAATGACATCTACCAGAGACCTGTGAATGGGTGGGGGGCAGAGGGAGCGGGTGCAGGGATGGAAGTGGTTCCCGCCAGTGGTTTGTCATCTGTGACGTGTCCCCGTTACAGCGCTCACAGGGGCTCGGGTGGAATTTGCCTGCAATGGGCTTTAATTTTGCTGAGGATGAGACTAGCAAATTCTGTAACCTACAAAGAGAATGCAAGTTGAATGCAAGTTGAGAACAATGAGGTGAACCTAAAAATAAATCTCTGACTTCAAATCAAACCTTTCAATTAAAAAAAAATCCCTGCCACTTCTAAGGGTTGAGACCCCGTGGCTTACGTGAGATTCTTTCTTTCAAACAAAAACGCTAAGTCTTTTTCTTACGTGGAAGGAACACCAGCCTTCTTAGTGGGACCCCGGAAGTCTTCAGGTGTTTGGTTGTCAATTGCTTTGGGTCTGTGATCGGGCATCCCTACGGGCCGTGTCTGATAAGGCAACCTCAGTTTCTCCAGCTAGTGATTTTCCCGTTGGGGCTCTGGGCAGCGCCACTGTCTGTGGGTACAGGAATGGAACAGTGAACCCAGCGGAAGGAAAAATAATGGATGAATTCATGAAAGGCGAGCTGGGGGGATGGTACAGAATGAATCCTTTTCCATACCTGCCGTGTAGTAAGCCATGTGCCACACAGCTTTCTTGGCCACACGTCAAATCTGTCTTGACAAATGGAGAATACATTGGAAAGCCTCATTTAGCAGGAGATCAGGATGGTCCCAAGAACCTCGAGAAACCCAAGGAAACTCTGAAAATAAGAAGGCTTAGGGATTGGTCCAAGTCCCTCAAACATACAGCAGAATTCTAACCAGCGTTTGGCTTATGGGACATAGGTCTAAGGAATGATCCATTTAAAAACGGACTGTTTCTAAAACTCTTGGATTAAAATAGTTGTTGGAGTCTGAAATGCAGTGTACGGTGAATAACCCCTCAGGGACAGGTGCATTTACTCAGGCAAAAGTGCTCTGGTTGCGTTTCTGTAGAAGACATCTTCTTTAGAATGCTATAGACCAGGCCCATAGCAGGTACCCAGTAAGTAATTTTTCAAGGTCAACTCCCGGGGAGCAGGTGCCTGTAAGTTGTAAGGCCCTGACTGTGGTGCTGGAATTGCTAGGAAAGCATGGCTTTTTCTTACACATGGGGATACTGGTCCAAAACGTGTGGCAGTGGATTCGATGACTTTGCAAGAATATTCAAAGCAGTCGAGCACCTCGTGACTCAAGTTGTATCTCCATCTTAATCCAGGATAAAAGGTTCAAAATCCACCTCCCTGTTTCTAGTTCTCGAGAACTAACATTGCAATGTCGATATTCTTCGTCCTTCTTCTGTTCCATAGAGAGTGTCATCTGAGCTGTAAGCTTGTGTGTTTCGCTTGGGATTCAATACATCACTTTTCCATCTTGAATTTTTAAAATGCTCTCAGTCTTGATAAATGAGACCTTCTTTAAAACGTGAAAATCTGTACTCAGCCGTAAAAAGGAACAGAATTGGGTCGTTTGTAGAGACGTGGATGGACCTAGAGACGGTCATACAGAATGAAGTAAGTCAGAAAGAGAAAAACAAATATCATATATTAATGCATATCTGTGGAGTCTAGAAAAATGGTACAGATGAACCTATTTGCAGGGCAAGAATAGGGACGCAGACATAGAGAACAAATGTGTGGACACCAAGGGGGGAAGGGTGGGGTGGGATGACTTGGGAGATTGGGATTGACATATATACACTACTATGTATAAAATACATCACTAATGAGAACCTACTGTATAGCACAGGGAACTCTACTCAGTGCTCTGAGGTGACCTAAATGAGAAGGAAATCCAAAAAAGAGGTGACATTTGTAAACGTAGAGCTGATTCACTTTGCTGTACAGTAGAAACGAACACAACATTGTAAAGCAGCTCTACTCCAATGTAAAAAAAAGTGAAAATCATGTGTTTGTTTCTGAGGCATCCTGAAAATGGAAGGGTAGGTAGGCATTCAAAGGAAGGGCACAACAGGAGGAACCCCCAAAAGAACAACGAAAGAACAGCCAGAGGATGAGAATAACGACGAGGAGAAGTAGGGTCATGGCACTCAGGGGTGAGGAGCATCTCAAGGAAGGAGGATTAGCGCCAGCCAGGACTTCTGAGACATCACGTAAGGAAGAGGTGAAAAGGCAGCAGTGCATTCAGTGACCGTGAACTTCAGGATTGCATCAGATTGCAAAGCGAGGGATCTTTGAGGAGCTGGCGGTCAATGAGCTTGGATATTCCTTTTCTTTTAACTGAAGTGTAGTTGAGTTACAGTGTTGTGTTCGTTTCATGGATATTCCTTTTGAAGAAGCACAGAGGAACTCGAACACAGGGATGACTTATCAGACTGTGTCTAGCTCAGCTGTTTGGAGACTGTGATTTGAGTGTTGGCATCCCTATGTGGGGACTGAGTGATTTCCAGTCCGATGCAGGGGCAGAGAGAAGGGTCAAGGAGTTGACGGATGACTGAGATTTTGCCGGGGTATACCACAAAACACGGCTGGACGTGAGAGTTGGGTGGTCGTCAGGAGAGCGACTGGGCTGGCAGAGTAGGGGAGGGGAAGGGAGAAGGAAGGGGACTGGTGGCTTGGGAGGTGACAGGTTGGAGGTCCAAATCGGATGGTAGGAAAGGTGTCGGCAGGCTAGGACAAGGTGAAAGTGTTTACATTTCAGGAGTAGGACAATTCCAGCTGTTCCCAGATCCATGGCATGTATTTAGGTTTTTTTTGGCCACGCAGCATGGCATTCGGGATCTTAGTTCCCCGACCGGGGATGGAACCCGTGCCCCCTGCAGTGGAAACGCGGAGTCTTGACCACTGGACCACCAGGGAGGTCCCTGCGGCATGTATTTAGGATGATGAGTGACAGACTGGGATGCAGTCGTCTCACGTCAAGAGATGAAGTAACTGGGAAGCCAGGGTGTTCAGCGGGCACCTTTGGGGTGACAGGGATACACCATAGATGGGGACCTTGGCAGTTTAGGGCTGGGTGGGGGGCTGGAGGGCTAACGGTGGACTTTACAGGGAGAAATGCCGAGTCATTAGGGACCACGTGTTCAGGAGCTGAACTTCCAGTTTCATGAGTTAGACAGTCACAATGGAGGCTTGGAAATTATTTCAGGGCTGGGTCACCCGTGGAAGGTCCCAGTGTTTAAGAGGTTTCGGGGAGGAGCAGGGGTGGTCCACGTGCTCCAAAAGCTCCCAGCCCTGTGCAGCAAAGCCGCATCTGTCAACTCAGGGACGTAGAGGCGGTACTGAGAGCTGGGTGCTCGAAACACCTGGATCGTTGTCACTTTGTAGCCTTCGGGCCCAAGGTCGTGAGCAGTGCTGGGGGTGCACTTTGAGGTCATAGGAACCAGAACGTGCAGCGTTCCGTCATAAAACGCTTAAGCTTCTGAAGGAAAGCACGTGTACTTTCCAGTCTTCTGCAGCGGAGGTTGGAGGTGGTGGGAATTCTTAAATGTGTTTTTTTTTTTTTAATTTGCATTTTTGTTTTAAAATATGCTCTGCATGAAGGGATGCTCAATGTAGCTAATTATTAGAGAAATTCAAATAACCACAATGAGTCAGAATGGCCATCTGGCCATCATCAGAAAGTCTATAAATGGTGGAGAGGGTGTGCAGAAAAGGGAACCCTCCTATACTGTTGGTGGGAATGGAAATTAGTGCAGCCACTGTGGAGAACAGTGTGGAGGCTCCTTAAAACACTAAAACTAGTTTTTGCCATATGATCCAGCCATCCCACTCCTGAGTATATGTCCAGAGAAAATCATAATTCGAAAAGGCACATGTACCCCTGTGTTCATTGCAGCACTATTTACAGTAGCCAGGCTGTGGAAACAACCTAAATGTCCATCGACAGATGAATGGATAAGGAACATGTGGTACATGTATACAATGGACTAGTACCCAGCCATAAAAAAGAATGAAATAGTGCCATTTGCAGGAACATGGATGGACCTAGAGATGATCACACTAAGTGAAGTAAGTCATGCAGAGAAAGATAAGTATTATATTACACCACTTATATGTGGAATCTAAAAACTAAATGAATCTATGTACAAAAGAGAAACAGACTCACAGACGTAGAAGACAAACTATGGTTATCAAAGGGGAAAGGGTCGGGGGGAAGGATAAACTAGGATAAACTTAAAGGAAAAGATTGCTAGATTTAATGACAAAATCTATTATTTCCTGATGTCAAAAGAAGAAGCTAGCCAGACCAAAATCGATTAAAAAGCCTTTGCGACATCTATGTAAAATGAAAAGAAAATCTATGTGATACAGAAAGAGCTCATACAAAGAAATTGATAAAAAAGATAAGTATCAGAAGAAATGAGTTGTACCCATTTGTAGTATCAGCTCACCACAAATTGCTAGCATTACAATTTCCAAAAAATAAAACCACCCCCCAAAAAAAAACTTTGTTAATGCGTGAAAGAGGGCATCTTATTATATTTTTTTATTTTTTAAATTTTTGTATTGAAGTACAGTTGAATTAAAATATTATGTTACAGGTGTACAGTATAGTGATTCACCATTTTTAATGTTATACTCCACTTACAGTTATTATAAAATATTGGCTATATTCCCTGTGTTGTTCATTCTTATAGCTTATTTTATACCTAATAGTTTGTACCAAAAGAGGGCAACTTTTTTGAAAGTTACATATGCCGTCCCGTATTGATTCCTAAAGAGGTCAGTTTTCTTTCTTTTTTTAATCAAACAACAAAAATACTGTTGTCGTTTATCAAGTGGGGTCAGTACATTTCACAAGCCCCATCCTCCAAGGATGACATGGTAAGGAGCTCCAGCAGCTGAATTTTTCACGAAGTCGCCTCTGCTAACCATACTTCTGAGTTTAGCTTACAAAGTGTATTTTAAGTATTCAGCCAACACTTCTTCTGAATCCCAAGCCATCAGTGACACAATTATTAAAACTCAACTCAAGCAACAAACTGGATCTTATTTTCTCACTGGTGCTTTCCTTCATTGAAAATTCCCTTTAGGAATTTTGAAAAAATTTTAAGTCGCCTGGGAGACAGAGCGAGTGTGTGTGTGTATGTGTGTGTTTACACTTGTCCTTTTGCATTTTCTCTTCAACTGCATCCTTAATAACACACCTTAAAAAATGCATGAGTTTGTAAAATTTGCTTAATTCAATAACTTCCGTGAGATGCTAATTCCCCAAAGTGGAAATTGAATTTTTTAAAAGGGAAATGCACCAGTTTATTCCAGACTATCAAATCTTAGCTATATGCTTGGGACGGCAGTTTAGCTCTGAATCAGATGAATTATGACCTCCAGTGCTATCACCGTAATCCCTGGTTACCGAGATAATCAGGAAACAGAGCCTGCAGAC
Source organism: Tursiops truncatus (assembly GCF_011762595.2). Lineage (NCBI taxonomy): Eukaryota > Metazoa > Chordata > Mammalia > Artiodactyla > Delphinidae > Tursiops > Tursiops truncatus. The sequence continues at coordinate 124,039,656 of NC_047055.1, read as the reverse complement.
AGCGTCATCCCTGGGACTTTTGACAGGGTCTGGTATTACAAAAACCTCTGCCTAATGAACAGATTTTTCATTCAAGCAGATCTAGACAGGAGAGAAATGAAATCCTTTCCATTGCAGAGCACTGTTTACCTGAATGCAAGATACATAAGGAAGTTTTGAAACTTGAAGAAAACATTGAACAGGAAATGATGACAACCTGTATGTGTAAAGGAGTGACTAACACAGACCCACCTACACATCCTTCTCTTTCCACGATTATCAAATCTATTTAATAAAAAGACAGGATTAAAAAAAAAAACTACTATGCTCAATTAACAAAGATAGACAATAAGTTTCAGGACATGTACCAAAAAATTAAGAAGATGTGCTCTTAGGCTGTTTGGGAGAGCTTACTGTGAACTTTCAAAATGCAGGGCTTCTGCAAATAGTATATGGGGTATTGTTACTGGAATATACATTTATTTTTTAAATTTTATTGAAGTAGAGTTGATTTACAATGCTGTGTTAATTTCTGCTGTACAGCAAAGTGACTCAGTTATGCATATATATATTCTTTTTCATATTCTTTTCCGTGATGGTTTATCATAGGATATTGAACATAGTTCCCTGTTCTGTGCTCTACAGTAGGACCTTGTTATCTATCCTATATATATATATATATATATATATATATATATAATAGTTTGCACCTGCTAATCCCAACCTCCCAAGCCATCCCTCCCCCACCCCACTCCCCCTTGGCAACCACAAGTCTGTGTGTCTGTGAGTCTGTTTCTGTTTTGTAGATAAGTTCATTTGTGTCATATTTTAGATTCCACATATAAGTGACATCATATGGTGTTTGTCTTTCTCTGTCTGACTTACTTCACTTCGTATGATAATCTCTAGGTCCATCCATGTTGCTGCAAATGGCATTATTTCATTCTCTTTGATGGCTGAGTAATATGGAATATATGTTTATTGAGGTTCATACTCCTTGCAGCTTTGAAGGAAATGAATTTATGATACATGAAAATCAAATCTCTTATGCCAAGATTTCCCATTGTTGACAATTTCTGAAGTGTATGTTTCAGGAGTTCTTTGTGAATGACAGCATGGGTTGGCGGACACAGTGGGTGTGAAAGATCGCTGACCAGCCCGGAATCATGCTTTCTTCTGTGCCGCTACTTTGGGGCAGTTTTCTATTCCTGCAGTGGCTGTCGTGTATCGGGATGAGGTCACCCTTTTTGTTCTGGGCTCCACAGAATTCAAGAGCAGAGTTCTGAGGGCCCCGTCTACCTGCATCTCATATACCCTTTTGTAAGAGAAAAAAAGTTTTTAAATTGTTGTCAGTGTCATCTGTATTTTTTTTTAAGTTGAATGTTCTCCTCACTAGATGTAACGCTTTTTCTGATGTCCAACGTCATCCATGTTATGCAAAACCAAGTAATGCAGACACAAGCAAGAGAAAGGGATTGCCCCATGTGACCCCACCCCTATTAGGTAACCTCGTTCATGGATCACTCCATAGCTTTCCTGTCTTATATGTTGCCAGTGCTATATAAGACTAAGATGCAATCCTTATTATTGAGAGTGTCTTATACAAACCCTATACACTGTTTTGCAACTTTCATTTTCCACTTACCTATATATACTTAGGCATTTTTCAATATCAGCATTTCAATCTTGATGTCCTCGCTCTTAGACTATGGTTTACTTAATCAGTCCCCTGGGAGGGACATCTGAGTTCCCACCAAATTTTTGTTTTTCTGTTTCAAGCAATGCTGTCATGATTATTCTTCTCTGTATCTCTAGATGAACTTGTTGGAGCATTTTTTTAAAGAAAAAATTCCCAAAATTAAAATGCTGGATCAAAGCATCTTTAAAAATTGAGTGTTAGTAGCGACTGAGTAAAATGTCTTACCCTTGTTTTTCCTGCAACAGTGGGACACCCACTGAGGATCTATGAGAATGCTAATTTCCTCATAATCTTACCAACTCTAGAATTATGATTCTAACAGTGTGATTCTGAAGGTATTGGGTTGGCCAGAAAGTTCGCTGGGGTTTTCCCATAACAGCTTATGGAAACCCGAACGAACTTTCTGGCCAACCCAATATTTTTACTTGTAAATTTGTCAGGTGGAAAATACTCTTTCACTACTTAAATTTCCCTTTCTGCTTCATGTGAAGTTGAGACTACATTTTAGTCCAGGGTTGTATTTTTTTCTCCTAAGAATCCCCTGTTCATATTTTTTGGCCACTTTTCTGTTGGATTGTGGGTCTTCTTCTTGTTGATTTGTATGGGCTCTTTACATATTAAGGACATGAATATTTTACTTGTATGTTGCAAATATTTTTCCTGCTTTTTTGTTTGTAGTTTCATTTTATTTATAGAGTCTTTTGTGATGAACTCCCATGGTCAGATTTGACTGCCTTTCTTTCATGACTTTGGGGATTGATAACTGGCTAAAAAGGGCTTTCTCTACCCACCAAATTATATAGCATTTGTCTTATATTTCCTTCCATTATGTTTATGGTCTCATGCTTAACGGTTAGGTGTTTAATCTATGGAGAGGAATGTGTGAGTGTGAGTGTGAGTCTGAGTGTGTGTGTGTATGTGTGTGTATCCCCATGAAATGTCATTTGTCCATTATTATAGGTATTGTTCTTGGTTGGGTAGCCCGCCTGGCTGGTGTGGGACTTGCAGAACTTGAGTAAGATGAGTGTTTGTGGCCCGATGCTGTACCTTGCCTCTGGGCAGCAGGCAACAGGTCAGGCCCTTTCTTCAGGTCTCTGTGCATTTCACAACAGTGGAGTCCTTACAGCCACTGTATATCAGGTGTCTGTAGTTAGGGGATCTCCTCCCATGGGGACCAGCACGGGACAATTGACAAGGAAGGTCTACCCTGTGAGTGGACATGGGGATCGGCTCACACCTGTCCTGACACCCCCGGGGGTTGGTGTCAAGCATCTTAGGGCAGACAGGGATGGCAGCCACACCCCTTCCACTACCTGTTTCTCGTTGGTGTTACTGTCCCACCTGGCCGGGGTCACAAAGCCTTCAGATCGTGCAGGGGAGAGGTTATCCCCAAATATCCCCAAAGGGAGGTCCCTGCTCTGCTCCTAAATGTCTTTGCGGGCAGTGAGGAGGGAGCAGTTTGGCAGGTGCCATGTTTCCACTTGCCCTCACCTGTGCAGATCCCACCTGCATCCAAAGCTCAAGGTGCACGCCTGGGGTCCTGCTCTGCCTTCCCCCGATGGTCCTGAATTGGTCATGTTCCTTCTAGATGAGTCACCTTTGCAAAGAGAGTTAGGACGCACATTCATCCTGTTTCTAGAATCCTCAAAAAACAGAGTGAAAGCTGTATCGATTTTTACTTTTAGAAGATGGAAAAAAATACGGGATTGTTGGAAGACATTTATAACCATGTTTCTGAGTGTGCGGTTTCAACAAAGGCAGGCAATTCATGAGCTGAGCCCTTTCTTCCAGGTAAGACAGTTCTCAAAAGGCTGTTAGGATATACCCAGAGAAAACCATAATTCAAAAAGACATGTGCACCCCAATGTTCATTACAGCACTGTTTACAATAGCCAGAACATGGAAGCAACCTAAAGGTCCATCGACAGATGAATGGATAAAGAAGATGTGGCACATATATACAATGGAATATTACGCAGCCATAAAAAGGAAGGAAACTGGGTCATTTGTAGAGACGTGGATGGACCTAGAGACTGTCCTACAGAGTGAAGTAAGTCAGAAAGAGAAAAACAAATATCGTACATTAACGCATATTTGTGGCATCTGGAAAAACGGTACAGATGAACCAGTTCGCAAGGCAGAAATAGAGACACAGACGTAGAGAACAAACATGTAGACACCAAAGCGGGGGAAAGCAGGGGTGGGATGAATTGGGAGATTGGGATGGACATATATACACTACTATGTATAAAATAGATAACTAATGAGAACCTGCTGTGTAACCCAGGGAACTCCACTGTACAGTAAAAACTAACACAACGTTGTAAAACCACTATACCCCAATTTTAAAACATTAAGTTAATTTTTTTAAAAAAAGGCTGTTAGGGATGGAGTTGCTCTTGGCTGTGTTCAGTGAGACGTTTGGTGTTGCGTTCCTGCCTCTAGTCCTGGCCCTTGTGGTTTTCACTGCGTCTTCAGACTTCGTCCTGTTGTCACACCGCCACCACCTGGCTCCCTAGCAGTACTGATTCTCCCAGCAGTAAGCGTGTGCATCTTCTCTCGCCTGCCACTTACTCTCTCCAGGTGCCGTGCCTCCGTAGCAATTCCCACGTAGTCCTGTGAGGTGGGGGCTGCATTACCCCATTTTACAGATGTGCAAACCAAGGCACACAGGTGGAACCGGCTTGTCCCAGCAAGCTCTCGCAGCTGGCGAGTGGCAGAGGCAGAATTTTGACGCAGGTCCATGCTGTGACACCCCACATAGTGTTATTGTGACAGATGTCGTCGTGAGACGTGGCTTCTGCATCTTGACGGCAGTGGGCCTGTCAGGGAAGGGCATAGACTTTGGGACCAGAGGCCCAAGGTTCCACCCCACCTGCTCCAAACCTGGGTAAACCGGGGCAGGTTACCTCTCTGGTTGGACCTCTATTTCCTCATTTGTGAAATGGGATGCTAACATTGCCTGTCCAGTTGCAAACTGGTATATGTATGTGTACATCTGGAAAGCTTAACATAAACCGTAATGGAAAAGAATATGAATATGTATAACTGAGTTACTTTGCTGTACACCAGTAATCAACACAACGTTGTAATTCAACTATACTTCAATAAAAAAAAATTTAAAAAGAAAAACTTTGCAAAAAAAAAAAAAACACTGCCTCTCTTGCTGGGCCATCTTGGAAACTGCCCAGGATGTGTTAAGAACGCTATAGATGTCCGTTAGGATTATGACAGCTACACACACAACTTTCACTGTGTGTCTGCACTTCACCACCTCTCCTCGAACTATACTTTCTTAGTCTTTTTTGGTGGGAAAGGGGAGCAAATGGCCTTTGATGTCGCGGGTGCCAGTTTCACGTGTCTCGTGACATCCTGTTGGTTTGATGTGTAGCCATGAGAAAATGGAGTAAATGTGACCGAGTTCAACCTCATACTGCTCGCCGCACAGCACGCCGATAAATAGAGAGACGAGTTACTGGGGCAAGGGGTAGCGACTTTATTCAGAAAGCCAGCAGACCAAGAAGGTGGTGGCCTAGTGTCCCAAAGACCCATCTTCCCCAAGTTAGAATTCAGGCTTCTTTTACACTAAAAGGGGAGGGAGTAAAGTCAAACATTTTCTGGTGCTGGTCAGCCTCTGGAGGGGATGTGTTCATTTCTTCCTTCTTGCAGTCGTTCACAGGGGGACCTGGTCAGGATGTTTCCTGTGAGCTAAGCAAAGGTATTTTAGCTTCATGCTCATGACCTGGAACACCGGGTCCCCAGAGATGGGCCATTAGGTATATAGGCACCATCCCTTCAGTGATGAACTTGTAATAGAATACAGAGGTTCTTCCCTATTACGTCAATAGCATCTTTCTGTAGTCTTTGCCATCTGAGATCACTGGAACATGACTCTGCATACAGGCTGAAGGAGCGGCATCTCCAAGAAACCCTGTGGATCGGGAATTCAGGGCCACTGACTGAGTCTGCGGGGAGATAACTGTGTGTGTTTGCAGGTGGTTTCTGGGCTGACCCACTTGGCTGCATCTCTCAATATGGCGGCCGTAGCCCTGGGTTGGGGGCAGTTATGACTTTCTGCTTTTCAGTTACCTTAGGATGGAAGCATTTGGGAAGGAAAGTCTCTTTACGGAGGACTCTATAAGTCATTTGATTTGCTCCCAACCAGTAGAGAAAAAGCGAAGCCAGGTCATCAAGTAGCATACATCCCTAAACAAACTCTTTCTCCAACCAAAATGGATCCTTGTCCGTTGGGTACCCCAGATACCACTGATGCAAAAAGACTAAAACAGAGCAAAGCTCTGTCGTTTCTGGAGTTTGCTGGGTGCTTGCGGCCCTGAAAAGAAAATTTCATTTATTAAGGTCACTGACAGCAGATGCACCCATCGGCTCTAATTTACAGAAAAATGTGCATGTTTCTCAGTTACTTAACTTTTAAAACCAACACTCAGTGACATTCAGCTCCATGATCTCCTGGCAAAATGTGACTTTGGCAACGCGATCACATTCCCAGTTCATAGAAAATCGTTAGAGAAGGAGCAGTGTTGTCACAGTATCTTTTCATTCTAAAGTAAGACAATAGCCAGAAGAGAGCAAAAATGACAAGCTTACAGCATTTTCACTTTTAACTTCGATCATTTGAAGGCAGAATTGCCCGTCAGATAACTCTGTCGACACCCCCGTCGCCTGCCTGCGAGATTTCATCGGTAACAGCCACCTTATAAATGCATTTATACATCTGATTTGTAGCAAGTAAACAAGCCACGCATTAGGATGACGGAAACCTACAAGAAATAAGTGTCTTGGACAATCTTGGCAGCTTTGACTTGGAGAAAAGTCACTTTGCTTTGTCTCTGCAACTTGGCATTTGGGTTTTGCTTGGTGCTGCTTTGCAGTTAAGCTAAGGGGAAGAAGAGGAAGGAAAGGGCATTGCTGTTTATTTTGAAACAGAAGGAATGACCATAGATGCCGGTAGCGTAGCTGCTTCCATTCTTGGACACCTCATCCCCATTCGGGGATGCTTCTGTACGAAACAGCTGTTCCGCACCGGAGCGAGGCTGGCTCAGACATCATTGGCTGAGGAGGAAGCAGTCCGTTCAACTGGGGCGAAAGAAAGGGAACCTGTCCGCTCTGAAAAACAGTGTGGTATCTTTTTAAAGAATTCTAAACATATATCAACCATTAACCCAGCAATTGCACTCCTGAGCCATTATCCCAGAGAAACAAAAATATATCTTTAGACAAAAGTCTTTACATAAATGCCTATAGCATTTTTGCCTATAACAGCCCTGAACTGGAAACAACCTATAAACAAACAATGGTACATCCATACCAGCATGAAAAAAGGAATGAACTTGTGATACCCACAACCTGGATGAATCTCAAGGGGATTATGCTGAACGAAAAAAAAAAAAAACAGTCTAAAAAGGTTACCTACTGCGTGATTACATTTATGTAACATTCTTGAAATGACAAAATTATAAAAATGGACGGGATGCCAAGGATTAAGGAAAGGGTAGTGGCCAGAGGGAAGTGAATGTAGCTATGAAAGCGCAACCATAGATCCTTACGCTGATGGAAACCTTGTCCGTTGACATTGACTGTATCAATGTCAGTATCCTAATTGTGATATTCTACTAGAGTTTTGTAAGATGCCACCATTGGGGGAAACTAAATACTTTACCGTGGATCTCTTTGTATCATTTCTTACAATCGCCTATGAATTTATAATTATCTCAAAAGAAAAAGTTCACTTAAAGATTAAATAAATTTTAAAAGTTGTTTTAAAAAGAAAGGGAACCTGTGACCAGGGCAGTATAAACAGACTTAGGACAAGCACAGGTTTTGTGAGAGCTGACGGCTCCCAGGGTCGAACACACACCCACCTGCATGTGTGTGTGTGTGCGTGGGTGTGATGCACGGAACTACAAATCGTGTGCTACACGTGTCCTTCCCCTCCTCACCCCACACAAGCCAGGAAGTCCCTTAGCTCATTGTGGCTACGCAGGGGGCCTCCACTTGCTGTCATCCGGAGCTCTGTTGTGCGTGACCTTGTTTTGCGTGTCATGCCACGTGCCGGGATGCCCATCCTCAGAATGGCCATCTCCTGGGGTAGGGTCTTTATTCTCACGGGAGAAAGATGCTCAACCCCTCTGTTCACAGTCTCCCTAGAGTTCCATGTGGAGCATTTCCTAATCCAGAGCGCGATATACATTTGTCTTTCTCTCTTCTTCATTTGCTGCTTGGCAGGTCTACGTGGTGCCAGAGGTGAGGTCACTGGTCAGGGTCTGATCTTCCCGTGCACACTGTCTAAAGGGTCACCCATCGCTGGAGGTGAGGTCACTGGTCAGGGTCTGATCTTCCCGTGCACACTGCCTAAAGGGTCACCCATCGCCGGAGGTGAGGTCACTGGCCCGTGCACACTGCCTAAAGGGTCACCCATCTGCTCATTGGCATCAGTTCTGCTCTTAAAGCAGAACTCATTCTGCTCTTAAACTCATTCTGCTCTTAAAGCAGCCTAGGGAGAGGCTGGAGGGCTTGCCCTTGTTTTAGGAGGGAGAAGAATGATCTCCAGGTCGACGGCTGCTTAACCACTGCAGATCAACCCTGCAAACCCTATTAAGTCTCCGACGCTGTCTACACGGCAGAATCAGACATCTACACACTTGGGCTGCCTCCTGAAGTCTGATACTTGAACCCTGTGCCCACTGACCATGAACCCCTCCACCATGTTTATTGGGCTTCTTTACATGGATCTTTTTAAAGAGGAGAGAAATGGAATCCTAACCTAGAGGCAATGTAAGAAAGTGTGGTTAAGACAAAGGCACGTTATGGCCACAGGGGACATAGAGAGTAGAGCCATTTAATTGGCCCCCTTCACCGCGCTTGTATAGGTGGCGGTGTTGAAGTTCTTTTCTGCTCTATTCCTCTGTGACCCCTGCCCCATCCATTTGTCCACCAAGGTGACACATCCCTTACTTGCTGTAGTGAGTCCTGGGCTCTGCTCTCAACGGCATCCATTTTATGTATTTACTTATTTATTTATCTTTTATTGAAGTATAGTTGATTTACAATGTTGTGTTAATTTCTGCTGTACTGCAAAGTGATTCATATATATATATATATATTTATATATTTATATATATATATATTCTTTTTTGTTTTCTTTTCCATTATAGTTTATCACAGGAGATTGAATACAGTTCCCTGTGCTCTACAGTAGGTCCTTGTTTATCCATTCTATGTATACAAGTTTGCATCTGCTAATCCCAAACTCCCAATCCATCCCTCCCACACCCCCTTCCCCTTTGGCAACCACAAGTCTGTTCTCTATGTGACTCTGTTTCTGTTTTGTGGATATATTCATTTGCGTCATTTTTGTAGATTCCACATATAAGTGATATACATTTGTCTTTCTCTTTCTGACTTACTTCACTTGCTATGACAATCTCTAGGTCCATGCATGTTGCTGCGAATGGCATTACTTCCTTCTTTTTTATGGCTAATATTCCATTGCATATACGTGCCACATCTCCTTTATCCATTCCTCTGTCAATGGATGCTTAGGTTGCTTCCACGTCTTGGCTATTTTAAATAGTGCTGCAATGAACACTGGCGTGCATGTATCTTTTTGAATTATAGTTTTGTCTGGAAATCTGCCCAGGAGAGGGATTTCAGGATCATATGGCAACTCTGTTTTTAAGGAAACTCCATACTGTTCTCCATAGTGGCTGTATCAATTTACATGCCCGCCAACAGTGCAAGAGGGTTCTCTTCTCTCCGCACCCTCTCCAGCATTTGTTATTTGTAGACTTTTTAATGATGACCATCCTGGCCAGTGTGAGGTGATACCTCATTGTAGTTTCGATTTGCATTTCTCTAATAATTAGCAATGTTGAGCATCTTTTCATCTGCCTGTTCACCCTCTGTATCAACTGCATTAATTTTCAATGCTTTGCTCTTGCAGATGACTCTTTATCTTCCAAAGTGCAATTGTTTTCTCCATTAACCTATTCTTGATTTTATATGTGTGCATCAGGTCCACACATCTGGAGAGCTTAATGTAAATCGGGGTATCAGAAAATCCAATGATAGGGCAGCAAGAATAAAGGAAATGTATATAATATATGTTTTCTATATATAGAACGGGAAGTTTCTATATAAGGGAAGTTCTCTTCCCTTCCTGTGTGAGTTTCCAGTGAATCTGTATTTGTGACAAAATAGTAAATTTTCTGCAGAAAGAAGTTTTTGCAACCTCAGCTTAGAGGTGCAAGCATGAAGGGGAGGGCAGTTAGGGTGGGGAGAGAACGCTGGAACAGGACCAGTGCAGGTCTGCTGATCCAGACTTTTTGCTGTAAGATTTAGTTGGAAATTCATTGTGTAGAACATTGATTTTCATTCTCTAAATTAATTTATCTTATATATCACTAACCTCTGGATTTCATAAACTCTATAACCACGTTACCATTTTTGCAAACCCCAAAGCTTAATTTCACGTTCTCGGGCCTGGGATGTATATTATTTTACCTTGAATTTACCTCTCAAATTAAAGCGAGTAGTTTTTAACACTCTTTCGTAAATCATTTCCCTAAAGAAGATAGTACCCTAAGTTATTGAGGAATGAAGTTGCACAATCAATTCAAACAGGATTAATAAAATTTCTGGTTACAAAACAACAACAGTAAACATTTATTGACTCACAATAGCTAAACTCTAAAAGCCTTTGGTATATCCTAGTCACTTATTTAACATCTGCCACGGGTTGTTTAGTTCACTCCCCACAGCTGTGCTATGCGAGATTTTCGTCACCGTTGCAGGTGAGAAAGTGATGTCTGAGAAAGGTGACTTGTGTAAGATTTGCACAGCCACCACTAGGCTACACTGCTTCTCAGGAGCCTTGAAGGATTTCTGGTTTGTTGGATTAATTGAGACAGTAGGTTTGTCTCTTCTCCAGCTGCAGCTCAATATCAAAAAACAACCCAATTAAAAAATGGGTGGAAGACCTAAATAGACATTTCTCCAAAGAAGACAAACAGATGTCCAAGAGGCACATGAAAAATCCTCAACATCACTAATCATTAGAGAAATGCAAATCAAAACTACAATGAGGTATCACCTCACGCCAGTCAGAATGGCCATCATCAAAAAAATGTACAAGGACTTCCCCTGGTGGCGCAGTGGTTAAGAATCCACCTGCCAGTGCAGGGGACACGGGTTTGAGCCCTGGTCCGGGAAGATCCCGCATGCCGCAGAGCAACTAAGCCTGTGCACCACAGCTACTGAGCCTGCGCTCTAGAGCCCGCGAGCCACAACTACTGAAGACTGCGTGCCACAACTACTGAACCCCGCGTGCCCAGAGCCAGTGCTCCACAAGTAGAGAAGCCACCAATGAGAAGCCTACACACGGCAACAAAGAGTAGCCCCCACTCGCCGCCACTGGAGAAAGCCTGCGCACAGCAACGAAGTCCCAACGCAGCCCCAAATAAATAAGTAAATAAATAATAATTTTAAAAGAAAAAAGGAAAAGAAAGACAAGCCTGTTTAGACCAATGGCCTCCAGTGGTTTTCATGCAGCTTCTGTATCCTAGGAGTCCCTCCGTTCCTGTGTTCTTGAGTTTGCCTTGTACACTTTAGACACGTCTGCCTTGGAAATTAAACAGCAGGTGCACAGAACAGGAGGATGTAGATGTGGGTATCACAGGGGTGTTTCGGATAATACTTCCTCCACCTTCAACCTCTTCCAATTAGCACATTTAATTTGCTAGTTAGATATTTCTAGGCAGAGTGAGAAAAGGTAAATTAGGATTGGGGAGATGGGGTTAAAGCAACGTTCAAATGATATTCCACTGAGGACCAGTATATATATATTTGAAAGGTGAGGTCAAAACGTGGCGTCAGAAGTAGTTTGAATACCTGTTGCTTTTGAGCCCTGACCCAGGGAGGACTCGTCAGAATGTCAAATGCAGCAATCCCCCTGAGGAGATGGATGGCACCTGCTGGAATTAGTTGACTTAACCCATCAGATGAAATGACGTCATGTATTTACAGTAGTCAGCATGGCGTCTGGCATGCAAGAAGTGCTCAATAAATGCTAGCTGCTATTCTTATTATCACTGTTACTGTTACTCTCACTCTCCCTTTCACAGATGGTTAAAGCGTCTTTGCTTAAAATGTGTGTAAGAGGCCATTACACTGAATAGAAAAATCATAGAGGAGAAAAAAAGTCTACGATGGAAAAGGAGACATCTATTTGGACCATCTTGTGGGTTTTTATATCATCAGTAGTATTTCACCTTCTATTTGAAATGTTCCCTTTGGACACTTCACACTTCCGAAAGAACCCTTCTGTCCGTAGCTTTGGTGTTTAGGATCTTGCGGGCAGGCCTAAACTGCTTCTAAGAGCTTGAGCTCTCCCCATAAAGTCAACGCATCACCCCAGAGCTAGACGGACGTTTCAGGGGAGCCGCAGGCTGGCGGACTGGAGGCCCCTTGGATTCGGAACCAAACGTAAGAGAGGAGCTTGGTAGGGTGTTAGTCAGTGTGTTCGGGTTTGAATCTGTGATTAATGCACAAGGTTTCTGCAAAGGAAAGCATAATTTTCCATTTTGTATCTTCAGCTTCATAGACGATCAAATCCAATGCAAAAAACAAAACAAAAAAATCTAGTCCCGAAACTGAAAATGGGTATGGATGGTGTAGGAGAGCGTCATAAAATAAGAGCGCTCTGAAGGGCTCGGTTTCCGGGATCATTCACCGTCCGTCGTCTCTGGACATTCTGTGTTCACAGCCCAGCTCAGGCGGGAAGTGTGAGGTGATCCCTCTTATTGCTGGAGAAGTTCTGGCCCATCTCTTTCTAGAGCTTTTCACTGGCTTCCATCACAGAAATGGCCCCATGGGCATGCAGGCAGCGTCGTTCTCCATCACAAAGCCCGGATAACCTCCCAGGACAAGTTCAACCTGTGGTCATTCCAGAGAGCAAAGGAGCTGCAAGCTTTTTCTGCGAGACAGTGAAGTCCAGCAAATAGAGTGGCACAGCTGCATCAAGAGTGGGGAGACCTGTGTTCACTCCTAGCACTGTCCTGTCAAACGATTCCCTGCTGGTCTGGTTATCCGCTGCCCAGGTCAGCCAGCCCGTTGTGATGCTTGTCACCCCGGGGAAGCGCTGACCACACACACCGACCACGGAGCCTTCCTCTGATTCACAGGCACACCGACTCTGGTTTTCCCCCAGACGCATGTGTGCAATGCCACTGCACGGAACGGGGACACTTGTGTATGTGCAGGAAAGCGCTGGTGTGCTTGGTGACAATGAGGGCTATTTAGAGTTATTCAGATTCTCTCCAGCAAATGCAACACCCTGGAAGAAAAACACTTATAATTTAGTGTTAATTGGAGAAGATCAGCTGAGCAGAGCCACAAAAGCATCCCAGATGGTTGAGAGCAGATGCCAGAGCAGGAGGTACCATCACACATTACAGCTGTGATGCGATGAGGTCAAAGATGGGCTTTAGGCAGGAAACCACAGCATTACCATAACAACCAGGTACAACACCAAATAAGGATGCGTTTCCTGGAAACAGTATGAACTCGCACAGGAAACCCAAGAAGGAAGTGAAGCCAAGTCAGGGAAGGGTCATCCATACATAGGCAGCATTTCTGTCTTACAGTTTCCTGTTTCTTAGTTACCCTAATAATCCTAATTCTCTAGTTACTGTGTTTAGTTACCATGTATAAAAGTTATGTGTTCAGTGGTCTGCAACTCAAATCTCATTCCTGGTGTAATTCTTGAAATCTGTAAAAGGCCAACCCTCTCCTTTTATTATATGTCAGCAGGTATTAAACGTGTCGTCACTGGGAAACTCTCTTCTAAAAGTATGCTCCTCAGATAGGCATCATTTAGGAGCTTTTAAGAAACTCAGGTTCTCAGACCTCACCCCAAACTTACTGAATCAGAATCTTCATTTTAGGTGGGGCAGGGGAGATAAATTAGGAGTTTGGGATTAACATATACACACTACTAAATATAAAATAAACAAGGACCTACTGTAGAGACAAGGGAGCTCTACTCAATATCTTGTAATAACCTAGAATGGAAAATAATTTAAAAATATATGTATATATAACTCAGTCACTTGCTGTACACTTGAAACTAACACAATGTTGTAAATTAAGTATACTTTAAAAAAATAAAGCAGTAAACAAATGTTGATCAAATCATTAAAAAAATATATATTTTAGCATGGTTCCCAAGGTGACAAATAAGCTTGTCAAAATTTGAAGGACACTGATATATAAGAAGAACATGCTACGGAACCTCTATTCTACATACAAGGTCTTGATTATTATTTTGGTCATCCAGAAGAATGAAAAAATGCATAAAGTAGCCTAATCAGTTCCTTACTATCACATTTGCTTACTTTTCTGTCACTATTTGGAAAATGATTAGGGACAGCTTCTAAACGTGTTTCTAATGAAGTTCTTCTGCATGCACTTAGGAGATGGGAAAGTGAGTGACGTGGTAAGAGGATGATCCCAAAATCAATGGACGTGGGTGAATCTGGTTGAATAGGAAACACACAGGATGTGGCGATGGGTGTGTTGATGTCTGTTTCACCGTGGCTGCCAGGGAAGGATTTAGCCTTTTATCGAGGGCCTTCGGACAGGAAGGTTCCAGGACTCCTGCATCACAAGCTTGCGGCAGGTGTGCCTGTGTTCAGCAGAAAGGGCTCCTGACATGGTCGGAGCCTCTCCTCTCCTGCACGTTGTTGTTGTTGTTGTTTTTAATATTTATTTATTTATTTGGTTGCACTGGGTCTTAGTTGCAGCAGGCATGCCCCTTAGTTCTGCCTCACCGACTCCTTAGTTGTGGCAGGTGGGTTCCTTATTTGCGGCATGCGGGCTCCTTAGTTATGGCATATGAACTCTTGCAGCATGCATGTTGCAGCATGCATGTGGGATCTAGTTCCCTGACCAGAGATTGAACCCGGGCCCCCTGCATTGGGAGCGCAGAGTCTTAACCACTGCGCCACCAGGGAGGTCCCTCTTGCTCAGATTTTAGCGGATGTGGAGGCCACCCTGGTCTCATCACTCAGGATGTGGAAATGCAGTGCGTGTAGTAGCCTCTTGCTCCCAACTCCTAGGTCCTAAAACCATCCTGCAAGAGTTTCATTTTCAATGCTTCCTCGGACCTCCTGTCTGGGCGGCATCTGAGTGAGTCTCAGACTATATTTTGTGCAACCTTTGCATTAGATCCAAGTATAGTAGGGCAAAACACCTCATCTTCTGTTTATTTATTACAATATTTCACTTGCTACTGTCTGAAAATACCCTCGAATCAAATAACAAATGCAAAGCTTCTGAACAAACAACACAAGCTCTCCCCCACGTATCCCCCACAAGCCAGCACATCATTTTTGTATCTTATGCATTGCAAATAAATAATCCAATCTTTTTTGGTCATATATTATTTTTCCCTTTGATGTGTAGGTTTTGTTTTTGTTTTTGTTTTTTGTTTTTTGTGGTACGTGGGCCTCTCACCGCTGTGGCCTCTCCCATTGCGGAGCACAGGCTCCGGACGCACAGACTCAGCGGCCATGGCTCACGGGCCCAGCCACTCCACAGCATGTGGGATCTTCCCGGACCGGGGCACGAACCCGTGTCCCCTGCATCGGCAGGCGGACTCTCAACCACTGCGCCACCAGAGAAGCCCTGATGTGTAAGCTTTTGAACTTGATTTTATACTGTAGGTAACCCATATGCTTTCAAATGTCCCATCTGTGGGATCCCTTGAGCTCCATGTGATGGAGAGGACCACGACCGGTGTTTTGGAAATCTCGACCATTAATTTTGGGAAGAAGCACAAGATCGAGTTTACCTACATTCCATGGACATTGCTTCCAGCTGGAGACATTAATCTATGTGCTTGTTGACAGATATGTCCTGATGTTTGGCGTGTTGATTACGCTTCTAATCCCACGTAAGCTAAACAAAGAATTGCCTTTCCAGGGTTAATCAATGATGGCAGAATTTCTCTATCCCACTCAATAACTGATTCAGGAGAGCCTCGGAACATAGGGTAAAGCTCGCTTTCTGGAGCAACGCCTAGCATTTCCCATGCCCCAGGGAGAGTCATAGCCACCACCAGCTGCTGCAATTAGAAACTCATTTATCTTAAAATCCTAGCCTCCATGGGAATATTTGACTTCCACCATTCACCTGTTGATCACAGGAAGGACTTAGCTAAAGTAGTTTTAAGGGAACTTTTTAGGGTTTCCTGCGTTTCCTGGAATTACATTGAGTAGGTGGATGGTCTTCCTTAATTATTCATGGTGGGTGGCTGCCTCAGGAGATATTTTCTTTCCTTAATGAGCTCGATGTTTCCAAAAGGGTGAATAGGGACATCAAAGCATTTTGCTTCCACGTTTTGCCTGAGTCGACCTACCTTGTAGAAGAAAAAAGACAGATCTGCTGAAATAGCAAGGCTTCCATCAGGCAAGCTGATTTTTTAAAATTTTTTATTGAAGTATAGTTGATTTACAATGTGCGTGTGTGTGTGTGTGTGTGTGTGTGTATATACATATACACACACATATATATACATGTTTTCAGATTCTTTTCCATTACAGGTTATTCCAAGATATTGAATACAGCTCCCTGTGCTATACAGTAGGTCCTTGTTCCTTATCTATTTTTTTTTTTTTTTTTTTTTTTTTTTTTTTTTTTTTTTTTGCATTACGCGGGCCTCTCACTGCTGTGGCCTCTCCCGTTGAGGAGCACAGGCTCCGGACGCGCAGGCTCAGCGGCCATGGCTCACGGGTCCAGCCGCTCCGCGGCATGTGGGATCCTCCCAGACCGGGGCACGAACCTGTGTCCCCTGCATCGGCAGGCGGACTCTCAACCACTGCGCCACCAGGGAAGCCCTATTTTATATATAGTAGTGTGTATCTTTTAATCTTAAATTCCTAATTTATCCCTCCCCACCTCTTCCCCTTTGGTAACCATTAGTTTGTTTTCTATGTCTGTGAGTCTGTTTCTGTTTTGTAAATAAGTTCATTTGTATTATTTTTTTAGATTCCACATGTAAGCAATATCGTATGATATTTGTCTTTCTCTTTCTGAATTCACGTAGCATGATCAACTCTAGGTCCATCCATGTTGCTGCAAATGGCATTATTTCATTCTTTTTTATGGCTGAGTAATATTCCATTGTGTGTGTATAGATATAGATATATAGATATATATATCACATCATCTTTATCCATCCACCTGTTGATGGACATTTGGTTGTTTCCATGTCTTGCCTGTTGTAAATAGTGCTGCTGTGAACATAGGGGTGCGTGTATCTTTTCAAATTAGAGCTTTCTCCAGCTATACCCCCAGAAGTGGGATTGCTGGATCATATGGTAGCTCTATTTTTAGTTTTTGAAGGAACCTCCATACTGTTCTCCATAGATGCTGCACCAATTTACATTCCCACCAACGGTGCAGGAGGGTTCCCTTTTCTCCACACCCTCTCCCGCATTTGTTATTTGTAGACTTTTTGATGATGGCTGTTCTGACAAGTATGAGATGATACCTCATTGTAGTTTGGATTTTAGGCAAACTGATTGCTTAACTCAGATTTTTAACTCCATTGTAAGAGCTGAGCTGCATTGAGCACTCCTAGTGCTGGGCTAAGAGTTTGGGATGCAATTCTCTTTCATCCCTTACGGCAACCTCTTCTACTATTACATGTTATCGCCTCTGACTTAGAGGCAAAGAACCCCAGTGAGCAAACCAGGGAGCCAGGGCTCAAACCAGGTTGGCTTCTGTCAGGACCCAGAAGCCAGAGCTTGAGCAGTTAATTCTGCATTATAGCACTTCCCTTTCACGACAGAGCTAGGATTCTGCCCAAGCCCGAAACCCTTCTCTCCTGTGTGGCGCGTCACAGTCCTGACTCCAAAGAGTGGCTTGGCACCCGCTCGTGGTGTGAATCAATGGAATGAACAAACTCTCCAGGACCCAGGCTTCACACCTGAAGGAGGAAGGACCCTGATTTTCACAGCACCAAGTTTTCTCCTTTAGAATGACAAGTTCTCATCTTTTCCAGTGTGCTAGCTCTTGTTGTCTCTGGTTAAATAACAAAGTGCTCTTCTCGAAATGGCTTGTTTCCTGTATTTGTTTCGTTCCAGGAAGAATGTGAGAAAGCTTTGGAAATAAAGCGTTTCATTTATAAGCTATCCTGCAGCCCACCATCGGTAATTCAAAACTATCATCCTACGTAAATTGGTATCATTATACCTGGAGAACCTTCTGAAAGATAATATTTGTGGACCTCTGACTTCCAATGTATGGGTCTGAAAGCAAGAATAATCCAGCAGTATTTGTTCCCACAGGAGATTTCTGGGCACAATTTTTAGAAGAGAAATATGTTAGAACTTGATAGGATCAATATCATGAAAAATTTAATGGTTAATGGGCCCCGGGCTTTCTGAATGAGATGCTGGCATAAGACCCAAATAGTTATTAGGTACAAGGGTGCCTCTTGCAGGAGAAAAAAGAACTAAAAGGAAATCAGAAATCTGATGGTTTTCTGTGTGTAAATGCATGGTGGCCTCAGCTAGATTCTCTCGTATTAATCCCAGCCCAGTGGTGTGCAGTGATTTTGATGAAAGGGATAAAGTTATCACTCTAGGCAATGAATCAGAAAAATTGATGGGGACAAAGAAAATATCATGTATCATGCAGCAAGTATCATGGTCATTGGAAGTCTTGGAATTTGGAGGAAATATCTAGGGAGGAGTGTGAAAATGGGGAAGGATGCAAGATATATTTTCGTAGAAGGAGTCTGTGTCGTAAATGCAGCTGCAGCTTCGTCTGAATATGAAAATAGCCTAGAGGGGAATCTGTACCTAGGAGATGTAGCTGGCTTGAGCAAAGGCAAGGGTCACCACGAGGCTTTGGGAACAAACGCTGTCCATGACCCTCTGCGTGCCCCGGTCTCTAGCCTGTGTTTACTAGGCTTTTGTGAACACGTGTTGAATGCATGGATGAGGAAGTCTAGGAGGCAACAGTGCATTTGAAAGGCATCTTTTAAAAATTACTGGACTATTTTTTAATATGTATTTATTTTAATAATGCTTCTTTTTTTTTAAAACTAAAAAAAAAATTTTTTTTTAAATTTTTTGGCCGTGTCGTGTGGCTTGCAGTATCTTAGTTCCCCGACCAGGGACCGAACCCGGGCCCTCAGCAGTGAAAGTGCAGTCTCCTAACCACTGGACCGCCAGGAAATTCCCAGTAGACTTTTTTTTTTTTAGCAGTTTTAGGTTTATAGAAAAACAGAGTAGAAAGTACAGAGAGCTTTCCTATATTCATTTCTTCTGCACACAATTTGCCATGTTATCTCTTGTATTAGCGGGGTACATGTGTTGCATTTGATGAGCCAATATTGATACCTTATTATCAATTAAATTACATGGTTTACATTAGAGTTCACCATTGGAATTGCGCCTCCTGTGGGTCGGGACAAATGCGTAATGATTACAGCATCGTACATAATACTTTCCCTGCCCTAAAAATCCTCTGTGCTCTGCCTCTTCTTCCCTCCCTCCCCTCCAACCTCTGACAAGCGCTGATCTGTTTACTGTCTGCCTAGTTTTGCCTTTTCCAGCATGTCATAGAGTTGAATCATGCAGTATGTAGCCCCTTCAGATGGGCTTCTTTCACTTAGCCCTATGCATTTCAGGTTCTTCCATGTCTCTTCATGGTTTGGTAGCTCATTTCTTTGTATCACTGAATAACTTCGCACCGTCTGGATGGACCACAGTTAGTTTATTCGTTCACCTGCTGAAGGACACCTTGCTTGCTTCCAAGGTTTTGGCAATGGTAAATAAACGTGCTCTAAATATTTACATTGTGTCCATAGAAGTTATCACGGAAGCCATATTTTTTAAAAAGGCATTTCTTCACGGCATTTTCTTCATGCTAAGATACTTCTATGTAATATATGAAAGGTGAATTTCATTTGAAATGGAGGTGCGTGGTTGTATGCCCTTTTGCAAAATAGCAATTAAAACACAAGGAAGTAAAACCCTGAATGCTCTGCTCTCTGCCTAATCTGTGTTATTTTATTTAGAAATTACTATATGCACCAAAAGGGGCATTTTTCTTTCAAAGCGTTAAGTGGGGGGGCGGACTTCCCTGGTGGTGCAGTGGTTGAGAGTCCACTCTCAACCGATGCAGGGGACACGGGTTCATGCCCCGGTCCGGGAAGATCCCACATGCCGCGGAGTGGCTGGGCCCGTGAGCCATGGCCGCTGAGCCTGCGCGTCCGGAGCCTGTGCTCCGCAACGGGAGAGGCCACAGCAGTGAGAGGCCCGCGTACCGCAAAAAGAAAAAAAGTGTTAAGTGGGGGTTACATCGCCTTTTTGCTTCTTCCTCTGTGAACTCATTAAACTAATTACCATTTTCAAAGTGATAAGCCTTAAATTAGTGTCAGAGTCAAACTCCCCCAAGCCCGAGTGCACACGTGGTTTGCTTAGCTGAACCAAATCACAGCACGATAAATGTCCGGCTGACGATGATTTATCATGGGTGACAAATCACTAAAATGTCCCCGTGCATATTATTTTTGGTCCTGAGGATGACATATAGGTATATGGTGTGGCTTCTAGGAATGTTTATTATATGAGTTAAAACACTGAAAAAAGATTAAATGTACTCTAGCCTGTGGCACTGCAATCAAATAACAAGAATGTGTCTGGTAACAGATGACTGGGGTCTTGCTTTCACATCAGAAATCATCTCTGCCACCTCCGTGGAGGGTTGTCTCTGTGGCCTTCTACCCCTTTTCTGGACCAAGTTGGAGAAGGTGCAACCCTGGAGTGCAGGGCCTGTCTCCACGGAGGGCGTGACCTACCTGATGGATAGGATTACCCATATCCAGTTATTATTTCTGCTGCAAAGGATGCCTGGTGTCCTTTTAGAATTCCAGTTGTGTGGTTACCTACAGTGAAGAGATGGTCCCCTGTCGAGACAAGTGATGCTATAGCCACCCCAAGAGGATGTGGAAAAGGTTGTATCTCACATATAATGAGGCTTTCTGAGGAACGCAGGACAGCGCCTAGGCTGGTCTGAAGATGGCTTGAGGGAGATGGGAAGGAGACAGATCCAGCTTTCATGGTGGGTAGGAGCTGGGGCTTGGATGTGGGTTCCCACATGGAGGTAGGAGCTGGCATAGTTTGAACCTTCCATGGGCACTGGGGGAGGGAGCCCCCAGGCTTTCTTATTAGCTTGTTGGGCACAAGTGGAAGAGGCAGAGGTGAGACTTAAAAGCTCTTAGCTGTCAGACATCAAAAAACTGAGTCAGACCCTTTAATACCTCAAACAGTAACTGCATGCATGGACTAAATTAAATTGGCATCATGTGAATGTAGCAATCTCTGTGAAAATTGTAAATTTTATACCTCTGGTCTGACCATCATTTTCTTCTGATCTGAGAGCAGGTGGTAGCTTCCTAATCAGAGAGTCCGTGTTTCAGCCCATTTCTCAGTCTTCAGCTGGCTTCTGTTTTGTTTTGTTTTGTTTTGTTTATTCTTATGGAAAATTTGAGGTATCCATAGAAGCAGAGAGAAAAGTGCAGTGAACTGCCATATGCCCTGGATCCACATATAACAATTAATGAAGTCACGCCTGATTTTATTAATCCACGCTCTGTACTCACTTCCCTTCTTCCTGGATTAATTTGAAGACAGCAGCCATCATTATCATGTCATCCATGGGTGTTTCAGGATGTAACTCTAACTTTTTTTCCTTCATGTCTTTTTTTTTTTTTTTTTTTACTCCTCTGTGATTTTCACTGAGTTCATCCACTTAACTCTGCAGGGTTTGAGAGTTTGGGTTTTGCAGTCAGACTTAACTCTTCCTTTCTGGGTCTCTCACTTCCTAACGGTGTGACTTTGAACAGGTCATGTATCTTTTTGGAGCACTGTTGCCCTCAGCTGTGCAATGGAGCCAATGCTCTTTACTCGTAGGGTTCGGTATGATGTAATCAAGAGAACATGGAATAAAGTCCTCTGCAGGCAGAGTGTTCAACAAATGGTACCCATTACTCTCATTGTTGACCATGGTATCATTATTATTTTGAAGGGTTGCTATATGGGGGTTAGTATACAATGGGAAGTATGGGGAAAGAAGGTGAGGAAAAGAAAAAGGAAAGTGTGAGGAATATTTATCTTCATGATGGACAGTTTTAGACCTGGGTATCTATGGTAAGTATGAAAAAGGTCATTCATCATAAAATAGTTTTAGAAATGTTTGTTTGTATAAGAGGAACAGTGATGATTTAGTTTTTTCCAGTCAATAAGGAAAACCAGTAGACTTCTTTATAGCCTCAGGCCAGCTGGTGATTGCAGCAATTTGGCTTCTCTCTTCCGGCATCTTCCTCCAAGGGGCTCATGATCTGTGAGCCTGATTCCTCTAGAATCCTTTATCAGGTCTCCCTACAGGGTCACCCCGTGATGCCTAGACGTTCAAATGATGCTTGTAGATGATACTTAATTCACTGACTGCATCTTCTCATTGTCTCTGCCAAGAGCCCGGCCACTGTGCTCCTTCTGATTCTGCTGCATCCCCTGTTGGGATCAGCACAGGAGAGCTCAGTGTGTAAGACCATCTCCTTCTCACCATGAGAAATTAACAGACAGGTCGATGAGGGCGAATCACCTCCCTTTCTTTTGTAAAGATTGCACTATTTTAACACTGAGTGTTTTCTCCCCTTCAGGACAGATCTTGGATGTTCTAGATGAGTTGAAACTGGCTAATAACACCCTGGTCTACTTCTCCTCGGACCAAGGAGCACATGTAGAGGAGGTGACTGTCAAAGGGGAAGGTCACGGAGGCAGTAACGGAATCTATAAAGGTGAGCAATCTGTGCAGGTGGGAAATGGCACGGTGTCAGCTCTGTGCTCTGCCTGCCCCCCGCCGCTTACCCCCTCATCACCTTCTCCTGGACCTTGGAGCTGTGGTGCTATTCTTCTGCCACTTGAAACATACAGGGCTTTATGGGGTCACAGGCATTGAAAACTCAGATGGCCAAAGTGACCATTTCCGCTATGGTCCCCCCAGAACTTAAAAGCACGCATTCTGTGTCCAGACATTAAAATGAGGGTGTTTTCCCCCTAAATCTAAATTCAGCCCCATAGTAGTTGGTTCATAGTGTAGTTGGCCCCATAGTGTAGTTGGTTCAAACAAGACCCCTTACACCCTCCCCCCATGACCTCTACAACTACAATTGCTTTAAGCCTGGAAGTTTGTGTTGATTTGTTACAGCAACAATAAAAAGCTATTAACTTGTATTTGGGCATCAGAAGTTTGAAATGGGTCTCACTGGTCTAAAATCAAGATGGTAGCAGGACTGCATCTTTCTGGAGGCTCCAGGGGAGAATCCATTTCCTTGCCTTCTCCAGCTTCTGGAGGTGGTCACTCTCCTTGGCTCGTGGACCCTTTCTTCCACCTTTAAAGCCACCAATGCAGTGTCTTCAAACCTTCCTCTCTCTCTCTCTCTCTGACCTCTGCTTCCATAATTCCATCTCTTTCACTTACTCTGACTTTCTTGCCTGCAATTTTAAGGACCCTTGTGATTATGTCAGTCTTGCCCACGTAATCCAGAGTAATTTTTCCTATTTCTAGACCCTTAATCACATCTGCAGAGTCCCTCTTGTCATGGAAGGTAACCTAGTCACAGTGTCCGGGGATGAGGATGCGGACATCTTTGGGAGGTCATTATTCTGCCTATCTCCATATGCTACAGCATTGTGGGCTGATGCTTTCTTCCTGACAGAGCATTAGCTAAGCCACCACCAAGATGGATCAGGCTGCCTGTCATTGGGGATATTAGATAAGACCCATCTGCTGACCCCAAGTTGCTTATACAACATACACTCTGCGAATATGAGACATAGATACCTGGGTATAATAACATGTGGCCCATTTCACAAAGACTTAGGTGAGATACCTCAAAGGGCATATCCGTGCTAAGGGTTAGGACACCACCCGAATCTGCAGTGAGTGTGGGTTGGATGTAACATGGGGGAGGATGATTAGAAGTGACCATGCAAAAGGCAAAGCAAGGCGTCCCAGACAGTAGAGGCTGCTGAATAAAGCAAGATGCGTGACACATAGGGAAGCGCATTGAATTTTGCTCCCTAAAGCCATGAGGTGCTTTATTGCCCTTTCATTATTCTCTCACATGGTTGTTTCACAGATTCCCAGGGACTCAGGAAATCAGAGTTTACCTACAAAGATATGAAATGCTAATCTATGGAGTGCTTTCATCCATTAGTTTACAAAACCCTGATTGAACTGTGTATCTGGCACTGGGTTAGAGGCAACAATACGGTCCCTGCCCTAAAGGAGCCCATGGTCAACGGGTTGGGTAGGTGGGTGGCTGGTTGGTTGGGTGGCTGGTTGGATGGTTGGTTGGGTAGATGGTTGGTTGGGTGGGTGGTTGGTTGAGTGGGTGGATGGTTGGGTGGTTGATTGGGTGGTTGGTTGGTTGGGTGAGTAGGTGGGTAGCTGGTTGGTTGGGTGGATGCTTGGTTGGGTAAATGGCTGGTTGGGTGGATGGGTGGTTGGGTGGGTGGGTGGTTGGTTGGGTGGTTGATTGGGTGGTTGGTCGGTTGGGTGGGTAGGTGGGTGGCTGGTTGGTTGGGTGGATGGTTGGTTGGGTAAATGGCTGGTTGGTTGGGTGGGTGGTTGGTTGAGTGGGTGGATGGTTGGGTGGTTGGCTGGGTAAATGGCTGGTTGGTTGGGTGGGTGGTTGGTTGGGTGGGTGGTTGGGTGGGTGGGTAGGTGGGTGGATGGTTTTTTGGGTGGGTGGTCGGTTGGGTGGTTGATTGGGTGGGTGGTCAGTTGGGTGGGTAGGTGGGTGGATGGTTGGTTGGGTGGGGTTGGTTGGGTAAATGGCTGGTTGGTTGGGTGGGTGGGTGGATGGTTGGGTGGTTGATTGGGTGGGTGGTCAGTTGAGTGGGTAGGTGGGTGGCTGGTTGGTTGGGTGGATGGTTGGTTGGGTAAATGGCTGGTTGGTTGGGTGGGTGGGTGGATGGTTGGGTGGTTGATTGGGTGGGTGGTCAGTTGGGTGGGTAGGTGAGTGGATGGTTGTTTGGGTGGGTGGGTGGATGGTTGGGTGGGTGGTTGGTTGGGTAGATGGTTGGATGGTTGGTTGGGTCAGTGGCTGGTTGGTTGGGTGGTTGGTTGTTTGCATGGGTGGTTGGGTTGGGGGTGGTGGGAGGAAGCCTAAGGAGGCCCATGCGATTTAACAAGGGTGTCGACATTCTTGGCACAAGATGCCTGTGGTGCATACGGCAAGGAGAGCCTCACTCGGCCAACAGGGCCCAAGAAATGTTCCCAAAGGAGACCAGGCTGGGAAGGAGGTAGCCAGGGTGTGCTTGAGCTCTTATCCTTCTACCTCGAGCTCTTTCCACTCTCCCAACCACATACCCTCCTCAGTATAGCTGGGATGAGGAGAGAAGCACATGGCTTACTCTGCAAACTGGCAGGAATTGGGTAACACCAGATCACACCAGTCCTGAACCAAACAGACAGCGAAAAGGCAGTCTGTCACCCATCCCACTGGCAGCACGTAGCCTGTGAAACCTTATACTTCTATTTACGTCCTCGACATGCACATCTGAGTCCTTTCAAATTCTGAGCACTGGGCCCCCCCCCCCCCCCGGGACCTTTGTTTACACCTTCGGTTACCTGGAACCCAGGAGGGAAGGATTCCTGTTCAGTGCGGGTCTGGACAACCTCGCTGGATGTTCATACCACTTCCTTTGCTTGTCATCGTTCCCTCCCCAGTGCAGGACACACGACTGATACTCAACACGGGTGAAATGACCGAGCAGGTGTCTCTACTCGGAACAGGATTAACCCACTCTTTCAGCCAGCCCTCCTCTATTCAGTCTTATTTTCGAGGAGCGAGAAGTGAAAGTATGTATTCCTGTAGAGTAAGATGAGGTGCTTTCGTCGTATTTCCTTTAGTCATGGACTGTGTGCGGAGAGTTGTTTTTATGTTATTTTATACATGATAGCGTCTCTCGAGATGGAGTCCCAGACTGCATTTCATGCACTGGCTCCCCCGTCCATTCATTCCCCCGGTGAAGGTCTGTTAGGTTCCAAAGTTGCTTAGTGGCTGCTGCCGAGACGTGTACATCAGTCACAGTAATAGATGTGGTCAGCAAGTAATACGTTATTTAAGAAAGTCACATATATGGTGTGACGGAGCTTTGGTTCGGGGACAGATGACCAGATGACCACCAGCGATGAATCTGAGGGAGCCTGGTGTTGAAAAGAAGGAGATGTACTGTCATTTTGTGTCGATGGCTGACTCTTCAGAGACCTAAGTGGATGGTGAGGATGAGTCACAAAGAGAGTGTCCAGGGTCTGAAGGATGCCTTGGAATTGGGCTTCTCGTACAATCTGAAGAGCAGGCTCACAGCTGCTCCCTGGTTTTTTTTGTTTTTTTAAGAAACATATTGAATGTGTTAGACATACTTTGTTTGAATGCTAGAACTACCATCGGTGTCTGACACTGTATTAATATCTCAGCCACCACTCTATCGCAAAGCATTATCCCTTTGTCAAGTTTAGTTGAAATCAAGTTCACAGTGAAACATTGTTAACGGTATGATGCTCAAAAAAAAAAAAAAAAAAAAAAAGATGCGGTTTCCTTCTAGCTATGGGGAATGACCAAAGACTTCTCAGTGTCAAGACGCCTTGTTTTCTAAAGCTGTGAGCTTGCATGCACTCCTATGATTTATGCAAACACAGAGAAATCACACCGTTTGAGCTCACTGATCAAAAGGGCATCCTTTCAGAACAATCCTGACTTGCAGTCTTCCTCAGAACTGCTCCAAAAGATCTATCCTTCCTCACATGGCCTTCTCTTCTCTAGTCACATCCCATCCTGCCTCACTCTACTAAGGGCACTCCTACTGTCCCTTAGGGCCCCCCGAGATAATCCACGATAATCTCCCCATCACACCATCAGTCATGTAATCATATCTACAAAGTCCCTTTTTCAGAAAACAAGGTACAATGCAAAGGTTCCAAGGATTCCAACATGGACATCTTTAGGGGTCATTATTCAGCCTTCCCCTAAAAAAAAAAACTATTACTATTTGAGCTCAGTGATCCCTCCGTATTCCTCAGTCTGTTTCACTAATGAAATCTACGGACCACCTTGGTAGAATGGCTGTGATTAAATCACGACACAGAGTTCAACAGCTAATCCCTTTTAATCAGAGGAACATTAGATTCTGCTGTAGTCTGCATTTCAAAAAATTAATTTAATTTTGTGTGGTTGAGGGGATAGTGACACTACTAGTTTTTTCTCTCTCTCTTTTTTTTCTAATTGAAAGATAGTTGACTTACAATGTTGTGTTTGTTTCAGATGTACAGCAAAGTGATTCATTTATACACACACATATATCTATTTTTTTCAGATTCTTTTCCCTTACAGGTTATTACAAAATATTGAGTATAGTTCCCTGTGCTATACAGTAGGACCTTGTTGATTATCTATTTAACTTTTAAAAAAAATTGATTTATTTTATTTATTTATTTTTGGCTGCATTGGGTCTTCATTGCTGCGCGCGGGCTTTCTCTAGTTGCGGTGAGCAGGGGCTACTCTTCATTGCGGTGCGCGGGCTTCTCATTGCGGTGGCTCCTCTTGTTGCAGAGCACGGGCTCCAGCAGTTGTGGCATGTGGGCTCAGAAGTTGTGGCTCATGGGCTCTAGAGCGCAGGCTCAGTAGTTGTGGTAGACAGGCCCAGTTGCTCCGCGGCATTTGGGATCTTCCCAGATCAGGGCTCGAACCCATGTCCCCTGCATTGGCAGGCAGATTCTTAACCAGTGCGCCACCAGGGAAGCCCTGTTTATCTATTTTATGTAAAGTAGTGTGTGTCTGTTAATCCCAAACTCCTAATTTATCCCTCCCCCACTTTCCCCTTTGGTAACCATAAGTTTGTTTTCTATATCTGTGAGTCTGTTTCTGTTTCACGGATAAGTTCATTTGTGTCATGTTTTAAATTCCATATATAAGTGATATCATATGGTATTTGTCTTCCTCTGTCTGGTTTCACTTAGTATGATAATCTTTAGGTCCACGCATGTTGCTGCAAATGGCATTATTTTATTCTTTTTTATGGCTGAGTACTATTTCATTATACATATATATCACATTTTCTTTTATCATTCACCTGTCGATGGACATTAGGTTATATTCCATGTCTTGGCTATTGTAAATAGTACTGCTATGAACATTGGGGTGCATGTATCTTTTTGAATTACAGTTTTGTCTGGATATAGGCCCAGGAGTGGGATTGCTGGATCATATGGTAGCTGTATTTTTAGTTTTCTAAGGAACCTCCAGACTGTTCTCCATAGTGGCTGCACCAAAGTACATTCTCACCAACAGTGTAGGAGGGTTCCCTTTTCTCCACACCCTCCCTAGCATGTAATATTTGTAAACTTATTTTCACCTTTTCCCTAACATATCCTCCCTTAGCTGGGACCAGAATAACTTCCCTAAGATTTTCTTAGCGTTTAGAGTTTCCTTCCTCTTCCTCACAGCTGAAAATTCCCCGAAGTCTCGGATGAGAACATCATACTCCTAGCTCTGGCTTCCTTTTCATTCCTCTCCCAAGTCAAGGTCACCCAGCAGGAGGCTCCCCCCTCAACCCCCTGCCTCCCTTTTACTCTGCGTAAAGGCAAGTAATAAGTGTCAATGGAGTGGATAAATTAACCCTATAGATGGCTTCTGCAGAAGCATTGGTTGGGTGTGAGGGCTGAAAATCGTATTTCCCTGAGTGTTCATGAACGTAGACTTTCTCCACGGGCAGAGAAATGCTCTCCGAATTCCCTGATGCCTGCAAGAAAGGCACCGCAGTTTTCCTTGCAGTGCAGGTTCCAAAAGCCAGTGATTGGCTGGAGTCCATGTGGCTTAGGAGTTCCTTCTTACAGTCACTGAGTTTGGCGGCTCTTTGCCTCAGGCAGTCCCACGGCTCTCAGAGCAACGGGTGCTTTTGTTGGATAAAAAAAAAAAAAAAAAAACAGCAAGAGGCTCTGCTAGTTTATTAGGGGGTGGTTACGTTCAGGTTCATTCTTCAGATTTTAGCAAACATTTTCATCAGCTCCCCAAGAGAGGGCAAAGCTGGCTGGTCTTGCTGGTATCAGGACTTGTGTGCCAGGACGCATCCCCCAGGCTTCCCCAGGCTTTTCCTCTTTGAAAGAAGCTCACGTGTTATCCTCACCTAGCAGTTCATTCCTTCAGTTAAATTCCACTGAGAAGCACGCATATACTGAGCCCCCATAGGATGCCAGGCTCGGGGCTGGCTTCTAGGACATGATGACAGCGAATACAGGGTCCCCAGCCTCTAGTAGCTCATATTCTTTGGTTGAGATGGACATCTAAGGAGATGGTTTCAGAATAACAAAGTAGAAAGGAAGCTCTGAGAAGGGACGATTAGACGTTGTTCCCCAACCTGGGAATTCAGAGAACTTCCCAGGAGACATGGACCTTTTGCAGGCTGATGCTTGGGAGTGTTGGCTGGGAGAGGAGAGGTGGAGAGTTCATTGCAGGCAGGAGTGAGATGCTTTACAGGGAACAAAAAAGCAGCTCAAGGTTGCTATAAGAGATGAAGGTGTCAACCAGGGATACTGGGCGATGTAGCTGATGAAAGGTACCCTACATCCACATTAGTATGTCTGATAGAATGAAGTAGATAGATAGACAGACAGATAGGGATGGATAGATAGATAGATAGATAGGGATAGATAGATATGATGCATGGATGGATGGATGGATAGACATAGGTAGGTAGATAGATAGATAGATAGCTACCTAGATAGATAGATAGATAGATAGAGATAGATGAACAGACATAGGTAGATAGATAGAAATGTGTGTATATATATTGTGTGTTTATATATATTTGTATATATGTGTGTGTGTGTGTGTGTGTGTGTGTGTGTGTGTGTGTGTGTGTGTGTACATATATAGTTATTGCCATTTGGGTAGTAGTTAAAATTGGAGGTCAAGAATATCACCCAAATCCACTCTAAGGAAAGGGTAAAGAAGTGAGAATAAGGATGAGTTGAGGGGTAACATAAGATGTCTCATGTTTTTGGCTGGTGTGGTTGGGTAGATAGAAGTACTTTGAGGCATTAGGACTCCCAGGCAGCGACTTGGTTCCCTTGTCTTTAGAATTTGAATAATAGGATTGTTATTATAGGAACATCGTAGAAGACTGTTGAGATGACTAAGAAGTCAGTACATGCAAAGTGTGTCCTCAGTGCCCTTAGCGAGGGCGAGGAATACTGTCGCCTGCCAGAGTGCAAGAACTACGATCCAGACGTATTCTACTCACATCTGTATGCTTAGAAGCTAGAATAGGGTCTGACATATTGTAAGAAATTAGTTTTGAGTGAATATGTAAATGAAAAACCACTTGAGCTTAGGTTTGAAGGATCAGTGGTTTAACTCAATGAAGCGGGCAGTGAATCAACGTGCTTGTGTCGGTAAACCCATTGGTATTGGTGATTGATTAGATATTGGGTTTGAGGGAGGGGAGGACGTCAAAGCTGTCTCTTCCGTGTTTGGCTGGTGCGATTCGCTAGACAGAGGTTCCCTTTAGGAATTAGGACTCCTGGGCAGATACCTGTATTGGGTTGGTGTATGGGATCCTTTAGTGTAAGAAGAGAAGAGGGTCAGGGACCAAGCTGAACATAAAAGGTGATACGGGAGCTGATGATCCAACAAAGGAGATACGGAGAGAGTGACAGGGAAATAAGAAGAGAACTGGGGGGGGAAGGGAAGGTCCAGGGAAGAATATGGTTCGTAGAAGTGGACGCTGAGAAACAGTCAAGTAGGATGTAGACCCCAGGGATCCATTGTGTATATTATACACGTGATGTTCCCATGAGTATTTTCAGTGGAGAGCGGGGGGCAGAGGCTGGCTGGATAGAAGGGGGCCGGAAGGTGAGCCGTTTCTCAGATTCTTTTCAGAAATGTGTCTGTGCAGGGAGACGGGCTGTGAAAGGGGTTCTTTGTCATGGGGAAGGTTGGAGTGTATTTCATTCTCTCAAGTCAGCTTCAGTAGACGGATCGTGAAGGTACAGGGGACACCTGAGAGTGTCAGATTTCTGAGAAGACGGTGGGAAATGAGACCCAACAGGTAGGAGGATTGATCTTTGCCAGGAGGAGGGACCTTGTCTAGTCTGGCAGGGAATGTGGAGAGCAGATGCTGGTGCAATGAGAAGGGATAGTGGCTGGAATTTGAAGGTGTTCCCAAATGAAGCCTTCTGTTTCCTCTCTGCAGAAGGAAACAGAGTTACCTACTGAAGGCGGGGTAGGGCAGGGCATGGGGGTGACAAGTAGTATTCTGGGGGAGGGTTGACATGCCAGCTGCAGGTGGGGAACCCTGGATTCCAGGAACAGGAAGGGACCCCATTTGGTCACTTTAACCAGATGTTGAGAAGATCTCGATTTACAGAGAACAGGTAGATATTTTCATTGAGGGCTGGTATCGTACTGGGAAGGCATGAACATGTGTCAGAGGTTCTCTGGGATCCAGTCTTTTGGCAAGAATGTGATGGAAATGGTATATTGCATGATCTGAGCTGGTCATCGGGACCACATAGGATAAAGTTAGCAAACGTCCCAAAAATTGAAGTGTCATTTGGAACAATTGGGACTGTCCACTTAGTAGAAAACTGAACTACTGAATGATCGCAGTCCTCGATGAGATGACTGCATTGGGTTTTGTTTGACAAAACGTGTGACCGTGGTACGACAGGGTTCAATATTGCAGAGTTTGGGCCCAAGGTTGAGAAAGCTGTATTGGAAGGCAGAGGTTTGTGGTTAGATAATAGAGTGTTTGGATCACTCACTTTCGAGACGGCGCAGGTGGGAGTGATGTGGTCTGTGGGTGACGGAGGCCAAGGTTGCCTGGAGGGGCACATGGTTGGGGATGTGACATCAGTGGATAAACTGAGGTCTGGGAGGGCAGGGCATTGATGTATTTCGTGCTAATCGAGCTCATTTTCCTGGATGGAATGCACAGTGAGACTAAGAAGATGAGCTTGTTGGGTAAGACTCTGGAGGAGAGAACTTTTGGAATGCAACAGGTTAGGGAAATGAAAAAGCCTAGCAAAGTTAAGGGACCAAAAGAGGTTGGAAACAGGAGTTTATAACCACTCCCATCTGTAAGGTTCTCTTTTTTTTCCCCCAGGAATACTCTGCATCAATTCATCCATTCTTTCGTTCATTCACTGCATATATTGGACCTTCTCTATTTGGAAGGTATTACGCTGTGGACCGCAGTTGATTCAACAGTCGATTAGAGTTTCTTCTCAAGTACTCTTGGTCCCACTGGGACGATGAGATGGGATCACATTGATTGTCACACATCCCATAAACGAGAACCTTGAAAAATGCCCAGGAAATGGAGAGTAGGAAGACATTACATGTGGTAGTGGTTGTAGAAGCCTTGATTAAATAGGAAGAGCGTCTTATGCAGGCTTTCGAGGGTTTACAGAAATGATTGGGGGTTGGGGGAAAATCCTGGCAGAGAAAACAGCAACAGAACTTTGCAGAAGGTGGGATAGAATGAGTTGTTTGCTGGGGCACTTAGGTGAGACTCAGCTCAACTAAGGACTGGTATTGGCAGGGTGGGCCAGAGCCAGGCTGAAGGAGAGATTCTTTAGTTTTTCGTTCTTGCAGAAGATATGAAGGAGTCCAATTAAGTGAAAAAATAAATCATCAGTGGAAGTTGCGGCGACATTTCCCCCCTAATAACACTGAAGGAGTTCATATTACGGAGTAGGGTCAGGGCTGATGCACGCACCCTACTCCCCAAATCTAAATTCGGTAACTTTAAGAGCAGGGCTCCATATGTGGAATCTATCAATCAAAAAATTTTAAAAAGGGCTACAAATGAACTTATCTACATAACAGAAATAGAGTCACAGATGTAGGAAAGAAACTTACGGTTCCCAGGGGGTAAGGGCAGGGGGTAAATTGGGAGATTGGGATTGACACATACACACTACTACATATAAAATAGATAACTAATAAGGACCTGCTGTAGAGCACAGGGAACTCTACTCAATACTCTGTAATGACCTATGGGGGAAAAGAATGTAAAAAAAGAGTGGATATATGTATATGTATAACAGATTCACTTTGCTGTACAGCAGAAACTAACACAGCATTGTAAATCAACTATACTCCAATAAAAAAAAAAAAAAGAAGAAAAAGAAAAAGAGCAGGGCTCAGTAAACTATGGCATTTGGGCCAGATCCAGCCTGATGCCTGATCTTGTAGATCAAGTTTCCCTGAAACACGGCCATGTTGATTCGTTGGTGTCTGGCCCTCCTGCTTCTGAGGAGTTGGGCAAGCCACCCAAACCACCTAAAATCGTTACTCGCTGGCTTTTCAAAGGAAACACGTGCCACCCCCTGGCTCAGATGATTTAGCCGTTTGATGTCTTGCTTAAATAGTCACCTTTAGCTTCTGAAACCGGGTCCGTTAACTTAAGGGTGTTCTTCAGTTCTTTACCTTCAAGCAGTGACATGAGCAGACGGCTGCTGTTTTATTCTTGCCCCGATAACAGGTGGATGATCGTGTGATAGGACCTGGGCGGTTTTGTCACATCTCCCATCTATAATTGGTGGGGTTTTAGTCCCTGGACTGAATACATCAAGGAGGGTGTAAACTATAGCATCTTGGATGAGAAAGACTTTAGTGTGAATTTGATTCGCCATGTGCTTCCTTGCGATTCCCATCAATCCAGGGAACCGGTGTTATCAGGCGGGGAGATGCCCAAGAGGACAAAAAACTGACAAATAGAGTATTGCAGAAAACTCTGTGCCCACGTCAAGCAAAAGAACGGCAAGCATATGCTCTTGCCATTCAAAGGCATTTGACCTGCCGGGTGGCAGCACGTGCAAAGACAAAAATATAGAAGCGTGGTTTAGAGACAGCTGTTCCTAACAAGAGTCTCGGAGTGAATGGTAGAAGAATTTTCTCTGCACCGTCCTGGAGAGCTTAACTCAGCCATCGTCTGTCTGTGGCTTCCTGTCACGGCCGAGTGCCACCAGGATGTTAAATGCGTGCACTTGACAATTACTCGAGCAGATTTTAAATTTAGACCATGCTCTTTTCTCTGTTCAGACGTTTTCAGAAAGAATCCACTCCCCTTCACCTGTTTTTCCTGTATCTCCCTCGCAATCCCCTGTCCTTCTCTGCTAACCCTATTTCTCCTTCGCAAACCAACTCAAAGTCTGTTGCCTCAGGGCCCGTGTTCCCAGGGAAGAGGCATCCTCTGTGCTTTTTGTTGGGCTGCAATCAGAGTTATGCACAGCTTGTTACAAAGTCATGGGGAACTACTCCTGGGGAAGCAGCGTGTCTGTTTCTCCATCCATCCGCGGGCTCCCTGCTGGAGGGATCCAGCATTTCTGGCCTCTTTGAGCCCAAGGCCACCGTGCTGCTGTCTCCCTTCCCCAAGGACCGTAAGTGAGAGACCCTGGGGAGCATCTTCTGTTGACATTGTGACCCACTCCCAGCTCACCCCTCCAGCCCCTCCTGATACCACTTTCATGCTCTATTTAGTTATTTTCGAATTGCCTCATACGTGCAAAGCTCGTTTTCCCAACTAAACAGTAAGAGCTAGGCCAGTAATAAAATAATAACAATGATGAAAACAGCTATGGTCAGTGGTCTGTCTCTCAGGCTGGGGATCATAATCCCGTGAAATACTCACATCTTACACGTCTGGAACGTGTGGCACAGCGGTGGATCCATGTCCCAAGGGCACAGAGCTGCTGTTTTCGTTGCCTAGGGCTGCTGCACGAATTCCCCACCAGTTTGGTGGCTCAACACGACACAAATGGATGATCTTACAGTTCTGCAGGTCCGATGTCCAAAATGGGTCCCCGTGGGCTAAAATCAAGGTGTCAGCAGAGCTGTGTTCCTTTATGAAGGCTCTCGGGGAGCGAGGCCACCTGCATGCCTTGGCTTGGGGCACCTTTCTCTCTGTTCAGAGCCAGTGACGTAGCATCTTCCAGTCTCTCTGACTACAGCCTCAGCTGCTCTGATGCCAGTTTTCCTGCTTCCCTCTTTCCCTTATAAAGAGCCTCGTGATTGTATTCGACCCACTCACATGATCCAGAATAATCTCTCCTTCTGTCGGATAAGGTACCATATCCCCAGATTCCAGGGGTTGCAGGTGGACATTTGGGGGTACGATTATTTTGCCTCCTACCAGCGGTAAAAAGTAGAAGTGGAATTTGAACCCCATGACTCCAGAAACATTGTTAGAAGTCTTTGTTGCTGCGAGATTTGAGTCTCCCTGATGAGAGTCAGCACTTGTGTCCACCAGGCAATGCTGGCCGTGTGTCATGCATGTAGAGACCATGACATATATATATATCGGGTTGGCCAAGCAGTTTGTTTGGGTTCTTCCGTAACATTTTATGGAAAAACCCGAACGAAATTCTTGGCCAACCCGATATATATTCTTCACCACAAGAGATACAGTATTGCTTGTGAAATTCTCATTGAATCCATGTCATTAAATCACTAGGTTCTTCCAAATCGGCCACCCCACATTAAGCATTGAAGAGTGCATTGAGGTACGTGTTGGAAAGACGTATAAATCTCCTTGATGCCTCTCCTTCGGCATTTTAGGGGGAAAAGCCAACAACTGGGAAGGAGGCATCCGGGTTCCAGGCATCCTCCGATGGCCAGGGGTGATCCAGGCTGGGCTGGAGATCGATGAGCCAACAAGCAATATGGACATCTTCCCGACGGTGGCCAAACTTGCGGGGTCCCCTCTGCCGGAAGACAGGTACTGTGACTCCCAGGTGCTCGGGGCAGTCGCCTTCGGATTTTGTGGGCAAGGGTGTTCCGATTCGCCTGCACGGTGGCATATGCTACTTCCAGCTGGACCCTTTATCCACGCCCAGTTATGGGACTTACTGGTGGGTCCAGCAATGTAAACACCGCTCTGTCCATCCTGTTATCCCAGTGGGAAATAAAGTCCAAAGCCCGAAGGGGATGGACAGTCTTTTTGTTTTTTTAATATTTGTTTATTTATTCATTTATTTGGTTGCACCAGGTCTTAGTTGCAGCAGACGGGCTCCTTAGTTGGGGCTCGCTGGCTCCTAAGTTGTAGCACGTGGGCTCCTTAGTTGTGGCAGACGGGCTCCTTAGTTGTGGCATGTGAACTCTTAGTTGCAGCATGTGGGATCTAGTTCCCTGAGCGGGATTGAACCCGGGTCCCCTGCATTGAGAGCATGGAGTCTTATCCACTGTGCCACCAGGGGAATCCTATGGGATGGACGGTCTTTAACTGAGCCTCCCTCTTTTGGCATTCCGTGGAACCTCTCCCCCTCCCTCTCTCTCCTCTCTCTCTCTCTCTCTCTCTCTCTCTCTCTCTCTGTCTCTCTGTCTCTCTGTCTCTCTGTCTCTCTCTCTCTCTCATCTGTGCCCATCATCGGCTTGCAGAAGGGCAGCTGGGCAGATGCCCTCTAACCTCCCTTGTTTCATCCCACACTTCTCCTGGCCCTGTTCACCAGCTCTTTGCTGCAGCAGCGAGAAAGGCAGTTGGGTGCCTAGTCAGGCCCCTTTTTTCCCAGCACGTCTTCATTTAGCGAGTTCTAAATGAAATGTCTTTCTCTTACATTTAAATACATCTTCCGACGGCATCGCCAGTGGTTTCTCCTTAAGTGTTATTACCAATCTGAAGAGTTCTAAGTGAGGCACACTGATTCATTGCTTTCGTTAGTTGGGTGGCAATCCAGGGTGACGGCAGGCACACGGGCTGCAAATCTTGTTCAAATTCAGCTGCCGACAGAACCAAGAGGAAACTGGAAACCAGAGACGAAAACAACAGCTCAGCCAGAGCTGAGTCCACGGAGAGGTTTGCTCACCTCCCATTGTGCGCAACCTTGGTTCACTCTTCTTTTATTTCAAATTTCTGCATTAGGTATACGTTCCTCTCAAAGTGCATGCACACACACACACACACACACACAGATGGGAAAGGCAGAATTGTAGACTTCAGCCCTTCTCAAACTTTGTGGCCTCGAGATTCATGTACACTCTTCCCAGATCCAGGAGCCCAAAGATGTTGTGTTTCTGTGGGCGGTTTCTATCAGCGTTTGTCATATGAGCAATTAAACCTGGAAATAAAAGTTTTTAAACGCAAGAGGGCCCAAGCACACACTGCATCGGCTGACAGAGTGATGATGGAGCCCCTGGGGAAACCCACCGTCAGCTCATGAAAGAGTGGGGCTGACAGAGTTATAATGGAGCCCCTGGGGAAACCCACCATGAGCTCATGAAAGAGTGGGGGTACAAAAGGCAAATAGCATTTTGAATTACTGCAAAGACAGTTTGAGCTCATAGACCTCCTCGTAGGTCTCAGGCATCCCTGTGGGTCTCTGGACCACACCGTCTCAGGGTAGCTGGTGCTTCAGAGAAGAGCAGAGATTCCCGGAGCTATGCTGCTGTGGCTTCACTGCTGCTGAAGCATTGAAGTTCCTGGGCCTTGATTTCTTCTCCTGCAAATGGGTTCACACTTGCACAGGATGGCAAGCACTAGAGCATGTCAAGTGCAGAGTAGGGATGCATGCATACTTGGCATTTTTGTTTCACCCGCCATATTGAGAGGTAACAGGTAGGGAAGTAGAGTTGTTTCCACTTACACGTTTCAC
This sequence comes from Tursiops truncatus, assembly GCF_011762595.2. NCBI lineage: Eukaryota > Metazoa > Chordata > Mammalia > Artiodactyla > Delphinidae > Tursiops > Tursiops truncatus. Next base: position 124,002,224 of record NC_047055.1, on the reverse strand, counting down.
GTCCATCTGGGCTCAGAGAATCATCACTGTGAGGGCTGAAGGGGCTTCTAAGAGCTGCTATTCCAATCAAATGATTCTTCTTCCCCTCTAATGACAGAAAACTTGGCAGGAATAACTCATCAAAAGTCTTTTCTTACAGAAAACTAAAGCTCTCACTCCTTATTTTACTTGCTCTTTGGCCCTGGTTCTTTCCCTTGGAATAAATCTGAATAGTTCCATGACCCGTGCACACTGAGTGTTCAGATAGTTTCATTAAGTACATTTTTCTCTCATGGTTCATGATATTAAATTCGTCGGTACTCTCTGCTTTCACAGTATCTTTATATTTTTATTATTTTTAAAACATTTATTTATTTGGCTGTGCCAGGTCTTTAGTCACGGTATGCAGACTTCTTAGTTGTGACATGCGAACTCTCAGTTGTGGCATGCATGTGGGATCTAGTTCCCTGACCAGGGATCGCACCCGGGCCCCCTGCATTGGGAGCACAGAGTGTTAACCACTGGACCACCAGGGAAGTCCCTGCTTTCACACCACCTTTAACTGGTTTTTCACCTCACTGGGAAGAGCCAAGGGAAGGGAAAATTTCAGAGGCAAAGAGGAAGATCCCTAAAGGGAGATCTTGCTGCCGGCACCTTGCACCCACCCCAATCTGAATCTAATGGGGGTCATCCTGTTTTTCTCCCACGTGCCCATTGAGGAAGGAAGCAGCCTCCCTCCTAAGCTGACCCAAACATTTTGTGCACGAGCCAGTGTCCTCAGTGGAACCCATTCTGAGTATTGAAGGTTCTTTCAATGGATGTCACCTGTTGATGGTCCCACTCAACCCAATGATACCATGTCTGGGTTTTGGTCCAAGGCTCTATAAGATGTCATTGTTCTCCAAGCGACAGCACAGATAAGAAAACGGCAATCTGCTTCCAGGTTGCTCATGGGAATAAAACGATCTCACAATATACTATTTAGATCATGTTAGCAGCTGGGTCTAGAAGACGTCCTTGTGTGTCTGCCCTGGAGACGTTGACCATCTAAAGGGATGGTTCTCAGCTGGGGTGACTGTCCCTCCCAGGGGCCGTTTATCAGTGTCTAGAGACATTTTTGATTGTTTTGACTCAGGACGTTGCTGGCATCTAGTGGATAGAGGCCCGGGTTGCTGCTAAACATCCTACAATGCACAAGATGCCACCCCCCAGCAAGGAGTGATCCAGCCCAATATGTTGGGAGCGCTGAGGTTGAGAATTGTGCTCAAAAGCTTATTATTGCTCTTTTACGGGAAATGTCGTTATCTATATAATGAAAACCTCATCAAAACTTTTCAATAAGAGCATCCGGATAATATCCTCATATATATCCATAGCCATCTGTAAATCTGACACACAGGTGTCTACCCTTTAGAAAACAGCCTAACTCTCTCCCACTAAGATTGGTGGAAATCAGCTTCCCTGGTTTCTTGCTTAAGCAATATTAAATTTACGTTTCTCAGGTGAGTAAACACATTCAGAGAGCTGGACCCAGGCTATATGACAATCACTTAATGAGGTTCCCTCACATTTTGCCACATTTTTCATTGAACGAGAGGAGTTTCGTTCAGAAGACCCCTGTCCTTCAAGTACAGCCTTGTAATTCTCAAGAAGCAAGTGCTGTTCTTTTTTTTTTTTTTTTTTTTTGCGTTATGCGGGCCTCTCACTGCTGTGGCCTCTCCCGTTGCGGAGTACAGGCTCCGGACGCGCAGGCTCAGCTGCCATGGCTCACGGGCCCAGCCGCTCCGCGGCATGTGGGATCTTCCCGGACCGGGGCACGAACCCATGTCCCCTGCATCAGCAGGCGGACTCTCAACCACTGCGCCACCAGGGAAGCCCGCAAGTGCTGTTCTTGACAATCCTAGCTTGGTGAGAAATAAAAAGCCCTTCGATGCAGCGTTTCTGCTTAGGTAAAAAGAGCAGCAGTCCGAGGGTTACACATAGAGATTTTCACTTTGCAGCGTCTCCGTGCTGCCGTGAGAATTCTCTAACTCAACCCCGTGGTGTGCCTGTATGAGATTCCTCTTGGCGTGCATCTTCCCTTCATACCGACCGTGGCCATCGCCCCAGCATATGCAGAAAAATCATTCCCCCTGCGTCTCCAAATAAGCTGATTCTGGACATACATGGAGGGCAGTCTTTCTTTGTGATATAAAACATAGGCAACAAAAATATAATACCTCAGGCTTCCCTGGTGGCGCAGTGGTTGAGAGTCCGCCTGCCGATGCAGGGGACACGGGTTCATGCCCCGGTCCGGGAAGATCCCACATGCCGCGGAGCGGCTGGGCCCGTGCGCCATGGCCGCTGAGCCTGTGAGTCCGGAGCCTGTGCTCCGCAATGGGAGAGGCCACAACAGTGAGAGGCCCACATACCGCAAAAAAAAAAAAATATATATATATATATATATATAATACCTCAATACATTAATTCATTAAAGTGAAAACCTGTCAGCCTCATCTTTGCAAGCAGACAGAGTATTACCATAGTGAGTCTATGACCATGCTCCCTCTTAATGAAGATTGGCATGCCCAATTCTCCTATTCCATAATGAAAATTCGATTTCATTTCTTTTTTCCAAGTTTGGAAAAGAAATCCAAATGCTTGGTATCACTTAGGTCTGGTGAACGCAAGGGGAGTGGCTTGGTTCTCCCACTCAATTTTGCTGACATCTAGCTGGGTGACCACAAAAGACTTCTTCCATAGAGCACTACAGATACAACAGCAAGCTGTACCCAGCTCAGCTCCATTTTGCAGAATAAAAGTCGAAACTCTTCACGTACGTGTGACTACGTGTAATTGATCTTGCTTTCTATTCACATATGGCAGAATGTTTGATGTTTACGGGTGGAAACACTTTTAATTATGAAAGAGACTTTCTGGGTACTTGAGATTCCCTTTAATTTATCAAAGATCTATGTGCTTTCTTCTAAAACTGTTTCCTGTCCTACTCTACAGTGAAAAAAATCACCTTATTTTTTTGTTTGTTTGTTTTACATCTTTTCTGGAGTATAATTGCTTCACAAGGGTGTCTTAGTTTCTGCTGTATAACAAAGTGAATCAGCTATACATATACATATGTCCCCATATCCCCTCCCTCTTGCGTCTCCCTCCCACCCTCCCTATCCCACCCCTCTAGGTGGTCATAAAGCATGGAGCTGATCTCCCTGTGCTATGTGGCTGCTTCCCACTAGCTATCTGGTTTACATTTGGTAGTGTATATATGTCCGTGCTACTCTCTCACTTCATCCCAGCTTACCCTTCACCCTGACTCCGTGTCCTCAAGTCCATTCTCCACGTCTGCATCTTTACTCCTGTCCTGCCTCTAGGTTCATTAGAAGCATTTTTTTTTTAGATTCCATACATATGTGTTAGCATACGGTATTTGTTTTTCTCTTTCCGACCCAGTTCACTCTGCACGACAGACTCTAGGTCCATCCACCTCACTACAAATAACTCAATTTCATTCCTTTTTATGGCTGAGTAATATTCCATTGTATATATGTGCCACATCTTCTTTATCCATTCTTGTGTCGATGGACACTTAGGTTGCTTCCATGAATCACCTTATTTTGAATATGGCAGCAAGTGGCTCACCTTGTGCCCCAAGTTAACCTCTTTTTCAGTCCCCCAAGCCTTTCCCTTCTGCTATGATCCCCAAATCCTCCCCAGAGTGGACCCAGCACAGGTGGGTCGGAGGGACGTCCCGAAGTACATGGCTCACTGACTCAGCTGAGAGAGATACAGCACATTCGTGGGGGGATGAAGTCACTGTCCCCCCAAAAAGTTCCCCAAACATGTTCTTTTCAGTTACGTGAGAGTCATCCGCATGCTATTGAAATTCAGACATGACTCTCCTTGACACTGAATTGTTACTATCCCCATGGTTGCCATGATTCAGGAGCCCAAAGAGAATCATCTCACTTTCCAAGTTAAAGGCAATCTCAAATGAGCACGTTTTTCACAGAATCAGGCAGACACCAGGGGAAAAAAGCATCCGATTTTGTAGCCGTGGCTGTCCTGCAAGCGTGCTATGAAAAGTTGAATTTGTTTACAGAAAAGGCCAATCAGACGATTCCCATAGGGAAGCGGCGATGCTTTGCATCACTTTGAAAGTGTAGGGGCCTTTCTGCCACGAATCGTGATGTTGTACAAACATTTCCATCCCAGCCATCCCAAGTATTTTGATAACTCAGACACCGTTTAAAAGTTTAGCTCAATAGAGTCACTTTCCATTTTTCATGGCACAAATGAGCCTCTTTTTGACAAGCCGTATTTCTCCAGCGCTGTTCAACAGTGGTTTCCATCGCAGCGTGATTTATTGCCGGCTTCCGGGAAAGAGTGCGTTAGGTATAGGATGTAAAACAAAGATGAGATCAGTCTCTGCATCGCAAGAAAAAAGAAGTTTGCAGAACAGACTTTGCTTCCCTCCTTAAAAAAAAAGAGACAAATCTGCTTGGAAATCAGAAAAAAAGTCTATGAGATTTACAGTGTTCTTTTTGTCATTAAATCCCCCTTTGTGGGATCAGGCCCAGTTCGGTTATGAAATACCAATCTTAAGAAAACAGTTCTGTCTCCTGGGTTCTTAAGTGCTGAGTTTTGTGGGTTTATGATGAAAAACAGCTTCGAGAAATGAGCCAGACATTGAGTCAGAGAAACAGAGATTCACTCTCACCCTCGAGCCATCGTGGAAAGGCCTTCTCTCCACGTGGAGCTAAAGGTGGTGGAGAGGTGTCGGGCGCATCTGTCCCATCTCTCACCTTCAGGGTTTTCACCCCTGGGGGCTTTTTATGCGCAGGTCCTCCTCTCTGCCCCTCTCCCCTCATCCCTTGCTTCCTTTCCACCTACTTAGGCTCTCCTAATCTCAAGGACTGAGTTTTTCTTGAAATTCACAATACCGGCCATTTCAGGATAGAACTAGTGTCCGGAGAACACACTGCTTCTGGATCGAATCATCTCTCTACCTTGTTCCTCTCATGGAAGATGAGAATCAGTCTTGGAAAGTGAGCCAATTCTGTCTTTTGTTCTTATTTTTAACTTACAATAATAGAATATTTTCAGTTCCGTGGACTTGTGCGGAGTGCATGATTAATAACTAAGGTGGGGACCAGAGAAGCAGTCAGCAGTAATTACATGATGGGATTTTTAGCGACACCAAAATAAACCACAAAGAAAAAAGAAAAAAACAAAAAAAAACTCAAGGGATGTAGGACCTCTCAAGAGTGCTTACCCACATTATATAACCAAGTTAAAGTTCCAGTTTCTCAGTTCCTCATAGTAGGAGGGGCCAGGGATGGAGTGTTTTGGGTTTTTAAAAAATTTTTTGTTGGAGTGTAGTTGATGTAAAATGTTGTTAGTTCCAGGTGTACAGCAAAGTGATTCAGTTATACATATACACATATCCACTCTTTTTAAGATACTTTCCCCCATAGTTCACTACAGTATTGAGTAGAGTTCCCTGTGCTATACAGTAGGTCCTTATTAGTTATCTGTTTTATATATAGTAGTGTGTGTATTCAGTCCCCATCTCCCAATTTATCCCTCTGCCCACGCCTTTACCCCTGGTGACCATACGTTTGTTTTCTGCATCTGTGACTCTATTTCTATTTTGTAGATAAGTTCATGTGTACCCTTTTTTTAGATTCCACATATAAGCGATATCATATGATATTTGTCTTGGAATGTTTTTAATCAGAGAAGGAAAACCCTCAAGTTCAACAATCTACCTCCTTCCAAGTAGCCTTCTGCCCCAGGTTTCGGTGTGGCCTAATGGTAATCAACGACTTCAATTTCTCTACTGCCTGTTAATGTATGTTTCACTCAAAACAAAATTATAGGCTTTTTTCCTTTTTGTAACATCCAAATAGTCTTAACTTTGCTCCTTAGCAGTTGTATACAGTTATTGCCTACCATCTGGAAAGTTCCCCTTCTCGGCCTAGTTATAGAAGAGATATATTTACCTTTGAGAACACAAACATATGTGTAATGTGTATATGTGATATGTACATGCATGTGAGTACGTTTACATCTTTGGGGTATTTAATATCATCATTATTATTTACAAATCACGTCCCTGGGACTTAGAACTTCATTTGCATTGAAGTCCATCCAATCTAAATTGCCCCATGCTGTATATTACCTTTTTTTAAAAACTCAGATTGTCAGAAATTCTTATTTTCTATAGATCCATAGTTCGTGAATACACTGTTTGCCAAGGCAATAGGCAGAAGACTCGGTATAGGAGCAGCAGCAGGGGAAAGCAGTGGAAAGCACGGACGCCCAGTCAGCTGGGTTTCAATCCCATTGGCTCTTACGACACACGTGGAGTTGGGTGAATCACTCCATTTCTTCATCCCATCATCCTGGAGTGATACTGGTCACAGCTCACAGTGCTGCTTGGAGGATGAAATGAGTTCATGCACGAGCAGAGCTGGCCTCCCTACATTGCATATGGCGCCCAGTGTGGGTCAGTTAGTGTCCTGGGTTGGTTACTTCATTACCATGTTGTAGCTCTGTCATGCCCCCATTTGCTGGAAGGACAGCGCCGACATCGGGAGGTTTTAGCCCAAGGCTGATGTGGCCCCCTGATGCCCACCTGCTTTATCCCCCAGGATCATCGATGGACGTGACCTGATGCCCCTGCTTCAAGGGAGAAGCCATCGTTCGGATCACGAGTTTCTCTTCCACTACTGCAACTTCTACCTGAACGCCGTGCGCTGGCACCCACAGAACAGTGAGCAGACGCATCTTTCTTTCCCTGCTTGTAGGGCTACGTGCAGTCACTGGCATGGGAATAGAAGAAATTGCCAGAGGGCGTTGCTCTCATGAGATGCCCGAAAGATGCTCAGTTTTGCTTTCTCTGTCCTCCTCCGTGTTCCTTCTTCTCTTACGCCTCCCGGTGCCGTGGTGGTCCAGGCAGGGCGTCACACATTGCCGTGACATGTGCTTGCAGCTCCCTCAACGTGGGAGGACTTCCTTTCTTTTCCCTTCCTGGTTAATGCTTATCCATCCGCCCCACCCCCCTGAAAGCCGTCTTCTCTGCCTGCTGTCCTGTAGGTTTTGCACTGGCACCGAATGCCCTTGAGATGTTTACCCGACCTTCTCTCCCGAGCCTCAAAGGTAGGGGTCGTGACTCATCGATCTGTGTTTGGTCACGGATCGTGTGTATTTGCTAGATGTGGATATTTAAGACAGAGTTCAAACGCTTTGATGTTATCATGGGTCCCAAACCCAGGGGTGTTGTAAATCGTGCACTGTATCAGTGACGGGACCTTCTTTGGGTTTTCCAACAGCGGATACAGGGGTGCATTTCTAAAAAGCATAAAGGACCAAGTGGAACCAAGTGAGAATCGTCGGTGTAGTGATAGGGTCACATCTGGTTTTCACGTATTTAAACTTAGAATTACAGTAAGGCTCACATCGCTAAGATGCCTAGGAGTCTATGGGAATCCAGCAACTATTACAGCCCTGCTGTATATCCCAGAGGTAGAGGCTGCTATTGGACTTTGAGGTTCCTCTTCAGTGGGAAATTGAAACTCCCCACTTCTCTAGTGTGTTTTGGGATTCTGCTCCCAGAGGCGAGATTCTCAGAGCAGCTTGTGTATCCCCTGCAGCTGATGACTTGGTAAAAACTCAGGTGACTCTGATACTGGATTTCAATGTACCCCTCACCCCATTCTGCTCACCCAGTCGATTTACCAAAGACATCATTTAAAGAGCAGGTGCTCCATTATTCTTAGAGTGGAAAATGATAACCCTTCCGTTACCCAAAGAGATCACACCAGGTTTACCCTTCAGCGTTTATACTTTCAATCTGGACGGCTTCCTTGAGATAGCTTCCGGAAGACCAATATGGCAAAACCATGGGCGCACGATTCCAGGCCCAGAGGGATCCTATTTACGTATCTCATCAATGTGTCCATCATTCCTAACACCCATAGGAATGCTGTCTCTTCTTAGCATTATTGGCAGCATTTAGATCTGAGCCATCTCATCATAAATGAGAGATGTGGTCCTCGCCACTTCCTTTTGTACAGAGCCTGCGAGAAGCGTAAAGAAAGTCTCGGGGACTCTTGTTTGTCTAAAGAAGGATGATGTCACGTCCTGAGCCTTGCAGAATTGCATTTAAATAAAGCCAACCCCGTCGAGTGAGAGGAGCCGGAAGAAACCTATTGGATCAGGGGCAGGGGAAGCACATTATGTGGAGGAGTAAACAGAAAAGGGACAGGAAGAGGCAGAAAATAGGAGTAAGTGAGAAAAACAAGACCCAGATTCTGATAGGCAGCTGGCCTGGGGATAAAGCTTGCTTCTAAGACAACACACAAGTGACATTTTCTCTTATGCAGTTCCTTACTATCTGCTGTCCTGAAGCAGCAGCACATGAGGAAAAACGATGGTGTTTCCACACCGGAATCATGCATGTAGCTAAAGGGACTCAGGAAACCGTGGGCTTTATGAATCGTCTCATCTACTTTTCCGATTGTGCCTGAAACTCAGTAACAATGGTTGCTGCCTTGGCTGTCACACGTGGCTCCATGGCTGTTTGCTCAGTATTTCATCTGTTCGTTTGTTGTACACGTATTTATTGAGCACCTACTAAGTGGCACCTTCTGGGCTAGGCTGCGCACCTGTCAGTGAGCAAAATAGACCAAATTCTCTGCCAGGGAGTTGCTGACCTCTTAGCTCAGGACAGGCTGAAGGCTGTGCAAACAGCTGGGAATGCACAGGTGTGTAAGGAAGTGTCACCCGTGTGTGTGGAGTTACCTGTCAACTAGAGAATACAGAAAGTAAACTAGTACTAGTTAGAGGAGATGACTGACATCATCTCGGATCTGTGCTGGTAGGAGTTTATGGTAATCACTACACAGGAGACACTTCCCATAATTGTCAGTGGTAAGAGGGCTGCCTCCTGGCATCCAGATACTTTGCTAGAAAAGAAGAGAGACATTTAGGATCAGGGTTTAGAAATGTAGCGTCAGGGCAGCAGTGAGCTGGAGCCACCTCCGGATGGCTCAGGCATCTTGCCAGCTTGTTGGGAAAGCACTGCTACCTGGAAGTCAGCCAGGCGGCGAGCGCTGACACCCCGGCAACTGGCAGACCTGGCAAACGCACGCCCTGTTCCTCGCTCGGAAAGCACAAGCTTACCAGCAGTAAGTAAGCTGGTACCCGTAAACTAGAGCTGAGTGGTGGTGTGGTTAAGATCCAGTTGCCGTTTGTCTTGGTCAGTTGGACGCCTACATGTTACAATTCCCAACTTGTTACTCATTTTCCCAAAAACTTAGAGCTGGAATGCTGTTTCCACCCTTTTAAAACATGAACCCCTTTCAGCTTTCATATACAGTGTCTTCTCTATAATTGAATCATTCTCTAATGATAATGTTTCTGTAATTTCGTTGTCTCAGCAAATTGAATGGCCTAACTTAATCATCTCATATCCTTACGCCCACTGCATTTTAGAAGAACTCACGAAAGTGTTATTAGGACACCGGTAACTTTTCTTGCTTTACAACGGGAATTGTGAGTTTAAATTTACTGTTCCGCATGTATTCAAAAAGTTTGGCTTTAAGTTTTGACCTACGAAGCAGGTCAAGTAAAAATTCAATGTAAGGACAACTTGATTTTATGGTAAAATTTATCTTAAAGACTGGTAGTTAGCTCTGAGATTCTGCTGCAGATTTTTGAGCAGATGAATGTAAGGCTATAAACTAAATGCTCGCATTAGTGTGAGACTTTCCAGGCTAGCTGGTCGTACAGAAATCCATGGGATGTGGTTATGCTGATGTGGAATCCAAGGAGTCCCATAAATCCTGCTAGCTTTTCAATTCAAGTTTGTTGGAAACTTCTCTCCTGTGACTTTCTTTTAAAGCATCATTTGAAAAACCTCAGTAGTACCCCTGAAGCGTACATTGTGTATAGAAAAATGATAAACAATTTTGACTTTTAAGACTTCAAAATAATTTTTTAAAATCTTAAATCACAACAAAAAGCAGTAGGAAATTAGAATTCATTCCAAAGAAATTTGTTTGTATCTAGCTCTTTTAAAGGTGCCTTTTTTTGAAAATAGGAGATAAGTGAGGTTTAAAATTGCAATAGTATTTGAGGAAAAATGCTTGCTTTGTTCACTAAGATTTTCACCCAGTTAAAAAATTAATTTTGCCTCTAAAATGCACCTAAGAAAAGAGAGAAGATTCTAATTACAGCTGCCTATGTCTCAGGAGTTGATTGGTGTAAGAAAGGCTATGCTTAGTTTTTGTCTTTATTAATGACTTCAGTTTGTGTCAGTGGTCTGATTCTCCTTTGTCTGATTACCGGAAGTTAAACCTGAAGGGTCAGAAACAACAAATCGAGGGCAGAAGCTGAACTCACGGGAGCTGTGGCATTTTCACATGAAAGCTGCAGAGAACGTTCCTGTACTCCAGCTTACCTTAAGACGGAGAAGCCCTTGCCCAACCAGAACTTTTGTTGCAATTAAGAAAGAACGCACATACGTAAATCACTTCAAGGATATATTTCAAGTCTTAGGATTTCCTTTTCCTTTTGGTTGAAAATCTCGACCAAAGGCTGCATTCCCAACAGCTCTTGACCTTTGCGATATTCACCCACTAATTCCTTCACCTGCCTTCTCAGCCCGGTATCGTGGGACGTGTGTGTGTGTAATTGTAGGAACGCAGGGTGATGTGTCCCAGGATGGACGGAATCTGCTTTGCCCACAACCTAAGAGAAGGTGTGATGGTGATATAGGAGGATGGAAAAGGTTTCCCGGAAATTGTGTTCAATGTTTATTCAATTTGTTTTATCTCATTATCACTCAGATAGTTCAGTAACGGGCTTATCGTCCCAACCATTCACTTCCTTTAATGGAAAAACACCGTCATAAAAGGATATTTTGTTTTCTCCCACTTGGTCTATCAAACATGTATTTTTATATGGTACTTCCTATTACCTTTTAAATAATATTAGACCATTGTTGAAACATACGTCTACTTTTTTTTTTATTGGCGTATAGTTGATTTACAGTGTTGTGTTAATTTCAGCTGTACCGCAAAGTGACTCAGTTATACATCTATACATTCTTTTTCATATTCTTTTCCATGATGGTTTATCACAGGATATTGAATATAGTTCCCTGTGCTCTACAGTAGGACCTTGTTGTTTAACCCTTCTTTATATAACAGTTTGTATCTGCTAATCCCAAACTCCCAATCCATCCCTCCCCCAAATCCCTCCCCCTTGGCAACGCACAAGTCTGTTCTCTACAGACATCTAATACTTTTCGACTAAAGTTTTCGCTTGTATGACCTAAGATTACATTAATTCTTGGACGAAAAACGTGTCAGCCATGACTTCTGTTCATTTGTCACAATGCAACCTTGCTTCCTTACAGAGACAAAATACATCAAAATGGGAGTTTCTTTCTCGAATGCCCAAAGCACAGTGTTTCTGAACGAGTCCTCCAGTGTTAGCTCAGCACCCAGCTTATTCGCAGCTACCATAGGCCACTTCTTCTGCCCTTTCCCCCCTGACGTACTCGCTCCTACTGATTTTCTGCAATATTTTGCACATCTCTCTTCCTCGATGTCAGCATGGGGCATATGTCAGTTCTCACAGTATTCCTGCTTGTTTCTAGCTCCGTCCTGATTTGCTTCCATCTGCTAGCAGAGTGGGCATTTTCTATGGGAACATTTTAGTTCTAACCAAGGCATGTTGTAGTGAATATTTGTGTTAAGTATTTATATTAGGTATTCATATTTATATTAAATATTTGTGTCTTCCTCACCTTCAGATCTTCTATCCACAAATGTTTTGTAGGTGGTTTTAGGCTTTTCCCTCTGTTACTCTCTTATTCTTTTTTTTTTTTTTAACATCTTTATTGGGGTATAATTGCTTTACAACGGTGTGTTAGTTTCTGCTTTATAACAAAGTGAATCAGTTATACATATACATATGTTCCCATATGTCTTCCCTCTTGCGTCTCCCTCCCTCCCACCCTCCCTATCCCACCCCTCCAGGCGGTCACAGAGCACCGAGCCGATATCCATGTGCTATGCGGCTGCTTCCCACTAGCTATCTACCTTACGTTTGTTAGTGTGTATATGTCCATGACTCTCTCTCGCCCTGTCACAGCTCACTCTTCCCCCTCCCCATATCCTCAAGTCCGTTCTCCAGTAGGTCTGTGTCTTTATTCCTGTCTTACCCCTAGGTTCTTCATGACATTTTTTAATCTTCTTAAATTCCATATATATGTGTTAGCATACGGTATTTGTCTGTTTCTTTCTGACTTACTTCACTCTGTATGACAGACTCTAGGTCTGTCCACCTCATTACAAATAGCTCAATTTTGTTTCTTTTTATGGCTGAGTAATATTCCATTGTGTATGTGTGCCACATCTTCTTTATCCATTCATCCGATGATGGGCACTTAGGTTGTTTCCATCTCCGGGCTATTGTAAATAGAGCTGCAATGAACATTTTGGTACATGACTCTTTTTGAATTATGGTTTTCTCAGGGTATATGCCCAGTAGTGGGATTGCTGGGTCATATGGTAGTTCTATTTGTAGTTTTTTAAGGAACCTCCATACTGTTCTCCATAGTGGCTGAACCAATTCACATTCCCACCAGCAGTGCAAGAGGGTTCCCTTTTCTCCACACCCTCTCCAGCATTTATTGTTTCTAGATTTTTTGTTGATGGCCATTCTGACTGGTGTGAGATGATATCTCATTGTAGTTTTGATTTGCATTTCTCTAATGATTAATGATGTTGAGCATTCTTTCATGTGTTTATTGGCAGTCTGTATATCTTCTTTGGAAAAATGTCTATTTACGTCTTCTGCCTATTTTTGGATTGGGTTGTTTGTTTTTTTGTTATTGAGCTGCATGAGCTGCTGGTAAATTTTGGAGAAGAATCCTTTGTCAGTTGCTTCATTTGCAAATATTTTCTCCCATTCTGAGAGTTGTCTTTTGGTCTTGTTTATGGTTTCCTTTGCTGTGCAAAAGCTTTGAAGTTTCATTAGGTCCCATTTGTTTATTTTTGTTTTTTGGGGGGTTTTTTTGTTTTTTTTTTGCGGTACGCAGGCCTCTCACTGTTGTGGCCTCTCCCGTTGCGGAGCACAGGCTCCAGACGCGCAGGCTCAGCGGCCATGGCTCACGGTCCCAGCCGGTCCGCGGCATGTGGGATCTTCCCGGACCGGGGCACGAACCCGTGTCCCCTGCATCGGCAGGCGGACTCTCAACCACTGCGCCACCAGGGAAGCCCTATTTTTGTTTTTATTTCCATTACTCTAGGAGGTGGGTCAGAAAGGATCTTGCTGTGATTTATATCATAGAGTGTTCTGCCTATGTTCTCCTCTAAGAGTTTGATAGTTTCTGGCCTTACATTTAGGTCTTCAATCCATTTTGAGCTTATTTTTGTGTATGGTGTTAGGGAGTGATCTAGTCTCATACTTTTACATGTATCTGTCCAGTTTTCCCAGCACCACTTATTGAAGAGGCTGTCCTTTCTCCACTGTACATTCCTGCCACCTTTATCAAAGATAAGGTGTCCATATGTGCGTGGGTTTATCTCTGGGCTTTCTATCCTGTTCCATTGATCTATCTTTCTGTTTTTGTGCCAGTACCACACTGTCTTGATTACTGTAGCTTTGTAGTATAGTCTGAAGTCAACTCTCTTATTCTTGAAATGCGTCATCTTTTTTATGTGACCACTGCATGTCTTTTGAAGACACACTTGATAACAATACACTGCACCCTTACGTTTATTCTATATCTCCTGTCTAGCAGATGCTCTGCTACGCTCTTTGCATATGATGCCTCTTTTAATCCTCCTTATTAAATGTGAGTTTGATTATATTCGTATTAGATTTGGCCGTAACAGAAACAAAAAGTCACGGTAGCTTATATCAGAGGGAGGTTTCTGTCTTCATCTCGTGAGTGAAGTCTAGCGGTAGGTGGTCCACAGAGTTTCAGGGATGCAGACTCCAAGCTCCGTCCCACCACCTGGAGGATGCAGCAGCTTCTTCTGCGTGGAGAAGGGTGACAGTGTCCACCTACAGGCAGCAGGAGGGAGCAATGGATGGAAAGAATGATGTTCCCCAGGCCAGAAGTTGGTCACCTGTGCACACCTGGTATCAGAGGAGGCTGGGCAGTATAGCCTTCATTATGGATGTCTGTGTGCCCTGGTGACACCCCACAACTTTGGCAGCCTGAGGATAGTTTCAGTCTCTACCAAAGTTATTTACAGATGAGGACGAAGAGGTGTCAGAGGTCACAGAACGGGCGTGCAGTAACAAGAGTTGACGCCAAGTTGGTGCTAATCCAACACTGGCTACTTTGAGAGTCTGCCCTGTGGTAAATTGGAACTTCTTCCCCCAAGACAATAAGTTCTTTTATTCACACTCGCAAAGATGATTCTTCTTCCTCACTGTTGTCTCTCTGGCCATCTCCACAGCCCCATGGACTGTTTCTGGAATTCATTTGTGTCCTCTCATTCCCTAAGTCCACCCATCCTTGGGGACCTCAGCTCTGGTCTCCCCTGGATGAACTCTGACCCTGATCCACACCCTCCCACTGCCGCCATGTCCACCCTGCACATGCCTCTGTGCACACGCTTTCTTGAAGGCAAAGGTGACGTGGAGACCCCCCGTGGAGAAATCTCTGACTTCCTGGCTCATTTATCTGCCGTGACCAAATGTCACCAAGCAGCCTGAATCTCTGGCTGGCTGGAGGCTGTGTTGGCGCTGAGTGATTTTGGGCAGGACGCCCCCAGTGGCTCTGGAGGAGAGACGCACAGAACGTACCGGGCTTCCTGTCTGCGCCCATGCCGGCTTCCGTGGTGGCAGCTGGCTTCTTCCCTCTTTTTCGGTGTCTTCCTGATCATCCCGTCGGCCCGTTCATCATTAATTTACCAGCACATTTTTATTGAGCATCTGTTCTACGTAAGGCCCTGGGCGCTGGTAATTCACAGATACATTCACTCTTCTATGTAAGGCTCTAGGTACTGGGCATTTTGCACCCGTGGGAGATAACAGTTCTTGTGTTCAGAGAGCGAGTAACCTAGAAAGAAATGGAGTCCACAGACAGTGGTAGCCCTTCAGGGCTGAACGCACGGTAGAAACTGCTGAGAGGCGCCAGGAAACAGGGGTAGCTTCTGGCTGGAGACCTGGACAGGCTCACGGAGGACGAGTTGTCGGACCTTGAACAATGGATAGGATTTCAACACACAGAGACAGTGAAGGGGAGTGGGAGACTTTAGCATGCCTTGTGTACCCACTCAGTACAGGATTCATATTTCCGTCCCCCCAAATGCAAAAACAAACGCTTAGTCAAAGGGAGTGTTTTGCTTTCGGGCGCTCAGGCATCGCTCGTGGAGCTAGGGTTCCTCTAAATCTGAATTTAAAAGCAGATGCTCTGGGTCACAGCCCTTACCTGCTTCCTCTTCTTTCTCAGTGTTTTTGTATCTTGAGTCTCAGTGCAACCAGCGCAGGAAGCTGGCAGAACCGGGTCTATAATCCATGAGCCCAGTACTGGGTCATTGAGGGTCTCGGCTACAGAGAATGGGTGGGCACGAGTCTCAGGGGTCAAGAACAAGAGCCCTTGGGTCCGCACTTCTCTGGGAGCATGTGTGAAGACACTGGTGCCCTAGGTTGCTCCACGTGGGCCCCCATCCTAGGATCTTTGGGTCTAAGACAAGAATGTGGCATTGATGTCAGGTGGCTGGCTCAGGACAGGGGAACACGGTTGGGGGGCATCATGGAAGCAAGGAGGTCGCCATGAGCGTGGGGACCTTGGGGTGGATTTTCAGACGTCTGTCCAGGAGATGAGATCAACATTACTAAGGGGGCAAGCTGAGGGTCCCAGTGGGGTGGTATGGGCCGCTCACAGTGGGAAAACACAAAAGTCTTTGAAATACTTCTAGAAGGACTCCAAGATGGCGCTATGTAGTGGGAAACACTGCTAAGACCGAAAACCCCAAATGACTCTGGGTGGCTTCTGTATGTATGCAGAATCCTCCAAACACCCAAAATAAATCTTGCCAAGAGTAGCTGTTCAACAACATTCATCAAAGGATGTCTCAATCTGAGTGATAAATTAAGAGCCAGTGTGCTGAAGCCATTTAAATTTTGTTGTCCATATTCTTTAAGAATCCTTAGGAGGAGGGGGAAGGTGTCTTAAGACTTGTATTACGGTGGCAACAGGTTTAAGAGCATAAAGAAACAAGTGTTTTTGTCTTAGATTGACGGAAGCTTTATATTCAAAGCTAACACACAGGTGGTTATTACTATGCACCTGGCATTGTTCTGAGAGCTTTACAGGTGGGCATGGATTGTTAACCCCCAAAGCAAAGCCCCGAGACCAGTACTATTCTTATGCTCACTTATCAGAAAAGGAGCTGCGGCCCTGAGAGGTTAACAGCCACGCCCAGCATCCCACAGCTAGGAAATCGCAAAGCTGGGATTGGAACCCACACCGTCAGAGCCATCAGAAAGGGGAGGAGAGTTCAAGCAGATCGTAGTCCACTAGCCACCAAGACAGGAAACCCTTCTGAGCTCAGAGACAAAGGATGTCTCCCCTTGATGCTGGTCGTGGCTCCAGGCTGACAAGACTCCTCGCATGAAGGGAAAAACACTTTGCCAAGTGGACTGGTATCTGTTAGGCAGAACTTAGCATCTAATGTCTGCAGAGGCTGGTTCCAGTGCCGCATGGACAGAAAAAAACGGGCTCTGCATTCTCTCTGTTTCTGTTCTTGGGGACCCTGTGTGCTCAGGCTTGGGGTTTCTCTGTCAACGGACCTCTGAACCTTTTCTGGTGGCTGAGTCCCTGGGAGTGATCAAAATCACAACAGCTGTTCCTGTCCTGGGCTCTCACGCCCCTCAGATCCCCAAGAAATCCCAGGAACCCACTGCTTATTTAAATTGGATGAAATAGCTGTTTCACGATTACACTTGGAAGGTGCTGAGTTCAGGGTCTAGCTTAGGAGTCAAGTTTTTCTCACTTCAACTCTATTTGCCTTTTTGTCAAAGGACTGTAAACTTTCTTTTCTCATGAATCCTCTCAGTTTTTTTCCAGTGGTGATTATGCATAAAAATGGGTTTCATAGGTAGGTAGTGATCTCCACAGCGTTGTTTTTTTTTTTTTTTTTTTTTTGTGGTTCGTGTGCCTCTCACTGTTGTGGCCTCTCCCGTTGCGGAGCACAGGTTCCGGACGCGCAGGCTCAGCGGCCATGGCTTACGGGCACAGCCACTCCGCGGCATGTGGGATCTTCCCGGACCGGGGCGCGAACCCGTGTCCCCTGCATCGGCAGGCGGACTGCGCCACCAGGGAAGCCCTCCACAGCATTTTCTATGGCCTTGACAAAGCAGCCCTCTAACTGTATGTCATCTTTGTCCTCTAATAGTCACAATTATTTCTCTTAAATTTTGGAGCGTATTTTAAACCTAAGTCGAATCATTGTTCCCATCAATACTTAGACTTTTTTTTTGAAAAAAATGTTCCATTTAATTTTCCTGCATTCTCCCTAGAAAATGTAATAATTGCTTCCTCTGGTCAGTGGGTGTCAATTGTAAGAAAGATTCAGATCCCGTGGTGGTCAAAATATTTATCTGTGACAGAGGTGAGACAGAAGCAACCTTTGTTCAGAGTGCACTGGAATTTTAACAATAGAGAAAAAAACTTTTTTAACTCAACATTTTTTTAGTAGTATATGGAGAAATCCAGGATGAAATACATTATTAAAATAATTTTGGTAAACAGGGATAAATGTACCTATTAGAAATATAAGGTGACACCAGGTACCTCCTGTCTTATCACATGATCTGCTGATTTACTTTTTTTCTGTTGAAATGACACCTTTGACAATGTCGATTCCTGGGTTTTTGGTGAGCAACGGAACAGCAAGGCTTCGTATCTTATACACCTACATGCTATAAAATGCAGCCCAGTTTCTCTCATTTGAGCAACTCCAAAGTGGTCTAAAGAAATAATACAGAGAATACTCAATGTATCGTTTTATAAAAAGTTTCAAAAGTCCAAATTGCGCTATAAAAAGGCAAACACCCCTATAGCTTACCCAACAAATCTTCAGAAAAATTCATTCTTCATTCTGCACTTGTCCGACCTGCACTGCCATACCGCCGCTGCTCCCTGTGAGGACACTTGAGGTTTATTTACTGACTGGTCCTTAAAACTGCCCGCCCGTCTGTTCACACCTGGGCAGGACAGAGCACAGGTGGCTAGTGACGGAATCTACGTGCACGGCTTTCAAAAGCAAGCGGGTAGGGCAGACCCTTAAATGAATTTGTTCCGGGAGCCTGTACTCTCTTGGGGTTTTACGCACACCAAGACTTGACTCGAATGCCAAGTTCAAAACAGCCACCAGATGTGCAGCTTTGGGGCCGGAGCAGAAGAGACTTGCTTCCCCAGGCCTCTGTCTGTAAGAGCCTCGGCCCCGCTGACCCTGATGGAGGACAGATTCTAAAGGGCTGCAGCTTCTCGCTGCCGAAAGGCTTCTGAAGGAGATCTAGGGGTCAAGGGGAAGGAGAGGGGGGGACGGGAAGAATTTGAAGGTAACCTGCTTCCTCTTGACCTTCCGCTGGAGAGGAAAGCAGGCCCTGGAATTCTTCCTGCAGCCTCGCAGCCTGAATTCATCTTTAGAAGGCAGGTGCTGACCTGTAAGTTGTGTGAAGCGACACAGCCTGTAAGTGCCATCTCTCCCAGCATCAACTACGCGACGGACGGGAGGTTCCCCGTTACGGATCCCTTCAGTGTATGTATCTAGGCCGTACGCACATTGCTTGTCTGTGCTGACTGGTTCTTCCCCAAACCAGAGGGGTTTAGTCACCTTTGAAGATGCTTGTCTGAGGTCAGGGGCTGTTTGGGGAGCACGTGGGACCCGTGGCAATTGTTTTCTGTTAATTCCATTCATTTCTTTTGCATTTGGATCCATGGGCCACTCGATACCTATAACTACACAATCACCATCTCCATGCCGACAAATGATCGAAGTGAATCAAATAGCTGTGTGATGCTTTCTAGTGGGACAGTCTCTATGGTTTTATATAAAAAAGCGGAAAGGATAAAGCGAAGAAGGACATTTTCGGTCTGCACCTAATTCTGCTTGGTTCGTATGTGTTGACTCTGTTTTGATCCGCCACCTTTTTCCACCCAGGAAACACTTTTTAGACCTCTGTCAGAGCATGTGTGATGAGCAGTCAGCTTTCAGAAAGCCATAACGTTGTAGGAGAAACAGGAAACCAAACATTTCACAATTATTTGTTGGTAAATTATTTTTTTCTAAAAATGGCAATATTGGGTGTTTAATGGAACACAGAAGTTACATTTTAAAAACTACGTAACCGGGCTTCCCTGGTGGCGCAGTGGTTGAGAGTCCGCCTGCCGATGCAGGGGACACGGGCTCGTGCCCCGGTCCGGGGGGATCCCACATGCCGCGGAGTGGCTGGGCCCGTGGGCCACGGCCACTGGGCCTGTGCGTCCGGAGCCTGTGCTCCACAATGGGAGAGGCCGCAACAGTGAGAGGCCCACGTACCGCAAAAAAAAAAAAAACTACGTAACCATCCTACTCTGGGGTCACATTGGAATTTTTAGCACCTTTATTAAGGTATCACATATAGAGCATAGAATTCCAATTCAGCCATTTTTAGTAACTGTATAGAGTTCTACGACTATAGTCAAATCTAATATCAGAACATTCTCTTCACCCCCAAAAGATCATTTCTGAAGCCCAGCTGCAATTTCTCCCCATCCTCACACCCGGCCTCACTAAATTCTGGATGGGATGCGTCTGGGCTTTCTTAAGAGGGAGGAAATCACATGTTAGCTGAGGTCCTAGCGTGTTTCACATGGTTCCTGATGGCTGTATGTATGTGTACACGTGTGTATATGTGTATGTGTGTGTGTCGCGTTTTACCATATCACGTACATATTAGCACTGAGCCTCCCTCTTGCCTCCGCTTTGTTTTAAACAGAAACACAGGCTGCGAAGCTTAGCATCTTGAAGTTGGAGAACAAAAAGGGTCAGAGCTCGGAGCTTAGAATCTGTTAGTCAGTGTGTATTTGCTGAGTGCCTGTCCCAAGTTTATGAGACTGAACTGTGGCAGTCCTCTTAGAGTTCTCTGCTCAAACTATTAGTAAGGCTTTTTCCTTTCTCACTAGCTTCTCCCAAGCAATTAGGGGTTGGGAAAAAGTTGGAAGAGGAAGAGAGAGGAAGAGGGGAGGGGCAAGAGAGAGAGAGAGAGAGGGAGAGAGGGAGAGATGGATCAAGGAGGAAATGCCACAGTTCTAATATGGTTAAGTTTGCATCCTAACAGCTATTGCATAATCAGCTTCATCTCTTGTTCTGTCGCAGTTAACCAGCAATGCATGGGGTTTTTCTTTTTAAGCTATGTCTCTTACCCTTTTGAGCCTTAAGCATGAGAAATCCATTCCACGCGTAATCGAGCGGTAGGTCTCTGCCTTCTTGCAGCACACGGCAGGGTGATTTCTGTGCATGTTCTCTTGGGGGTGACTCTGATGACGCTGTCCCCACGAGACCCACTTCTGTCCTTGTCAACCGCAGGCACGTCCATCTGGAAAGCCTTTTTCTTCACACCCAAGTTCTTCCCCGAGGGTGCCAACGGCTGCTTTGCCACCCACGTGTGTTTCTGTCACGGGCAATACGTCACCTACCACGACCCGCCTCTGCTCTTTGACATCTCCCAAGACCCCAGGGAGAGAAACCCGTTAACTCCGACGTCACAGCCCCGGTTTCGGGAGATCCTGGAGACCATGCAGGAAGCGGCAGCTCGCCACGCTGAGACCCTGCGGGACGTCCCCAATCAGCTGTCGCTGGGGAACCTTATCTGGAAGCCGTGGCTTCAGATGTGTTGCTCATCTTCAGGCCTGTTTTGCCAGTGCGACTGGGAGAAGCAGGTTGGGAGAGGAAGCCATTAGCCACGTGCGTCTGGGGGCGCCCGGGGCCACCCCACCTGCTGCATCATAGACGAGCTCGGGGAGTGGCACTGAGCGAAGCCAGCCCTGGCAGCTTCCCCCCCGGGACTCAGATCCCTTTTCTCTGTCTTCTCACCTGGAGACGCCATCAAAACCCCACATGTACACCCTGGGGAAAAAATCAGGGTTTGCAGTAAACAGAGGCACAGACATTAGTCACATCTTCCGAGGCCAATGTTATATGCATGCGGTAAGCGGGACTTCAGTGAGTCTGGCCAACACCAGTGCGGACGGAGAGCAGGAAGTTGCACAGGTAACTTGTTCATCTCTCAGCCAATGCATGTGATCCCCGACATAAGGCATCACTTACTCCACAAGCTGATGTGACGCTGTGGCCACTGTGATTCCCCTTATAGCGCATCACAAAAAAGAGAATAAAATTTGAAGAGTGTTTACTACATCTAACACATGCAACGTTATAATGAGTAAAAGACCATCTTGACCCATCATGGATGATGGTAAGTTCCAGTTTGGTTATTGGAAGGCAATTACTGTCAGTATTATTTGCAATAATATGAAATACTATTCGTGATATATATGTTTATATATATACAGTTTCTTCGAGAAGTTTACAGTATTTAGAATCTTATCACTATTTAAGTAAAAGCAATAGAGGCTCACAGCTCTGTCTGCGCTGCAGCCTTTTGGTGAAATCCCTCAGGAACAATAATGCCAAGACAAATCTCTCCTGTACGGATTTGCATCCCATAATTGGCAGCATTCTACTTGGGTTCTGCTGTTTCTTTGGTGAACGGAGGTTCTGAACTCAAAGGCCGCTTCAGTGATGCTGCAGTCCCTGGAATCCCTTCTAACAGGATTCAGAATTTTTGGCATGTAAAATGTGCGATATTTCATGGGGGGAGAAAGACACAAGCAATCCATCCACGACCCACACCCATGAACGTGACATCTTGAGTTCTTGCAGAATTTAATGAAGAGAGAAGGTGGTTCGTGTCCATACATACCCGTACACATGTCCGTGTTTTCTGTGGTCTGATCCTGTGGCTAAGAAACATCGATGCCTCCACCATGAGATGTGCAGTTTTGTTTGAATTCCATTTCCTGCAACCTCAGTAACGCAGGATGAGGCATAACCAGGTCACGTCGGAGACTGGGGGTTAGGGGCACAGCTGGCAAGAGTTCCAATGTCTGAGCCACCAGCCCCTCCTGAGGAAAGGATTCACTTGTGCGGAGAGCACTTAGGTCACCTTCAGGCGCTGAACATCCTCCAACAGTATCATGCAGATTCCTTTCCTGATCCGTCCACAGGAGCTGTGGTCCCTCTGCCTCCCGTTCATCTCTTTCGGGAACATGTCTGAACATCTGCTCTTGGCTCAGGGTTTTCTCCATCCCACAAGAGTGCAGGTCAATGGAATACCCCACCCCACTGGTACCCTGGCCCCTCCGGGCACTTTGGAGAGGATGTGTACAGTGTGGCTCAGGCTTTCTGACAGTGGACTCTCATTTCCTCTGTTTGTCTCCACTGAAGAATTTCTAAGATCCAGCAGCATGTCCCCAGCTCCTCTTTAAGGTCTACTATTTCAGATTTTAATCCTTCTTTTTCTTAAAAAAGAGAAAAGATTCCCGCCCCCCCCCCCCGCCCGCCCACTCCCTAGGAATGGTTTAAAGTTGGAAAACAAACAGGATTCTTTCTTTTAATGCGGATTTCTCATTGCAGAAATTGCCCGAAATCTGTCACATTGTTCTAGGAAATAGTCTCATGAAAGAATGCACCAGCATGTTACTAATGTGTTAGGGTTATTGCTATTATCATACAGAAACTATATAAAGCCACTTACGAACTTACGTTTGAAGATGATCATGTTTACTCAGAATTGAACATACTCAATGCAGATGGACTTTTACAAAACATTTTATGATGTAAGAACATGAGTTTGAGGGTGAAATAACTTGAAGGAGTTTTATAGATGATGTGAATACATAGCTTTGTATAGAATTAATCGTTTAATCTATACAATGGTAACAGCCAATGAAGAATCCATATACCTCTGGAGGTACAATGAGCTTTAAAGTATTTGCCTCAGAATAACTTGGATCACCCTTATGTTTCACGGTATTTGAAAATCAGGTTTATTTGTCATAATCATAATTACCATAGAGTTCAGACCACTTACCATCTGAAAGTTTTGCTTGGAATGTACAGCAGGAAATTGGAATTCCCATCGGTGTGGCCTCGAGTTGTATGCGCAAACCTTAGTGAGTTTTGAAGCTTTAAACAAATTCTTTTTAAAAAAAACCTGTGTATTTCTAGCATTTCGTAGATGTTAAAGGCTAAGCAAACACTAATCTATAGACAGGACACTATTTGACAATGTCAGTATCACTGCATGAAAAGCAAAATCACAACCTACGTATCGAGGTAATTAAGGATTAAAGAAAGGAAACAGATTTCAGGTAGCCCTGAAGGACATCCAGTGAAGGGTAAAGAAACAGGAAAAGTACTTGGCATCTGTCTGAACAATGCGATCTGTGAAGTGATTGCCTCTGTGCAGGTTTCCCAGAACCTTGTCCTGATGTTAATGCAAAATGAAAATAAAATTTTCCTTGGCAATTAAACATTCTGTGCTGTCGCGCTGTGCTTTCCCACAGGACTCAATTCAGCAAGCGTGCGGAGTGTTTCCTATGTTTGGGGCACGATGTTAATGGATGGGGAATATGGGTTTTAGTTCAGCAAATATTTATGGACTGTCTGAGGCTCCGGGGAGGGGTAGGAAGTATAGAGATGGCTAAGAAATAAATAGCCCATGACTTTCATGATTAGACGGCAGGGCAAGGGCCAAGTTATCCATCTCGCACACGGCCTCTTTTCAGGGGCTCACAAAAAAATGTCTAATGTCTTTTTAATGTCAGAAACAAAAACTGAACATTTGGGGTTGAAGATCATAGGCGCACAGGTACCAACGCAGTCGTAAACTAGAATTCTTTTGTGTTTTAACATGGTTTATGTTTTTATGTAACCTGTCTTTATCTTGAATCTTATGCATACGTTTCCCCCTGGGCCTTGGAAGTCTTAACCGGTCCTGGACCCAGATGAAGCAGCTTCTTTGCTCAACAGATGTTTGGGGCAGAGAAGAGTCTAAATTTTGATACGACAAACCTTGCCCTCTCTTCTCTACCTTTCGACTGGGTTCCCTAGGAAGGCAGAAGTGGAGTCAGACTAAACCGCTGAAGCCATGAGAATCAGGAAGGATGCGGTGATGCTGGGGCTCAGGTGGGCTCTCACTGACCCAGCCATTCTGGATAAACGCTAAACCATGCCCGTCGGGCGGCGGGCTGACCCATGGGTCCTAGTAGGGGGAGGTGTGCGTGGATGAAAGATGTTGCTTTGCACAGACTCCTGTGCAATACACGCCAAGCTTCGTCACCTCCTCTTTGGTCCTGAGAGGATGTGAGGTGTGATGTCAGTGACCAAGTGCCTCGTAACCTATAGCTGCCTGACTCCCCTCACCTCCCATCCATCTGGGCTGCCCTGGCCTCAGACAGGACAGTGTGGGTGCCCCGGCCATCCTTGGTGTTCCGATGCCACGAACCGGGTCTGTGTCGCTACACCTGCTTCTAGCTGACATCACTTCCTACCATCTCTTTGTGTGATGGGCTCCGAGTTAAGTGATCGTGATTTACCAGTATTTAAGAGTGTCAAATATTATGTTAGAGGAGCTGTTTCAATTAAGGAAACGTCCACTTACCTAATTAGAACACAAGCAACTTGAAAACGACCCATGTGTTCATGCAAAGGAAATACTGTCATGAAGCAATTTCTCAGTTTTCTGAGAACTCAATGGATCCTACATCTAGGAGAGCCTCAAATGTTTGCCCTAAAGGCGGTTCTCGTCATGAAGTTCAGAGCCTCTAAATGACCTCTCAGGGTACTGCTGTTTATCTTACCCATCTTCAAAGAAGCTGATTGTCAAATGAATGTATAATATATTCAAAACAGAAATAGGGCTTCCCTGGTGGCGCAGTGGTTGAGAGTCTGCCTGCCGATGCAGGGGACACGGGTTCGTGCCCCGGTCCGGGAGGATCCCACATGCCGCGGAGCAGCTGGGCCCGTGAGCCATGGCCGCTGAGCCTGCACGTCCGGAGCCTGTGCTCCGCAACGGGAGAGGCCACAGCAGTGAGAGGCCCGCGTACCGCAAAAAAGCAACAAAAAAAAGAAATAGACTCACAGACGTAGAAAACAAATTTATGGTTACCAAAGGGGCAAGAGAAGGGAGGATTCAACTAGGGGTTTAGGATTAACAGATACACACCGCTATATACAAAATAGATTAAAAAACAAGCATTTACTATATACCACAGGGAACGATATTCAATATATTGTGATAACCTATAATGGAAAATCTGAATATATATATATGAGTTACTTTGTTGTACACCTGAAATACACAATATTGTAAATCAGCTACACTGCAATTAAAAAAAAAAAGGCAGATTGTATGGTTTACCCAATGAGCAAACATAATGACTTTCATATGGTGGTCTGGGATATAAAATTGGCCTCCCTGGTTATATGAGGATCTCAGGTTTCAAACTGTATTACCTGTGCTGAGGGATGGTGGTGTTTTTCTGAAGGCCCAATTTCCGATGAATATATTATTATAAATATGAACTGTGAATTGCCTGTCAAAATTTATGTTGTCTGAATTTAACACAGGGTGCAAAACTAAGTCACACACAAAGATATGACATATTACCTAGTGGGCAGGGCCCCTCAGTAACTGCAGGTGAAGCAGAAACTGTCTCATAGCTCTTACATACGGTTTCATTGCAATGGGTATCGGGCAAGAAGACATATCCCACTTCTTTTATCTTTGGGACCATAGAGACACTCAGGCCTGGCCGGAAGTTCCCCGCACCATCCTCTGTTTGTAGCTGCAGAATGCAGAATATCCAGGTGAGGACTCTGAGATGGTCCTAAGGAATGGTGATGCCGTGACGGTAATGAAATAGCCTGGATCCCTGAGTCACCACCTGGGGCAGCTCCAGAGAAACCCCCCTCCCCTCATCCACAGGTGGCTGTGACCTGAACAGGATCTCACCTTTTTTTTAAGCCGCCGAGATTTGGAGGCTGTTAGTGCAACAGCAGCTGGGGTTACTTACCTTGACTAATAACTCTAAGCTTGGCCACATTATGTAAGCTTGACGTTCTGTGATCATTTTTTGCATTGCAAAAAGATTTTTCCGATCTACAGGTGTTGCTTTGAATAGAAGCCTATGCACTAATTTTTAATTTTGATTTTAAGGTGGGAAGAACCCTTAACATGAGATCTGCCCCCTTAACAGATTCTTCAGTGTACAATAGAATTTTTTTTTTGTGTGTGTGTGTGTGTGTGTGTTACGCGGGCCTCTCACCGCTGTGGCCTCTCCCGTTGTGGAGCACAGGCTCCAGACGTGCAGGCTCAGCAGCCATGGCTCACGAGCCCAGCCGCTCCGCGGCATGTGGGATCTTCCCAGACCGGGGCACGAACCCGTGTCCCCTGCATCGGCAGGCGGACTCTCAACCACTGCGCCACCAGGGAAGCCCTACAATAGAATATTTTTAACTACAGGCACAGGATTGTACAACAGATCTCTAGAATGTATTCATCTTGCATAACTGAAACTTTATACTCGTTGATAGGAACGCCCCATTTTCCTCACCCCGCCCCCCCCCCCACCCAGCCCCTGGCAACCACCGTTCTGCTCTCTGCCTCTATGCGTTTCCTCATATAAGTGGAATCATGCAGTATTTGTCCTTCTGTGACTGACTTCTTTCACTTAGCATCTTGTACCTAAGATTCATCCATGCTGTTTACTGAAAGATTGCCCTCATTTTTAAAGTTCAAGGGTGTCTATTATTAAAAATCAAAACAAGGGCTTCCCTGGTGGCGCAGTGGTTGAGAGCCCACCTGCCGATGCAGGGGACACGGATCCGTGCCCCGGTCCGGGAGGATCCCACATGCCGCGGAGCGGCTGGGCCCGTGAGCCATGGCCGCTGAGCCTGCACGTCCGGAGCCTGTGCTCCGCAACGGGAGAGGCCACAGCAGTGAGAGGCCCGCGTACCGCAAAAAGAAAGAAAGAAAGAAAGAAAGCCGTAACATGAGTTGGTGAGGGTGTGGAGAAATTGGAACCCTCTACATCGTTGGCGGGAATGCAAAATGGTGTAGCAGCTCTGAAAAACAGTATGGAGATTCCTCAAGAAATTAAATATAGAACTACCATAGGATCCAGCCATCTCACTTCTGGGTATTTATCCAAAACATTGAAATCTGGATCTCAAAGAGATATCTGCACGACCATGATCATTGCAACATTATTCATAATAGCCGGTATGTGGACAGAATCCTAAATGTCACTAACTGATGAATGGACAAGGAAATGTGGTATATGCCTTAATTCTTTAAAGACTGTCAACCGTATGAAGGTGGCAAACAGAGAAACTTAAAGATAGAAGTATACTGGACACTACCAGCACCTGCCCACAGCCCAGAATTGTGGAGAGGTGATTCCAACTACAGTGTGAGTGAGTGAGAAACAGAGTTGCTTGCTTTATACAACCAGCAATTTGATCGTTACTTAAATCTTGAGATTCTTTCTCAAAGTGGAAGATTACATTTTGCATCATGGATTATAGGAAAATAGCAGATTTCAAAATATATATGCCTAGGCATGATGGTATTTCTAAGAGCAAAATCTTCTAATGACTACCTTTTTATAAAATATTCTGGCTAGCAGATATTTGGTCCTGTCCAAAACGCCCAAGGACACATCTCGGTCCGCACCAAAAGGTCCTTGATATTTGGTCCTGTTCAAAATTGTGTGGCATGGACCAAATAGCTCATGGACCTTTTAGACAGGACCAAATTTCAAGGACCTTTTGGCATGGACCAAAGGTCTGACGCACCGAATGTCTTACAAAAGTTTTGGACAGGACCAAATATCCTGCAAGGAATGTTTTTTAAATTCCCTGCAAACTTTATCACTTTGGAAATACTTTCAAAAATATTTCCTGTGAATATGTAAAAGACTCCTGTGAATGCGATATTTTCGTTTTGTTGATCAGATTTTAGTCTTAGAAAAAGATCAAAAGGTGATGTAATGTTTTTATGCCAACTTCTTTCAGCAACCTTTGAAATAATGCCGTGTAACTAATGTTTAATATTTCCAATTAATCCATGAATGCTTATTTCCTGTGCTTTTCTTTAAAAGTCAGCATTGAAAACATTCAGTTAACGCAGAGTATCAGTTTCGTGTTAAAATCTGAGGGGCATTTCTGCAGCAAGGTTTGAGAGCAGCGTTGTCTAGTGCCTCTCAGCGAAGGTGACAAGTGCCGTATGAAAAGGTTGGGAGAAGTTAAGAGTTTCAGATAATTCAGAAAAGGGCACTCGTGGCATTTTATCAGGCGAGGCAAATGTATCAGGTCAGTAACTGCCACGAGAGAGGGGTATGAGACAGCCCATCCATTAGAGCTTGTATCAGGGAGACGTATTCCCAGCTGTAGCATCAGAAGCAGAGATAAAGTGAGTTTCTGCAACACGTTTCATCGTCCTGAAGGTGAGGTGGGAAACGGTGCCAGGGCCCATGCGTTGCTGTGATAGGCTGGCATATGCGATGATGTTTGGTTAGACTCATGCGTCCCAGGCTTGATTCCAAGTGCATCTGTGCATTCATTAACTTAATCTTCATTCCATCTGTCAGGTAGATGTTATGATTGTCTTGTTACAGATGAGGAAACAGATATAGAAAACAGGAGGTAAACAGACTGCTTCATGCTCAGATTTATGCCGTGATGTTTTGGTTAAAAACGAGTAAACGCATAGATTTTCATGGTCTCCATGTATGACTGTGCATGCTGTCTACTGCACGACTCCAGGGGTGACATGAACACACCACCATAGCAAGAGTGCTTTCTAAATTTGTCCAGTGTGCAACGTGGGCCACCATATGTAGCAGGCTTGGTTAGATGGTGACATTGTACAAAGAGCTGGATATGTAAGTCATTGATAGAACTTATTATTTCCATTGGCCTGCCAAGGAACACAGGAGGGTGCTGCGTGAAGTCAACCCACACATTGAATCTATGAGCTGGCCTATAGACTTGAGACATTTCCAGACGAAAGAAGCAATCTGAGGATACTGACCGTTAAAATGGAGTTCAGATTAGTGGAGTTGGTTTACTGCATTTAAAGAAACAGGCATGTGGCTTTGTGTTTGTTCATTTACTATTTACAGCCCTCCCTGTGGTGTTTGCTAAAGGTCTGTGGCTTGTTCCACGGTCCAGGCACATTTAAAATTGTGTTTTGGAGGAAATGTCTCCTGTCACTTCAGAGCTGCAGCATCCGTTGTCAGTATAAAAATTTCCCAGCACTCTTTCCACATCTCAGATAGAGGCTGGTCCCCCAGACTGGTCTCAGGGTGAGGATGACACCAAACAGAGCCCCAGATGACCCACGATGACCATACAGGGTGAGCAAGGAATAATCCTTTGTTCTTAAGTGACCAAGGGCTTAGATGTCGTCACTGCACCTTTAAGTACCTTCTTCTTGACGAACTCATGTCACCACTCTGTTTCTGCAAAGGAATAATGATTAAATCTTGCCAGATACTGCATCACTCATTTTTCTCCCTTACAGATCAATCTGCTAAGGAATCCTGGGGCATTTTGAACCCTGGAATGGTTGAGGCTTAAGCAGGCTTAGAAAGATATTTTAGGTAGTTGGAAGAGAGGAAAAATGAGGATGGCTTTGGGCCAGGATGAAAAACAAACAAACAAAACACAAAAATTAACATTTACGTTGACTGAAGCTTCAGAAATGTACACATCTCCTAACCTTTCCTGAGTGGGCTTTAGGGAGGTAAGTAATCACTTCACTGGGTGACATCTTCCAGGGCATGGAAATTTATCAACGACTGTACAAGTGAAATGTCTCTGCTTCAACAATAACAACAAAGCCTACATTTAGTGCCACGTTAAATATGTTGAAAATGTTTCATCTTGTTTAATTGTATGTTTCAAATTTTTGACACTATATTTAAAGTAAAAAGAATATATAGTAGGAACAGTGATATATTTTAAATGCCAGTAAACCATCTTCTGACCTTTCATCCTTTGAATTGTTTGCCCTTTTTATTTTCACCCCAATAATGTTTAGTGAATTCTGGTGCCCCAAAAAAAAAAAATTATACAGTGTTCTTGTTTTCCCATGACAGTGTTTTAAAGGGCGACTTGTGTTAGGGAAATATTTAAAGCCATGTTGCATCATTTCCATCACAGCAAGGCAGTGTTAAAGATTTTCCAGGGCTATAAATGATTCTGCTCGTGTATAGTTGTTTAAATTCAACAGTGATGACAATTAGAAGAGAAAGACCAAGCAGAAATGAGACAGTGACTTATATGCATTATAGTGGGGGCAGGGGTTGGAGGCGAGAGGAAGATCAGTGTTCAGTATAGAAGCAAGCCGTAATCATCCCCACTTCTGTTTATGGTGCATTTCTCTTAAAAGATGAAAAAGTAGAGGTCGGAGGACTGAAGTTGCCGTGGGTCGCAGTGTGGCAATTATCCCGCAATAGACCATCTTCAGTGATTCTAGATAATGCATGAGAAAGCACTTGATGAATGCTTCTGTCCAAACAACTATTTAGCTCCGGGGCAGACAGAAGAGGCAGAATTTCAGACCTTCACCTCTCACTGTCTTGTATGCCTAAGACGTGCAGGAATCCAGTGTCAGCTCATCACTTACCATGCTTTAAAAATACATATTTCTCCGCAAAAGATGCCCTCTGTGCTTCTCTGCTCCAAGGAAGTTTTCTAGAAGTACAAGAAATCCCTTCCGAAGATGTGGAGATTTATTCTAGGAAATGACAATGCTCTTGAGTTATCTTTCGATGAGATCTGGCCACGAGCAGGGTCCCTAACAGCTAGATGGCATGCTGCCCTTTCTAGAAATTAATGGCCGTGACAAAACTGATTCTGCAGCAGCCCCGGCGAATATGTTAACTCAGGGAATGGCCTACCTACTGAGCGTCGCCCATCCAATTTGAAACATTCAGCTGTAGCACGGAGCCAGCCCTGTCCTCCACTCTCCTTCTGGTGTTCATCTAGACCAACCGCTTTGGCTCAGCTTGTCATTTCTCCTCTTTGGAACATAACCACAGAAATTTGCACGCTCTGGACGGAAAAGAATTTGACCGAGTGAATGAATGGGACTCTAAATCACTAATTTTGAGGACTGAATTTCAACATAAAAGAATTCAATCTCTGTAATGTAAGTCACGCCAGTGCCTGAGAAGGGAGGATGGTGACAAAGGCAGCTGAATTGTAAGGCACCGTTATGATTAAACACGATTATTGAATAGAACACATTTAATTCTCCTAGCAAGAGAGGGTTACCCAATTAGAAAGTGTTTTCGTCAGTACCATATTAAGACCCATTCTGATGTATCTTTCCTACTGTTTTAATTGTAGTGTGTAAGGACAAAAATGCAAACTGCAGTAGTACCCTAAACCATTTCCTAGTTGGTCGATAAATATTCCTGAACCATAAAATACGGGTTTGCCAATGTAGGGAGTTAATCACATTGCCCTAGAGTTTCTTCTATCTTGGCAGGTAAGTACAGAGTTCTTTCCAGCGTGGAACTCAGCTCTCTGATTACTGTGTAGTCCATTGTAGGTGCCAATTACTTAGGTGTTAGAAAAGCAAGGCATTTTCATCATGGACTTGGACACAGAGCAGACTATGCCTTTTGATTTTTTACATTAAATGTGATATTAGTAGAGATCATTTATTTGTAATTCGCATGGGGTTGCATTGTGGTTGTGCTGACAGGAAGATGCTTTCACTCTGCCCTCGGAAGCCTCAGCACTTTGAAATGAAAGCTTGGAAGGAAATAATGTAATGTGTTTCCTGAGAGAGGCACAGATGAAAATTCACATTTTAAAATTCATTCTCATCAGTGTTATTCCAAATGGAAAGACAGGATGGAAAGACTGCATGACAGTTGCTAGCCATAATTGGTTTAAAGCGCTGTATTGTGGAAAACGGCAAACAAACACAAAAGTAGAAAGACTGCAGTATTGAACCCTCCGTGACCTCATCCCCAAACTTCAAACACCGTCACCGTCGTGCTCATCTTCAAACACAGTTGCACTCACAATATCCCCTGGTGGTCCACTGGCTGAGACTCCACACTCCCAATGCAGGGGGCCCGGGTTCGATCCCTGGTCAGGGAACTAGGTCCCACCTGCCGCAACTAGGACTTCACATGCCGCAACTAAAGATCCCACGTGCCGCAACTAAGACCCGCGTGCAGCCAAAGATAAATAAATATTTTTAAAATAAATAAATAAACAAAAGTTTGCCTAGTCATCCCTGATCAGAACATAACCATTTTAAGGTTGCAAGGTAGACTACGTAAATGGCTACATTTTTCTCCAGAGTATCTGTATTTTCATAGGAGTAAAGAGTAAAGATGATGAACAGACAGATGGTATCAGGGTTCTCTGTGTGTCACACCATCTCAAAACTTAGTGGCTTCATACAATACCCACTTACTTAGCTCCTGATTTTGTAGGTTGACATTTAGGTGGGGCTCAGTGGGGTGAGGATTATCTCCGTGGATCTTGGCTCCAGCATCTGTAATTGGTGGATGAACAGCTGGGCTGACTGGTTTATTATGGCTTCATCCGTGAAGGTTGGCAACATCCAGGGCCCCTCTCCATGTGGCTCCCTCATTCTCCAGTAGGCTGGTCCAGGCTTGTCCTCAAGGCTGCCGTGCCGGTGGTTTCAACATCAGAAGGCAAGGGCAAGCCCAAGTGCAGAGAGTTTGCAAGCATCTGCTGTTGTGTGCTTGCCACTTTCCATTGCAGACAGGCTCCGCGGCCAAACCCAGATGCAAAACGTTGATAAGCAGACCTCCGTACTTACAGGGCATAATTGCAAGTTCACATTGCAACAGGACATGCGCACAAGGGAGGGGAAATCTGTGGCTAGCGTTACAATCTACTTCATACAGTTTTATCAATGAAAGCAAAAGGAAATGATATGGACAGCAGTGAAAACGGCAGAGTAAGGACCTCCAAAATTTCCCTTCTCCATAAAATCAGTGAGACAGCTAGAAAAAGTTGTCAGAGATAACTTTTACAGGAATCTGGAAATTAAGCAAAGGCTTGCAGCAATTCTTCGAGGACAATGGTTGAATCTCAGTAAAAAACAGTAAGCTTGGTGGTATTTTAACTTGCCGAGTGCGTTCCATCATTCTCCAGCCTTGGAAAACAACATCCCCCGGCGTCCCTAGCAGGCAGCAGAGGGAAGGAACAGCCTGGGCTCTAGCAAATCCTCATTCCTGAGGGATGGTTTATTTGTCTGTTTCTTGCCCTGACTTGGAGCTTGCCTAGTGCAAAGAGCCTTTACCTGGAGAGAATAAAGTGCTGAAACATGCAGCCTTGAGGATGAACATTGAAAACATTGTGGTAAGAGAAAAAAATCACAGCCAGGAAACCACATGTTCTATGATCCTGTTAAGACATTTCAAGAATATGCAAATCCATAGTGACAGAAAGTAGATTAGAGGTTGCCAGGGTTCAACAGACTGAATATTTATGACTCCCCAAACTTCTTCTGTTGAAATTCTAACCCCCAGTCGGATGGCATTGGGAGATGGGGCTTTTGGGAGGTGATCAGGTCCTAAGGGTGGGAGCCCTTATGAACGGAAGTAGTGCCCTTCTAAAAGAGACCCTGAAGACTTCTGTCTCCCTCCTGCTACTATGTGAGGACACAGCAAGAAGACACTGTCTGTGAACCAGGAAGAGGGCCCTCACCAGACACCGGATTCTGCCGGCACCTTGATCTTGGACTTCCCAGCGTCCAAAATGGTGAAAAGTAAATTTTTATTGAAGCTACTCAGTCTATGGTATTTTTCTTATAACAGCTCAAAAGGGTTAAGACAGAGGCTGAGAGTGGCTGGGAAGTGGCCTCTAATGGATGCAGGGTTTCTCTGTGTCGTGATGGAAATGTTCTGAAATTAGATAGTGGTGATAGTCACACAACTTTGTGACTATCCTAAAAGCCACCAAATTGTCCATGTTAAAATGCTAACTGGGACTTCCCCGGCAGTCCATTGGTTAAGACTCCGTGCTTCCAGTACAGGGGGCACAGGTTTGATCCCTGGTTGGGGAACTAAGATCCCACAGGCCGCATGGTGCGGCAAAAAAAAAAAAAGTTAAAAAAAAAATAAAATGCTAACTATTATGAGATGCAAATTGTATTGTAATAAAAAAAAAATGAGGTCCATTATTTCAATAACTTAAGAAACAAGAAAGTAAAGTAGCTCTCTTTTAGCCTTCAGTGATTCAAAGTTGACTCTCTCCATGTACCTTATGGCAAAATTGTTTAACTTTTACACCGTCTTTAGGATGGAGTCCTGGGCTTTTGATGGTGCTGTTTGTTTGTTTTTTGTTTGCCTTGATGAGCAAACCCCAGCTGTGTTCCAGCTACTCTTCCTGCCTTGAATGCCCCCTTCTCTACCCACTGACTCGTCTCCCCAAAATGGAGGAGCCACGATTTATCTTAGAATTCTTGGTTCAGTTATCTCCTCTCTAGGAAACATACTGTTTCCCCATGTTAACGCATAACCACTGCTATTGTGTCTTCTGTAAGATGTGGATTCAATGAGATGGGTTTTAGACTTGTAGCCCCTTGAGGGAGGAGCCGATTTTTATTCATCTTTACATCTCCTATGAAGAGAATGATGCCTGAAACCTTCACAGGAATGTTTCATCTTCTCTGGACACTGGGAAGGTTATACCTGCCACCATCTCTGGAGCATCGATCCCGAGGCCAGTCCCCCCTGTCCATTCTCCCACCTCGCTGCACACGTTGCCCAACCAGCTTAAAAGCAGAGTGGTCCCAGAGGAGTGGGAAACTTCCATCCACACAAAAGCCTGAACAGGGATGCTTACAGCAGCTGTATTCGTAATTGCCAAAACGTGGATGCAAGCAAGGTGTCCTTCGGTAGGTGAATGGATACGTAGACTGTGGTCCGTCCAAACAATGGGATATCATTCAGTGCTGAAAAGAAATGAGCTATCAAGGCATGGAAAGACACGGAGGGACCTTAAATGCTTATTATTAAGTGGAAGGAGCAAATCTGAGAACACTACCTACGGTATGGTTGTAACGCTGTGACATTCTGGAAAACATTAAACCATGGAGAGAGTAAAAAGATCAGTGGGCACCAGGGGATGGAAGGGAGGGGTGAATAAGTAGAGCACAGAGGATTTTTTCGGGTGGTGAAACTGTGCTCATACAGGATAGATACTAGAATGGAAACTGTGCTCATACAGAACAGATACTAGAATGGAAACTCTACTCATACAGAATAGATACTAGAATGGTGGATCCTGTGTCATTATACATTTGTCCAAACCCACAGAAGGTACAAGACCAGGAGTGAACCCTAGTGTAAACTACGGACTTGGGGTGATGGTGATGTGTCCACATAGGTTTATCAGTTGTAACAAATGTACCATCTAGTGGGGGGGTGTAGATAATAGAGGAGGCTGTGCAGGTGTGAAGGCAGGTGGTGTGTAGGCAATCTCTATACCTTCTGTTCAATTTTGCTTTGAACCTAAAACGTCTCTAAAAACTAAAGTCTTCAACGCACACATGCACACAGCGTAGCGATCACTGGGCTGCAACGTGACCCCTTCAGCTCCTCCTGGATCCCGAGGGACGGAGTGAAGTCTCCTGTCCAGAGTGTGTTTTCTGTTCCTGACTTGAATCTAGAACCCAGGGAAAGTTCAGAATCTGCTATTATAGGATATTCAACCCCAAGGAAGAGCCATTCCCACTCCAGGGAGTATATCTCACTTTGCCTCTGTGAACAAGACTCCCCTTTGGAGCCCAGCAGAGAGTCCAGTGTGAGCAGTGCCCCCAGGAGGTGTGCACTGTGGCCATACTCAGCTCCAATCCATTCCCCTTCTCCAGATCTCTGGGCATCTTTGTCCTACTGTCCAGCTTCTCAGGGGCTCCACCTGACAGCTTCAGGTGCACAGATTCTGGCCAGTCTCCTTGATCTGCTTCTGAATATTTAACCCGGCTCTCAACTTTCACCCTCAGCTTTCCTTCAGTCTTCCAGTTTGGCTCATGGGTCTCAACTCTGCTGTGGGATTTCCCCCACTGCACATAATTATTCCCTTTGAATGACAATTTGTGGCCCCTCCCCAAGTCATGCTCACTAGCTGCTATGATTCTCTCTTTGCCATCCCCCCATCCCTACATGAGTCTTTATCAGAACCTCTTTATGCCTCCTTTATACGATCCAATGATTTCTGCAATCTGAAAAAATTCTTAGTAAGTCAAGGTGAAAATATGATCTTTCAAAGAAGGACACATTTTTGGACACTCTCCTCTTGAGAGACCTCTAGCAGCTCAGCTACCATTCACAGTGGTCCAAACTACCCATGTAAAAATGGCTCTCTTAGAAAGAACTGTTCCATAGAAACACGCTGATCTAAAGTTATGTATGCAAAGTATGTATTTAATTTCTCATTAACCTAAAAATCTCAATGAAATAACTGTGTCGTGTACATTTGTATCCACTTCTTCCTTTAGTGGACAGTATCTAATTTTTCTTTGTGCTACTTTGAAATAAATATCTCATGGAATATCCAATAATAGCAGTTTCTGAACTTTCCCTGGGTTCTAGATCCCAAATGATATATTGGTGTATTTGGAAAATTAGATTTTTAGCAATAGAAAATCAAAATGCAAACTTAACTCGCTCTCGGAATAAA
The DNA here is from genome assembly GCF_011762595.2 of Tursiops truncatus. NCBI lineage: Eukaryota > Metazoa > Chordata > Mammalia > Artiodactyla > Delphinidae > Tursiops > Tursiops truncatus. The sequence continues at coordinate 123,965,418 of NC_047055.1, read as the reverse complement.
AATAGTGGAGCAACAAAGCAAAAAGTACTTTTTTTTGCAGATAACACAGGCTTAAAATAGCTAAACTCATGTTGGGTTGGAAGATAATAATAGGAACAAGGCCTTGGCCTAATTAAAATCATTCCAAAAGCTACATAACATATATTCAACTTTCAGGTATCTCAGAGATCACAGAATTGGGGGTTTGTGAATGATAATTAAACTTTAGCCGTAGAATTAAAGCCTTAAAAACTGGCCAAAAAAAAATTTGTATGCGTTTGTTCTACCCCTTCAATCAAATTGATTGTTTACTTCTTCCTGTATTGTGTGAGCTGTTTTTGCATTTAAGGGATAAAAGATATGATGAAACAATTTTTCTAAGGCTTGTTGTTTTGAAGAAGGTGTAGGTTTTCTAAGTAGAACCGGTCTGAGCTATAATGTCCTCACTCTGGCATCCAGAATTGAGCGCCTGGCTTTTAATCACTTACTGAACTGCTAGAAATATCACAGAAGGACTCAATTTTATATAGATTGCTAATTAATGAGCTTCAGAAATTTGGTGACTTAGAAAAGTAACATTTCTTAGGCATTTATGATGTGGTTACTTTCTGTAAATACCGACATACCTTGAGCATGTGGCATTCAGATTCAGTGGTTCTGGTTCAGGACAGACCTTTACTTGAATGGCTTTATTTTCATACTCTTGTCAGTTTCCTGGTTTTGAGGCCATTTGTTGGCAGTCTTTGGTCTTCTGCTCTTTGATGCAAGTGCCTTGTTCTGTTTAATTCCATGTGTCAGAAAACCACAGGATTAGACCTTCAGATAAATACATCAACTCTGGCCCAAGACCTGCAGACTTTGGCTTGGCAATGGCAATGTATTAGTCAGTTATTTCCGTAATAATGCTGCATAACAACCAGCTCTACTCAGTGGCATAAAAATACACATTTGTTCTCCTGCTCATTGGTTTGTGGGTCATCCAGTGTGGCTCTGCTCCATGTGTTGCACTCAGGATCCAGGCTCAAGGGGCAGAGGACAGAAGCACCCAGAGGGGCAAGAAGAAACACATGCCGCTCTTCAGATCTGTCCCTGTAACAGTCATTTCTGTTCACATTTCATTGGCTGAAGCAGGTGGCAAGAAAGTCTACTTCTCCCGTAGGTAATTTTCCGTGGCTATGCAGTGGATCACCACCAACTTAGCAGCCAAAACCGATACCCATGCACCGATTCACAGTTCTGTAACCTAAAGTCCAGCACAGTTCAGCTGGGTTTTCTGCCGTACATCTCACAGCGTGGAATCCGTGTATCATCTGGGACTGACTATAGTTCTCACCTGTGGCTTGAGATCGTCTTCCAAGCTCGGTGGTTATTTGCAGAATTAATTTCCTTCTCATACTTTCCACGTGGGTTCCTCCATTTTTTTAAAATAAATTATTAATTTATTTATTTTTGCCTGTGTTGGGTCTTTGTTGCTGCGCACTGGCTTTTCTCTAGTTTCGGCGAGTGGGGGCTACTCTTCATTGCGGTGCGCGGGCTTCTCATTGCGGTGGCTTCTCGATGTGAAGCATGGGCTCTAGGCGTGCAGGCTTCAGTAGTTGTGGCTTGCGGGCTTAGTTGCTCCGTGGCATGTGGGATCTTTCCAGCCAAGGGATTGAACCCGTGTCCACTGCGTTGGCAGGTGGATTCTTAACCACTGCACCACCAGGGAAGTCCCAGTTCCTCCATTTTTAAACCAGCAATTGCAGGTCAAGTCCTTCTCTGCTTTTTGTTCTATTCAGTCCCTCAACTGATTGGATGAAGCCCATCACAGTGGGAGAGCAATCTGCTTCACTCAGAGTACTGATTCAAATGTGAATCTCATCCAGAAACACCTCACAGACACACCCTGAAAATAACGTGTAGCTAATTAGCCCAGCCAAGTTGATACATAAAATTAACCATCACAGAGCATGTCAAGTTCATGAGCATAGTTGAAACAAGTAGGGGCAAGTGGGGCTGGAGACAGAGGATAGGCAAGGACCACAGTGTGGGGAGTCTCACTGAAGGGCTTGTCCTGTCGTCTAAAGTCATTGGGAAACCATTAGAGGATTGTAATAAGGGCAGAAGTCTGATCCCATTTGAAAGACCATTCTCAGTGCAGTGCAGAGGAGAACAGAGTCTTTGGTGTAGCACTGGAGAATGTGAAAAGTAGACAGATTGAAAACTTCTTTAGGAGATGAAGTGGATAGGACTTGGTGGTTGACCAGATGTAGAAGACGAGGGAAAAGCAAGGATGCTTCATACTGTGGGACCCAGGACAGTTGTAAAGATTTAGCATGTACCCTGGGGCACTGCTTCTCAGTTGTAATCTACAGACTGTCAGGGTGCCTGTGAGTTCTCTATAGAATTTTTTATATTGCATTCTCAGTTTTTTAACTGAGGTTGCTAACAGCTCTATGCTTTTATTCATTTATTTAAAAGAATTATCTTTGGCTGTGACACACAGCTTGCAGGATGTTAGTTCCCTGACCAGGGATCAAACCTGCACCGTCGGCAGTGAAAGTGTGGAGTCCTAACTACTGGACCAGCAAGGAATTCCCACATTCTCATTTTATTGATAGTACAGGGGAAATATTTTTTTAGAAATGACCTGAACGTTCTGGGTGATCTGGCCAACGACCCCATGACTGAGTTCTGTCATCTTATTTCAGAGGCCCCATTTGAATTTGCGTGAACAATTACATTAGTGTCCTCTGGGGACCATGTCACGTCCCAGTGAGCTGTTGGCAGAAAGGTTTGATAGGACATAATTCAATAGAAAAAGTTTTGAGAGGAAGGAGTCACCACCAGCTCCGCGGTGATCGCAAATTCAGAAAATCTGTATTTCAGAAATCGATGTCATGAGCAAGGAGGATTCTTAGGTTGCAACAATACGTACAGAGTCTATATTAAAAGACATTATTTCTCGAAACGTCGCAGAAGGCCACAGGATATGGCTTAGAGGCTCGCCACTGATTGACCTCCACTTCTTGATGTCTAGGGACTAGGGACTGAGCCCTGGAACCAATTCCCTCTGCTCTTCCCAGCATACACACACTCCTTGTAGGTTGAGGTGCATAAGCGCTTCCAGAGCCCCCTCTGAGTGTGTGTGGTTGGTGGAAGCAGGTCATGGTGCGGTCTCTTCAGGTTTCTATTCCAGTGTCACCTGCCCTGACTCCACCGGTTTTCCTCCTCACCCTGAGTTCTTCTTCTTCATAGCACTTAGCACCACCCAGTTGATGGTGGTGCTTCGTGGACCCTCCTGCACCCGGCTGGAATGTAAGTTCCACACAAGTCAAGACATCACAGCTGTGTCCCCAGTGCCAAGTGCAGAGACTGGCACCTAGAAGGCAGTCAGTGAGGCTGTGGAAGAAATATGTTACTAGTTAACATAAAATCAATCCATGAATTAATAAAACAGAAGAAAGAGACCTGGAGTAGGAGTGTGCACGGTGTGTGGCTGGGACCACCACGACCCTCTCCAGGGTCTAAAGGACAGATTCTGTGAGAGAGAGGGGTGTGGGGGGATTGCCTCAGACTAGAACTGAGGTCACAGACACAGACACCAACTCTGCTTCTCCATCCCACCCAGGGATCAGAACAGTCCCTGATGGGGTCTCTCTCCCCAGAGATTAGCCCAGAGGAGGTGGCTAGCAATGAAGAGAGTGATTGCAGGGGTGCAGATAGAACTCCAGGGAAGGTGACGGTTGAGGACTTCCTGGGCGGAGAGGGAGATAAGGAAGAGACGTCAAGAAACACCCAGGGAAGAGGACAAGCTCTCTCTTAGGTTGGGTGATCTTTTGAAGGGCTCAAGGCCTCTGACCCAAATGAAATGTGACTTACACAATGTTGAATGTGGCTGGTTTAGGACTGGCTTTCTGTTAAGACTTTCTCAGGGGTTCAGAGAAACCCTCCCATCCTGTTTTTTGTCATCCTTCAGATGCCGTTTTCCAAGACGATTCACGAGCATGTTTTGGAATTTGGACCATGTTTCACTTTCATTTCTTTTTCTTAAAAAGATTTTTTTGATGTGGACTATTTTTAAAGTCTGTATTGAATTTGTTACAATACTGCTTCTGTTTTATGTTTTGGTTTTTTGGTCGAGAGGCATATAGAATCTTAGTTCAAACCTGCACCCCCTACATGGGGAGGCAAAGGCTTAACCACTGGACCGCCAGGGAGGTCCCTTCACTTTCATTTCACACTGGCTAGAATGCAGTCACATGACCAAACTAAGCCACAATGTAGTCTGGGAAATGTAGTCTTTATCACGGCAGCTCTGTGCTCAGATAATAATTCTATAACCATGAAAGGGGTGCGGAATAGATATTGGCGCCACTGGCAGCCTCTGCTACCCTCCCTAATGACCTACATTCCAGCCTGTCATCAGCCTCGTTTCCATTGTCATTTTAGTTTCATACATGAGGGAGTAATTATTGTCTCTATTTACAGGTGAGAAAAAAAGGTACTTCACTTGAGGGAGGTAGTTTTCAGCAGGTGGATAAAGCAGTGATGGAACTGTGGGCAGAAGGTTGGAGAGGAGCGTAGCAATTGCAAGCCCTTTAATGTTCTCATGCCTACATGCTGATGTATGTGTGTACCCCTGCGTGTGTCTGAGTTCATGCACGTGTGTGTGTGTGTCTGTATGTGTTTAAGGATGCTTTTGTGTGTGTTGTTTATGAAGGCTGAAAATTGGAGTGTAAGGAGGCAGGCCTTGAAAGCTTTTAAGAAAGGGGCTAAAATGCTTCTCAGAAATTAAACTATAGCAACAGCAAACTCTGTGCTGCACCCCCTTGGCGGCTTCAGAGCCTACGTGGTTCAATTGAGTGAAAGGATGACGGACAGAAAAGTACAAGGTTTTGTCCTTAAAGTAAGTCAGTCAGTATGTCACCATATACACAAATGATGCTCAAACCTATTTTCTTGGAAGGGATAAAATACCCCCTTCTATACACTGTTCTGTAAGATGCAGAAATGCTTCTCATGTTTCAGAGAATTATACTTTTTTGTGCTTCAGAGAAGAAAAGTAAAGCATGTACTCGGAATCTCCCTTGCAGGATTGAGAGCCTCGTTTTTACAAAAGGCTCATTTTTCTCCTGGGAGGTAGGAGGAAATGACCCTTCTCCAAAGGTAGCCGGCTCCCGTGTCTTCCCTGCCCCTCTCCCACTCCCCTCTGCGCTCAGCATCTCTACAAGAGGCTGGAGTATCATGTCACAAGGCAAATTTCAATCACATTAGGATTGTAAATGAATTCAAGCCACAGCAGATGCAACAAATGGGTTTCTGTCTTGAGATATGACATCTGTGTCAGCCATATATCTTGGAGGAAAGATGGCTGTTCCTTCCTTCTCCTTATTGATGCTGAGGCATCATATATAACGCTCCACGATCAAATAAAGGATGGCACGATGCGGAGTGGCAGTGATTATAAATCCCACGTGTGACAGCACGTACTAGATGGATTTCAAGGGAACTGCTCTACCTAGAACTCTTTCCTAGAGCAACCCGTGCCCAGAGCCCCTGTTCGGAGGCCACACCCATGGCTGCCGTTGGTAACCGCCTTCTTACTTCAGCTCCACGCCCCCTAACTATACAGACAAGCAGCTAGGAATAGGAATAGATGAAGGATGCGTCTACAGGCTGATGAGAAAGGGACCATCTGTCGGGCTGGGTATGAAGGCAGCGGCTGAGCCAGTCCAGTTTCTCGCCAGGAATCTGAACCTCACAGAACCCAAGATTCTGAGGCATGTGGCTGGAAGAGTTCCAGCTGGGACAACGTGGAGAGTCTTGTCTTGGGCTGACATTGGCAGCCACCCGGTGCTGACGTTAGCAGAGAGAGAAGCCGGGTAGATGGAGGGAGACAGTGGGGAGAGAGGATGGAGGGGAACAGATGAGAGAGAAGTGGAGAAGCAGAAAAGCTGAACAGGAGGCGGAGAGAATGAGAGAGGAAAAGATATCTCTTCTGCAAATACACGGCTCCATTTCTAGAACCCCCAGGGCTGGCTTTCCTTGGTTTCCTTTCTTTGCCTTGCATGAAATTTCCATGAAATCTCACAATAATGTGACCTGACTACCCAACCGGAGTTGTCTCAAGAGGATATCTGATAGTTACCAAAAAACACGAGCCCCACTTTTTTTCAATCAGAATTAGCTGACGCTTATTGCCTGTTTACTGGGTACCAGGCAGCATTCTAAAAGCGTTACGTATATTGACTCCATTATTTCTCAAAAAGCATGACCAGGCATTTCATCCCATTTCCCAGATGTGGAAATTGAGGGTTGGAAAGGACAGTCCCTTGCCCCAAGCCTCCACGTACATAAGGGTTAGAGCTGCAGTCTGCACGTGGCAGTGTCACTCAGATGTCACACCCTTAGCCTCTGTATTAGCTGCCGTTCAGAGAGACCCATTAGGGTGTATGTCAAGGTGAAGGAAATAGGAGTTTGATACATGGTGTCTTTTTTGTGTTAATTGGTCCATTTATGATGTAAGATTCTCAACAGCCCCAGAATAGCTATTGGACTTACATTAAGACATGCACTGATACCAAGCCAGGGGTTTGCATCGATTCAGTTGCTGACCACCTTTGGATATTGCTGGAGAGGGGGCAGCTCTACAGGAGAAAGAAATGAAGCTGTACCTATGGGGGAACAGCTACAGCAGAATCAGGAGAAGGAATACGTGTCCAATCAAGGAAAGTTGTTCTCTGGACTGTCCCTTGGCCAAGGCGTGGTTTTGACTGAGTTGGGTGAAGCCAGCAGTCCCCTCTGGACAAAATCCTCACTCATTTTCTTACCCCATACTTCTGTAGTCGTCATCCTTCCCTGGGCAATCTCTCTCTCTCTTCCCCTTTCTCCCTCGTTGCCTCAGACTGTTGCAGAAACAGGGGCTTGCTGGGTACCACACCTGCTTTTAAAAGTCCATGGCTACTAGTTGTGTGCCCCTGTCCCCGGCTGCCCTCCTGCAAGGTGGACGTACATAGGGCTGCCACCTTGGAGGGTTGCACAGTGATGTGATGAAGACACACACACACACACACACACACGGGTGTAGCAAAGCGATTGCAGCATCTGGAACGTAAGCCCCACGCTCTTTGGCGTCCACAAATACCCCGCATCCTTGGCCCGCCCTCTGGGAGACCCTGCATCCCTACTGCAGGGTCTATCCCATCCGCCACGGCAGCTGTTTACACCGCGGCCACAGTTTTCACTTCTCCAGGCCTTGGTCCCTTTCCCCTCTCTAACGCTTACCGAACTGAGAACACGGAGCTCTGTTGGATGACTCTCCTTCAGCTTTTGCACGCTTCCCCTCGAATCTTCTCTGTGCCCTTGCGTCTTCCTTCTGTCTTGGCAGACTCCTTCGAGACGCTCCGCTGTCCTGCTGGGCTCTTCCGCGTTGGAATGCACTCACCGCCCTCTCTCTAGGATCTTGACGCACCCGGATGTTTCCTTTGGAAGTCCAGCCTCTTCCTTCGCACAGATTTCCCTGTCCTCAAGCTTCCCCCTAGTCCTCCCTGCCTGGTCCACGAACGCTCCATCCCATTCCTGGTTGCCTCGTGAAACCTCGCTACGTCATCGTGCAGAAGTGCACCTGCGTTGGTTTCACCCTCCGTGGACCACCCTCCAGCGTTGAAACACAGCACCTTCCGCGCTCTGCGCTTGGAGCGCCCCTTTCAAAGGGGCCTGACGCACTCTGGGTTGCTAACGGGAATGGCCGCCTCGCGTGTTCTTCCGCGTGGAGTTCTCTAGGCCACGTGCCGCTGCGAAGCAGCTCTTCCTTTTTAAAACCCTCGTTGTGGGTCTGGGAAACCATCCTTCTGAGTTCCCCTCTAAGTTCATCGCATCCCTCATTTTCCTCTGAGGAGCTCTCTGTTTTCCCACCATTTCTCCCTTATCCTACCTACTGCTGCCTTTCTGTTGAGTGTAGGGATTTTCCCCTTGAGGTTTCTCATGTCTTATCTTATATTCACTTCCCGGCTATAACTACTTCCTCTTAGAAATGACTCCCAACCCTCCCACCACTCCCCCGCCCCACCAGCTCTTACTTTTACCCCAAGTTGCAGTCAGTGTTACAAATTACTCCCTACACACGTTAAACCCGACCCATTCCGAACAGAATGAATTAACCTCCCCTTTCCCTGAAGGAAAGAAAACAAAAAAAAAACAAGCAGCCCTCCTCTTCCTTGTGGCTAATGGCATGACCGTCTGCTGATTCCTTTCGCCTCAAAATTTGGGAGTCGTCTTTTCTCTCTCGCAAGAGTGCATTGAATTTTTATCGAGTCGTGTCAATTCCACTTTAGAAATGTCTCTTGAACTGGTACACTTTTATTGATTGCAAACGCCGCTCTCTTAGTTTAGGGTTATCGTGTCGTGTCTTATCTAGATTATTTCTGATGGATCACCCTTCCTACAGATTCTCGCCCACTCTCATCTATTCTTCAGACAAATGGTGGGACTTTCTTTCTCGATACTCATTCCCGAGCCTTATCTTCCTGTCTCTGTTTCCTCTTCTCTCCATATTTCTTATGTTCTGACCGCATCAGATAACTTGTCGTTTCCTCTCCTTGGCCGCGGCCATATATCTTGCCTCATGCTAACAGATCCCCACTGTTTGGAATGTCTTTTCTCCTTCCCCCAACCACCGAAGTCGGTATCGTTTTTTCTAATCCTGCCATAAAAAAATTATCACAAACTTAGCAGCTTCAACCATCACACGTTTATTATCTCCCAGATATAAGGGTCAGAAGTTTACAGGGTGGCGTCATTTCGTTTCTGTGCGGTGGGTTTCCTAAGGCTAAACTCAAGGTGATGGATGGCCCAAGATCTTATCTGGACTCAGAGGGAGGATCGGCTTTCAAAGCCATTCCGGTGGTTGGCAGAATTCACCTCCTTCTGGCTGTAGGACTGAGTTCCCCATTTCCTTGCTGGCTGTCAGCCAGTAGCAATGGCATTCTGAGCTCATTATGGACCCCTGCATTCCTTGCCATGTTGCCCCCTCTGTCTTCAAACTGACAACAGGACACTGGGTCCTTGCCATGCTTCCCATCTCTCTGGCTTCTGCCATGTCTCTCCCACTTCAGCTACAAAAAGTTCTCGGCTTTTTAGGGTTCATGTCATTGGATTGGGTCAACCTGTGTAATTCAGGATTATCTCCATATCTTAAGTCTGTAACCTTAATTACATCTGCAGATGTAATTGTCCTGTAACTTGACATGTTCATGAGTACAAGGGATTAGGGTGTGGACATCTGTAGGGGGGCATTTGACTTACCACAAAAAGCCAAAGATTTTTCAAAATGCAAACTCTGTCTCTGGAAAGCAATGTTTGCTTTGTTGCTTCCCTCAAGGTATTATTGTGACATTGTGTTTATTAATGTCCTCTTCATGCAGTATCTCACTTTGTGCGATATTTAATTATAGACGCTTATTTGCAAGTCTGCTCCTACCACTAATGCTAAATCACACCAGCTCAGAAAGCACCCTGATCACCTTGATATTCATATGCAGAATCTAACACAGAGCCTTACGTGCATTTGTGAAATAAATTGAGTCTGTTTTACAGTAGTTTGATGAAGCGTTCTTAAACACTTGCTATATCTGAGGCACTTTGACCTCCAGGTCATGAGCAATTAAAGATATCAGTTAATGCAAACCATGATAGGTAATTCTTCCTAAGTGTTACTCACATCAATACCTACTCTGACTTACATGGAAGGAGAAACCCCACACACTCATTGTAATAGTTGTGTATGGCTGCATGACAAGAAACCACAAACTAAATGGCTTGAAGTGACACACGTTTATTGCCTCACAGTCAGTGTGGATCACGGACCCAGGCATTGGGTCCTTTACTGCATGATGTCTCACTAGGCTGCAATCCATGTGTCAATCAGGGCTGGGATCTTATCTGGAGGTTTGACTGGGGAAAGAGTCACCTGACATAGTTGTTGGAAAATTAAGTTCCTCCCCAGCTGTTTGTTTGTTCCTTTCCAATCAGGGAACTCCAGCATGGAAGTTTTCTTCTTCCCAATGTGTGACCTGAGAAGGCAAAAGAAATTTTAAAAACTTGAAAGCAACCAGTCAGAATGGCCATCATCAGAAAATCTACAAACAGTAAATGCTGGGGAGGGTGTGGGGAAAAGGGAACCCTCTTGCACTGTTGGTGGGAATGTAAATTGGTGCAGCTACTGTGGAGAGCAGTATGGAGGTTCCTTCAAAAACTAAAAACAGAGCTACCGTGTGACCCAGCAATCCCACTACTGGGCATATATCTGGAGAAAACTCTAATTCAAAAAGACACATGCACCCCAATGCAGCACTATTTACAATAGCCAGGACATGGAAGCAACCTAATTGTCCATCAGTAGATGAATGGTTAAAGAAGATGTGGTATAAGTATACAATGGAATACTACTCAGCCATAGAAAAGAATGAAATAATACCATTTGCAGAGAAATGGATCGACCTAGAAATTGTCAGAGTGAAGTAAGTCAGAAAGAGAAAAACAAATATCGTATATCATTTATATGTGAAATCTAGAAAAATGGTACAGATGAACTCATTTGCAAAGCAGAAATAGAGTCACAGATGTAGAGAACAAACGTATGGTTACCAAGGGGGAAAGGGGGGTGGTGGTGGGATAAACTGGGAGATTGGGATTGACATGTAAACAATACTATGTATAAAATACATAGCTAATGAGAACCTACTGTATAGCACAGGGAGCTCTACTCAGTGCTCTGTGGTGACCTAAATGGGAAGGAAGTCCAAAAAAGAGTAGATATATGAATATGTATAGCTGATCACTTTGCTGTGCAACAGAAACTAACACAACATTGTAAAGCAACTACACTCCAATAAAAATTTTAAAAAAAAACATGAAAGCAAGATGAAGTTATAATTGTTCACACATCATGATGGAAGTACCATCCTATCACCTTTGCATGTTCTTCTGGTTAGAAGCACATTACCAAGGCAGCCTACGTGCAGTGGAAGGCAATGGTGCAAGGGAATGGGTTACCAGGAAGCGGAGTCACTGAGGGTGTCTGAGGGTCTGCCGGCCCCATCCATCCTTACAGAGACAGGGGTCCTTAACCACGTGAAGTCATTCAGGTGATTGTAGAGTTCAGAGGGACAGTTTTGAAAAAGTTAGATGGAGGGGCTGATATTTTGAGGAAAGTGATTTGGTCAGTGAAAAGAAGATGGAGGGGGTCCTTAATTTGTAAAGGCTTTTAATAAGATTATGTAATTGTAGCTTATAAAAAGTGTAAATTATATGACTATAAATGAATGTATTTATAAGTCCTTTATTTATAAAGTTAATAATCTTCACATCAACGATCATGGTATAGCATAGCAGTTAACTACCTTCCCTGCCCACTGCTAGGCATAGGACCCCACAGAGATTTTATACACGTGAATTATATATATTTATATTTACCACATTAGAAGTCATAGTGGAGACACCTAAAAATATTTATACATTCGTATAAAACTAACCGTAATAGTAAACCTATTTCACAGGGACATAAAAACATGTTTATAAAAAATAGCTATAGTTTCCAAAATAAAATTGTTAAATGCAGCATTACTTTTCGTTAAACATTTTTGCAAATTTTTTTAATCTCTGTTTTTAATAATAGCTGGATACTCATAGCTGCTGATGTATTCAATCTGTGACGATATATTGTTTTGGTTGGTACGTATGAAGAACATCTGGTCTCCCACAGGCAGGCTGTTGGAAAAGATAGGATAATTAAATACGTGAATATATTTAAATAATTAAATATATTTAAATAATTATATAATTGTGGATATTTTTTCTTTAGTACTATACCAAAACTCGTCATGGATAGATTCTTACAGGTTAATTAAAAATGTGATCTGAACCTGTATCAAGAAACTTTTTTTCCTTTGTGACATCAAAATTCATTTTTAAAAATTGAAGTATAGCTGCTTTACAATGTTGTGTTAGGTCCAGGTGTACAGCAAAGTGATTTATATATATATATATTTCCCTGTACTATACAGTAGGTCCTCATTGGTTGTCTATTTTATAGATAGTGGTAGGTATCTGTTAAGCCCAGCCTCCTAATTTATCCCTCCCTCCCCCTTCCCCTTTGGTAACCCTAAGTTTGTTATCTATGTCTGTGGGTCTGTTTCTGTTTTATGTATAAGTTCATTTGTATCATTTCTTTTAGATTCCACATGTAAGAGATATCATATGATATTTGTCTTTCTTTTTCTGGTTACTTCACTTAGTATGATCATCTCTAGGTCCATCCATGTTGCTGCAAATGGCATTATTTCACTCTTTTTATGGCTGAGTAATATTCCATTGTAAATATATACTGCATCTCCTTTATCCATCCATCGATGAACATTTAGGTTGTTTCCATGTCTTGACTGTTGTAAATAGTGAGGCTGTGAACACTGGGATGCACGTATCTTTTCAAATTATGGTTTTCTCAGGGTACATGCCCAGGAGTGGGATTGCAGGATCATGTGATAGCTCTATTTTTAGTTTTAGAAGGAACCTCCGTACTGTTCTCCATAGTGACTGTACCAATGAAATCCATTTTCTTCATCTAGTACTTTGCACGCATCTTTTACCCACACATGACCTGTAACATTATGCATTAGTCATTTAAAACATATCCGTTCACTAAGTTATGCAGGACTTTCAAATACTCACACATTTCATTATATAAGATCAAAAACTCACATTTATTAACGTCACCACTGATTTTATTGGGAACAAATTTAAGTTTGGGGAGCCCATCAAGTTCATGGTGGCAGATGCAAGGTTTCTAAAATTCTGATTTTTTCCTGAAATCTTGAATTTCTCACTGGCAACAAATACTGTCAGTTGTTTTCCATGAGGTGGCATGCTCACTTTTGTTCATTTTTGAGAAAACGTCTGCCAGACCCCCAAGTCTGAATGGCCACAGATTGTCTGTCATTCTATCAAGTAAAAATGGGAGCTACTAGTTTACCGCACTTCTCAAACAACAGCACGCTTTTTGGTTTTTTCCTGGAGACAAGCATCAAACTTCATCGTGCAGGAGAAGAGCTTTATGTATACCTCCCATTTCTTCATGCAGAATGTTGAAAAGACACGTACTCAAGATATTTAAGAAAGGCAGCAATGTTTACAGCTTCATCAGCAACATTCTGAAATGAAACTGGCATTCTTTTATTCCAGAGCATGGTAGTGATGAATATTAGTACAGTTTGGGATCAGTGCCTTGGTCAGTGCTAAGGTGCCAACAGTTCTCCCTACTTTTGCACCATCAGTACAATTGTGAACAAGGTGAAAATGGTAAATGACATTTCCATATTATTATGAAGGTGGACGTGTTCTCAGGGACCCTGTGAAACATCTCCCAGACTACTGAGGTCCAAGGTCCACACTTTGAAAGCCACTGTTCTGGAATATAGCAAGCAGCATCCTTGAGTGATGCTTGACGAGATCACAAAAGTTAACATGTACTTGACTCAGGACTCCTGTGCTCTCTCCCATCAACACTGAAGCTAAAACTCAACTCATCATTGCCTTTCTCGCCAATCACTTCTGTGGACACCAAAACAAAGCAAAACTTCTCAACTTACTGGCTACTTCCAAATTAGCCAAACCCAGGTCTTCAGAGCCTTCTGAGTTTTGGGTGCAGTTGTTATTGCCATTGTTTTTAATTTACTTGTAGTTTGTTCATTTGCTTATAGCTTTTATTCATTTACTTATAATAATATTTATGTGTCAGCAGTGTATGCATTTACTTGTTTTGCAAATATCTGTCTGTTCAACTAGATTCAATACCTCTTTGAGGAGTCTGTGCCTTTCCTAGTATATTACACTAAACTTTGAAATACCAAACACTGTGAAGATCTTTGTTTTTTTTAACATCTTTATTGGAGTATAATTGCTTTACAATGGTGTGTTAGTTTCTGCTGTATAACAAAGTGAATCAGCTATACGTATACATATATCCCCATATCTCTTCCCTCTTGCGTCTCCCTCCCACCCTCCCTATCCCACCCCTCTAGGTGGTCACAAAGCACTGAGCTGATCGCCCTGTGCAATGCGGCTGCTTCCCACTAGCTATCTATTTTACATTTGGTAGTGTATATATGTCCATATCACTCTCTCACTTCATCCCAGCTTACCCTTCCCCCTCCCCGAGTCCTCAAGTCCACTATCTACGTCTGTGTCTTTATTCCTGTCCATTCTCTATGTCTACGTCTTTATTCCTGTCTTGCCCCTAGGTTCTTCAGAACCATTTTTTTTTAGATTCCATATATATGTGTTAAATAAAGATCAGGAAATGTGTACCATCTAATGAAACTGTAAAGAAAGTAAAGATACAGTTAAGCATATAAACCCCATGGAGGATGCAGCTGTCCTTGTGTTTGTAATAACAAAAGAATGAATTGGAAAGAGAAACAAATGGAAACAATCTTTTAATTCTGTTCTCCTAAAACACACCTTGAAAAGCTCATAAAGATACATATACTACAGGCAACACTGGCAATTATAAATAAAAGCAGTACTAGAGAGAGAGAAATAGATCTTAAAATGAAAATTGACTGAATAACAACATACGTCTAAAAGCATGTGCTTTATAATTGCCCTTTTATCAATCCAGTTTGCATCAGAGAGCGCTCTTAAAACATAGTTGTGTTTCTAAATGTTCACGGCCCAGCTGTATTCCCATTTTATTTTATTTTTATTTTTTAAAAATAAAGTTATTTATTTATTTATTTTTGGCTGTGTTGGGTCTTTGTTGCTGTGTGCAGGCTTCCTCTAGTTGCGGCGAGCGGGGGCTACTCTTTGTTGCAGTGCACGGGCTTCTTATTGTGGCGGCTTCTCTTGTTGTGGAGCATGGACTCTAGGTGTTTGGGCTTTAGTAGTTGTGGCACACGGGCTCAGTAGTTGTGGCGCACAGGCTCAGTTGCTCCGCGGCATGTGGAATCTTCCCGGACCAGGGCTTGAACCTGTGTCCCCTGCAATGGCAAGTGGATTCTTAACCATTGCACCACCAGGGAAGCCCTGCATTCTCATTTTAAAGCTTGTTTTGCATAATGGGGTTTGGAGATTTGTATAAATTCCTGATTATGGACTGTTTTCTATCCTGGGTGTTATCACTCCACGTCTGCCCAAGATCTAATTTGCTGTGTGGTCCCTAGGGTGCTTTTCTGTGATGAAGCACCGACCTGACACCCTGGCAGAGATGGGAGACCTCTGGAGTTCTAGTAACCAGGATGTGGTGGTGATAATGGGGGTGATAACCCCTGACATCTCTCAGAGCCTCAGTTCCCTCTTCTGCGAAATGGGAATAAAAACGTTTACTGCTGGATGATATGGTAGTTCTCGTTTTAGTTTTTTAAGGAACCTGCATTATGTTCTCCATAGTGGCTGCACCAATTTACATTCCCACCAACAGCATAGGAGGATTCCTTTTTCTCCAGCATTTATCGTTTGCAGATTTTTTGATGATGGCCATTCTGACTCGTGTGAGGTGATACCTCATTGTAGTTTTGATTTGCATTTCTCTGATAATTAGTGATGTTGAGCATCTTTTCATGTGCTTTTTGGCCATCTGTATGTCTTCTTTGGAGAAATGTCTATTTAGGTCTTCTGCCCATTTTTTGATTGGATTGTTTGTTTTTTTGGACATACAGCTGCATGAGGTGTTGTGTAATCTGATTTTTAAAATGATGTAAATGAACTTATTTACGAAACAGAAACAGACTCACAGAATTCAAAAACAAACTTATGGTTACCAAAGGGGAAACTTGGTGGGGAGGGATAAATTAGGAGTTTGGGATTAACATACACACACTGCTATACATAAAATAGATAACCAACAAGGACCTGCTTGTATAACACAGGGAACTCTACTCAATATTCCCTGAATGAAGAAAGGATCTGAAAAAGAATGAATATGTGTAAAAAAAAATTACTGTTCAGGAGTGTTGCAAATGTTAGAAAAAAATTCATGTATGACATTCCACACATACTGAGTTCTCAGTAACTGTACCTGTTGTGTGTATGAGGCCCATGCTATATTCTCGCATAACTGTTTTCCCCTTTCATTGCTCTCTGAGAAATATTTTTTCTTAAAAATTCAGTTCGCCCCATAACTTACCTCCTTCCTGCAACATAACATTCTCAGAGAAATTGCATCAATCACTAGCGGCACTCAATGACTTCTCACCTCTCCCGCCACACAACTTGACCCTAACCTCATCCTCTCATCCTGGCCTGTGCTTCCGTCCGGGCCTGGGACGGTCGTGATGACCATTTCTTCTTAATAAACTCTTCCTGGGAGAAGACCCTACAGGTCCGGTTTCCTTTTGGATAACTCCCCACGGCATGCAGATCTGGAACCCTCAGAAAAAGGGTTGTAATTCCTTCATTGGCACCACTCATGGGAGATCTCAAGTTCCAGGATAAATGTGCCACAGTCGGGCACTTCTGCTGGGAGTCTGCCGTGAATATTCATGACTAAGGTCTACTGCAGAAGTCTAGGCCCCTCCCTGGCCTTCCTTTGTGCGGCATTCCAAAAGGGGGTGAAAGTGCTCTCAAGGAGACTGCTTTAGTTGGCTTCTGTAATTCTTATGCATTATTAATTTTCTTAACCAAAAAAAGAAAAAAGAAAACCCATGTGCACGTCAAGATTGATTAGAATCCTTAATGGAGATTTAATTTAAGGGTTGTTGCACCATAACTTCTACCCAATAGCACTGACTGTTGGAAGGAATGATTCACTGTCTACTAGTTACACTAATAGTTACACATGAATATCGTGTCTAATGATCTCAGACAAGCTGCCTGGTAACTGTGCTTCTCCACATCCACTTACACTTGCTTTTCCTAATTGAAATTAATTGGAATAAATATGTCAGATGGTTAGATTCAGTAACCTAATTTTAACGGAATGATGCCGCTCTATTTCATATGCACAAGCCTGGCTGTTTTTTCCTTCTTATACGTTGGTCCTTTGGCCTGGCCTTTTAATGATAATGTGTTTTTTCACATTCCCGGGTTCTCAGATCTCTCAGAAGTAGGGTAAGATTCAGGATCTGTCTGCAAGTGGGGAAAGAGCATGTCCGTTTGATCATGTCGCAAAAGTAGCAGAGGCAAAGAGGAATCAAATCCTTCACTCAGACGGGCAGCTGCTCCGTGCAGTAATTATTCCATAGACGCTGAATAAATCTCTCTGAAATAAATACAAGTGGTAGATGAGACTCTTTTAACCTTGGCATTCTGCACTCCTGTGAACACAGCCATAGAAAACTGACAGGCAGGCTCTGGGTGTTCTGAGAACTTACTGCTCATAAAAGACTTATGCGTAGGCATGTGTTACTGTATCAGAACAAAACCCAGAACAGGCAATGACCTTGAAAAGAGCGCACATGATTCCTGTATACAAGGTGCTTAGTGTAGTGCCCTGCATTTTCTAAGTACTACACGTTACTCTTATCGTGTGGGATACCCTCCGTGGTCATGCAGACATTGTCCCTACGGAATTTAGGGTGCGTTACGTGTGACAGGAGCAGATTCCTGTTCTGTACTATTGTATTCTCATATAAACCAAACCACTCTATTTTGCGCGAGGTTCCCACTGTTGATGGCCAAGGATATTGAGGGAAAAGCTATGCACCGAGAAAACCGTCCTGAAAGCAACAGTCTTGCACATCAAGCACTCATGTTGACTGAGTCCAGACATATCATCTACGTGTGGATAATCGTATCTGCATACCATGTATTATTGTTATCTATGTGCTTATTAACATGTTTCTTGTATCCTATTGTTGGATGCATGGTTGATACACAGGAAGGGCATAGCTTTTGCAGACACTCGTGGTGACTACGGACACACTAGCGTACACTGTCGCTGCCAGCTCTGAAAACACAGCCTGATCTCTTGGGAAAGCTGGACTCTCACTGGATACTTCAAGTTTCTTTGTGCCTGGATGTCAGCGGTATACCCATCTTCTTGCAGCTTATGAAGTCATCAAACATATATCTGACTAGACTTGAGGAATTTAGGGCTATGCATTTGTGTAAGGTTGGCAGATGAATTTGCATCCAAATTGGCTTGTGGGAAATTCAGAAAAAGAATCCCAGCAAAGGAGAGAATCGAGCCCGCCTTGTCAGTTACCTGGGTTGTCTGTCTCTGGCCTGGGTTGTCTGTCTCTGTCTCTGTCTCAGCCTGTTGGATAAATCACAGAACAAGCCCCGAAAGTTAAAGGAAAGCTTCTTGAAATCGCTGCAGACTGCTGGGCCAAAAACAAAACGTATGTCAAAATACTTCACACTACCTTTCAGGTGTGTGCGGGGGGAAAAAAGTACCTTTCGTTATTTTCTGTGTGGCCTCATCTTATTGTCAAATCTCCCATGTCCAGTGGTGCTGGGGGAAGGGGAAGAATCTCAAACTTCAGCTTGCCTTTCGGGATCACAAATGCTTCTGGTTTTATACTTTGGGTAAATATCCCGTCAACTCAGGATTGAAACACCCCGCCGCGTTGGAATCCTCCTTCACCCCGACCGAAAGGCTGTTTCCCATCCTCAAAACGGTGTCGGGGTTTGGGGGCAGGCTCTGTAGCTTCTTGGGGGTGGGAAAGAGACCTGGGAAGTGAGGCATCTCTTCTCTCTTCTCGTGCCGCTTCCGGCCATGCCCATGTACTTGCAGTTGGCGTAGCCTGGGGTGAGCTCTCTGGAGGAGAGCGATGCTTCTTGGTCCCTCCCCCGGTCCCGCCATGGAGCTGCTCATGGAAGCTCCACCTTGGCCGCTCTCCTGCTCCCTAGACTGTGCCTGTTTCCACTTGTTCCTTGTTTTGGGCGTTCTCTTCTGCAGGCCTCCAGTGTGGAGTAATTTTCTCTCCCCATCCAAAAGACAAGCTAATCAGCCACCATTCAGCTCTCTTCCCGGTAGGAATGATCGAATCTCACCGGAGCACAGGATGAGCACCGAGAGGCTTGGGAGGTTCCTCTGGACCTATTTCTCAGGAGCTGTTTCTTTGTGTGGACAAACCAGGCCACCCTCGCCCTCCACTGTGATTTCCTCTGCCTTGGACATCTATCCCAGCTTTCAGGGGGCTCTCCCCTTCTCCTCAAGGTCTTAGAGGGCTCAGCACGCCCACATCTCAACTCTCTGTCTCTCTCCTTTCCTCCTTGGGTCTTCCTCCTGACACCGACAAGCCTATATTTCACATTCCTGTCTGGTGGTCTGGTTCGGACTTTCCATACATGTTAACTTTTGGGTCTCCTCTTTGAGATTGTTTATAACAAAATGATGGGCCGAGACTCCCAAGTTTTGCTCTTGGTTTATCAAGAAAACGTTTTGAAGTTAGGAAACCTTCTTCTTTCTTGTCAATGCCTGGCATGCAAAACTAGAGTATCTCTGAAGATTGAAACACATCCACTTTGCCACCCAAATCGAGCTCTGAATTCTTTGTCCTGGGGCCGTGTGTCTTCTGAAGTAGTGAGATCCGCTGGGTTACTGGCTGCAGTGGGCAGGCCCTCATGAACTATAGGGAAGAGAAAAATACTTTGCTGTAATATTTCCAATAGACTATTAGCTTTATATACAAATAGATGTGTATCTCCTATCCAATCACTGAATCCCCATCTACAGCTAGTTATTAAAATAAGCCAGTTTTACATAGTTATAGTTAGGATAAGTGGCAACTTTGAAGTCTAATCTTCCAGTGGGGAGAATGATTTGAGAGGGTGAGTAAAACATAAAGACCTGAAGTTGTCGGTCTCTTCCTCGGAGACAGTGGGCAGAGTGTCTTTATTTATTTATTTTGGGCAGCATACAACTTACATAATTCCTGAGATGGCAAAGTCGTATGCAAAGAAGTTACGGAAATAACCAGGGCAGTAATGTGTTCATGAGATAACACAGTGAGGGAATTTCAAGACATTACGGTCAATTAGGAGATTTTGTCCTCTAAAATAACTCTCTGAAAATATTTAGTATACGGGCAGAGTGTCTTGATAGCTTGTCGTGGGCTCAATCCTCGCCCCAGATTCAGAGCTTTCCTCCATGCGCTTCCAGTTCTTTGCTCTTGGGGTCAGGTTATCTGGCCATCCAGGTTTGTCAGCCTTGAAGGGGTATGAGGCCCACCTCCACCCCGATTCCTCGTGGAGGGAGGGGCAGCCTGGGCCCTCAGGCTCGGGGGACCCTAGCTTTCCCTTCTGCTCTGACCCTGGTGTTGCTGAGATCCCCACTTTTCGTCCCCATCCCTGCCTTTCTGCTTGGCTGGAATATTGCCACGTTGCCTCTCTGCCTTCCTGAGAGGATAGGAGCTACGAAGCAGGTGATGTGGCGTTTTCGGGGGGGTGGGGCCAGGAGGGGAGGGGCGAAGGTAGGCAGTGTCACACCACGGGGTCTTCCCTCTCTCACTCCCAGCCCCCCTCCCCAGCGCGGCCGTGGGATCTAAGACATGTGTGCATTGCGTCCCTTACACCCGCCCCCCAAATGTTGCACGAATGAGACTGAACTCCATTCACAGCCTTTGGTTCACATTCCTGGTTGGTTGAATCGCCCATTCAGTGTATTTGAAAGATGCTCATTGTATGTCAATAAGAAATGATGTGTTGGGCTTCCCTGGTGGCGCAGTGGTTGAGGGTCCGCCTGCCGATGCAGGGGACACAGGTTCGTGCCCCAGTCCGGGAGGATCCCACATGCCGCGGAGCGGCTGGGCCCGTGAGCCATGGCTGCTGAGCCTGCGCGTCCGGAGCCTGTGCTCCGCGACGGGAGAGGCCACAACAGTGAGAGGCCCGTGTACCGCAAAAAAAAAAAAAATAGTATTCCATTTGATAGGCTTCATCACTCCACCTCCTACAGCAGCCGCGGTGGTACAGGTCAGACGAGCCGTGTGAGGGCATTTGCTAACACCCTGCGTTTTTCTTCACTTGAATCGTCACTCCTCTTAGCCAGGGAGATTTCTACCAAGGCACGGACACTCTAGTTGAAGATGCTGCCCGTTCCTTCTTAGACACGAATCAGTCCAAGCGTGCCTGGGATCTTTGTGGATGCTTCACATACCCCCAGCCTTTGAGGTCCTCACCAATGGAGCCAGGACGTGGCTTCAGCAGGAAACTGGGCTGCAGTCTTGGGAATCCACACGGAATCCCGTGGATGCCCCGAACCGGGCTGTATGACCTCCCTCACGTGGTATTCCATTCTTCAGGCTGAGTCGGGTCACTGTGAAGATGCAGAGGGGCCTGAAGCAGCTCAGAGACCAACGACTAACACTCTGAAACCGTTTCTCCAGATGAGCCTCGCTGGTTCTCTAACTCGCAGCTCTTTAACTTCTTTCAGTTCTTAACTGGTTCTTTAACGTCCGCTCTGTGAGGCTAGGGCTGGGCCTCGGGAAATATATCTGTTTGGGCCCAAGTGAAACTGATGATCCAATATGGGCAAGTTCACATGGTCCGAGACAGGACACGATCTCCTTGACCTCCTGGCTTCCAGCAGGGGGGCTGCTAGAGAGACATGGCAAGGCAGGAAGAGAGAGCAGAGATTTCTGCCTCCTACTCCAGCCACAGCTCTTGGTTGAACTTGGCTGTTGGCTACCGTCCCATCTTTTTGAACCTCCCGGACCAGCATCCTTGTGCCCTCAGAGGTCCTGGCACCGACCAGGCAGAGTCCTCCCTTGGAGGTCCGAGGCCAGTTCCTGAGGTCCCCTCTTCCCGTGCTTCTGGGTCTCATTAACACCATCTCTCCGTGCCGAGCCTAAGGAAGACACCTGTTCCAGCAGCCTTCACCTCTGCCCCTCCTCTGTCAACCCTTTGTGCTTTTCAAGTACTCCACCACCTTTGAGACTGACTTGCAATATTAAATTCTCTGCGTTGGACTGACGAAAGCAGTTTGTCCTCTCGTAACCAGATCTGACACACGCGTTGGCAGCTATGGTTGGAGAAAGCTCCTTCCGAGCCCTGCTGCGTGACAGAGAACAGATTTACAGTGTTCGAAGCCCCCGTATTCCGCCCGCCCTGTGCCCACATCCTTTCCCATGTCACCTTAGAGTGGACCCGCCTGTGTGTCCACGGGACGTGCTGCAGGCAGAGGCTTAAGGAAGCATCTGTGTGCCCCCGTTCCCTCTATCTCCCTGCCAGTGCCATGGCGCGGCTGAGCCCACGCTCTGAGGGGTCCCAGGAAGACGATGGAGCAGAAGTAAGGTGCCGAGTCACCCCAGTTAAGGTCATGTGGCTCCTCCAACTTCCAGCCGAGCCTGCACCCCAGATGCATGCACAGCACCTGCTCACCTTTGAATGGATGGGGGGTTACCCAGCCTTCTTGTGGATAGCAGAGCATCCCACAGCCCGGCTCATTCGCCTGCACGAGGGCACGGAACAGGTGCCCCTGAGTTAGCTCTCTGGACCCTCTGCAGACCTGTCCTGTCCTCACTTAATACTCACGTGCTTTATGCTGAAGGGAGACCCACAGCTCCTTCCTAGATTTCCGCACGGCCTTCTTGTGTCAAGCCTTTTGTGTCCAGCCTTTTGTGTTTTCGTGCCCTCTTGTGCACCCTCAAGAGAGTTATCTGAACGTCTCTTCACCTGTAGGGGAGGTGAGTGTCCTCCACAGGTCTCCTCTGCAAACTCCCCGCCTTTCTTCACATTTCCGTAGGACGCTCATGGCCGCTCACCTACCTGGCTCAGAGCCGTTGGCCAGTAAGCCCTTCCGATAATCACCCCGATGTTTCCTAGCTGCCTCTCCTGCCATGCAGGCCTCTGATATATCGCCTTGAATGCACCAAGTGTGACATTAAACTTGTATTAACTTGTCCCCTAAGGGGAGGGGTATTCTCCACTCACTTCCAGACTTGCACACTGAGCCTCGGTCAAGCCTACAGAGGTCATTCTGCTGAGGCATAGATGTGATCATACCTGCATTCACTCAACAGACACTTTTCAGGCATTTATATCTATGTGCCAACAGGTGTCTATTGAGGCACCGTCTGTGCTGAAGTGTAGCGTGGCAGGAAAGGTAGGGACCATAGATGCATGCAGATGGAAATGGGCGTGTCAGAGTTGCTGGATGGAAAGTGGGTGGCTTCTGCCAGGCAAGGAGCACAGGAGGCATCAGGGGAGTCTTTCTTGCAACCTGGGTAATGCCTTGAAGGGGGCATATGAGTCAGCCAGATCAAGATGTGGAGAGGGTAGTCCAGGCAGGGGCCTGAGCAAGGGGCAAAGGCACGAGGTGTCTCTAGGCATCAGTAGACAAGAGGAGGCTGGAGACCCACCACGAGGACAGGGACATTCCAAGGAGTTGTTTCTCATTGTGAAAGAGATGTGTAGTAGGAAGTTCCTATTCGCGTTTCAAAGAAATCACATCGGGAGCATTGACAGAATATATCAGCTTCAGAATCTCTAAGACTCGTTCTAATCAGGGTGATTCTTCCGCCTACGGGGTATTTCCAACATGTGGAGACACAGGGCCGTGTGTGAACCAAGAAGAGGGCCCTCACCAGACACACCAGACCCGCCGGTGACTTGGTCTGGGACTTCCAGCCTGCAGAACAGTGAGAAATCGATTTCTGCTGTTAATAAGCTGCTCGGTATGTGGTATTTGTTACAGCAGCAGAACAGACTAAGTCACATTCACCGAGCCACTTTTTTCTTAGACTCAAGTTTCTCATGAGGATGCTTGGTAAGAGAGAGACGAGGTTGACCAGCCATCCAATCGTGCCGGGCTGCATGGGAGGTAGACTTCTCATTTCCGATATACATGTTGATGTTCTGTTGTACACACTGGTCCTTTACACGAGGATCCCCCCCTGAGCTACTCCCTGGTTTGGAGGGAGGTCACCAGTGTGCTGGGGGACAGTGATTCTAGCCTGAGTACCCACAAGAAGCTGCCCTGCTCTCCTTGCTTTGCTCTAACTACAGAAGCCCCTCTGATCCCTCCAGCCCCCTGTCCCAAGACTAAGTTTCTTCTAAAGGAACATGACACCCTGCTTACTGTTTCGTACCAAGGGGTAATATTCAGGTAATATCAGACCCTTCCAACGAAGTGTCTGATGTCCAGTTCATCTGGGACATTATGGTTCCTATAAACAGTTTTCTTTACTGTGGGACTTCTTAGACCTTTTTATTTTTGAAAATGCGTTGTGAAGATCCCAGAAGGAGATGTGTTACAAACTGTTCCTCAATGTACTTCAGTAAAGAACATGGTTTTCACGTTCTCTATTAATTGCGTGTTCCTGTGTCTTTTTCCTGCCATCCCCTCTTACTTGTGCCTGGTTTCTTTCTATTCTCAAACAACGGCCAACTTGGGTGAACATTTCAGTGTCTTCTCTGACCCCTACTTAAGAAAAATTACTCACACCTGTCCTTGTAAAATCTCTGTTACAGACCGACCCAAGCATGTTGTATCAGTGTCATTTGTCCGTATCTCTGTCTCTTTGACTAGAGATATTTTCTCTTTCACTTTTTGTGTCAGGGAGGACCTTGTTCTCATTCAGCTTTTCATCTTACCTCCCCTCACCTAATTGGGTGCCTGTATCTGGCTCACAGAGTGTTTGGTTTTTTATTGAAGTATAGTTGATTTACAATATTATATTAGTTTCAGGTGTGCAACATAGTGAATCACAATTTTTGAAGGGTATATTCCATTTAGTTACTCTAAAATGTTGGCTGTATTCCCTGTGTTGTATAATATATCCTTGTGGCTTATTTATTTTAGACATACTCGTACCTCTTAATCTCTTACCCTCCCCCCTTCCCTCACCCCACTGGTAACCACTAGTTTGTTCTCTATATTTGTGAGTCTGTTTCTGTTTTGTTATATTTATTCATTTGTTGTATTTTTTACATTCCACATATGTGATAACATAGAGCATTTGTCTTTCTCTGTCTGAATTATTTCTCTTAACATAATGCCCTCTAAGTCCATCCACATTGTTGCAAATGGCAAAATTTCATTCTTTTTCATGGCTGCATAATATTCCATTGTATATATGTACCACATCTTCTTTATCTATTCATCTGTTGATGGGCACTTGGGTTGTTTCCATGTCTTGGCTGCTGTAAATAGTGCTGCTATGAAAATTGAGGAGCAGGTATCTTTTCAAATAAGTGCTTTTATTTTCTTCGGTTATATACCCAGGAGTGGAATTCCAGTGAGTATTTTTAAAGTCAGACTCAGAATAAAATAGCACTGATTCCTCGGACATGATGAGTCAGGGCTGCTATGAGAGTGAGAGGTGGTGGAAGTGTGGCGTCATTCCCATCACATCTTTCTGACTTGTTATTCCTGGGCAGTCAAGCCATAGTCAAGCCCAGTTACTTGGGATTTATCCAACACGTACGTCCTTGTCAAAGTTCAGCTTTCACTCTTCTTTCCGAGCAAGGGCGAGTTCAGATGGCTTCCAGTGACCCTCTGTCTTCTTTCTCTAAGACTGTGCCATCAGACTCCAGCCCTCTCCTGGTACAGCTCCTGGCCCACTGAGCTCTTAGACTCGGGTTCCCAGGAAGGGAGGGGGAGGGAGGGAGGGAGGGAAGGAGGAAGGGAGGAAGGGAGGGAGGGAGGGAGGAAGGGAGGAAGGAAGGAAGGGAGGGAGGGAGGGAGGGAGGAAGGAAGGAAGGAAGGAAGGAAGAAGGAAGGAAGGAAGAAGGAAGGAAGGAAGAAGGGAGGGAGGAAGGAAGAAGGGAGGGAGGGACGAAGGAAGGAATGGAGGAAGGAAGGAAGAAGGAAGAAGGGAGGAAGGAAGGAAGAAGGGAGGGAGGGAGGGAGGGACGAAGGAAGGAAGGGAGGAAGGAAGGAAGGAAGGAAATGAAAAGCATCTGGCCAATTTTAGGGTCACTTTAACTTAACTGCAGGGTTTTGCTATCTGCTCTGCCTTGTTGTTAGCAGTTTTAATCCCTGTTCTCATGCTGAAAATTGTGGAGCATTATTTTTATTGTTCGGTGTAACCTGACAGGGATTTGGACACTGGCCTAAGAGCCATAGTTGATTTTAAACGTAAAATAAGGTCGAAGAAAAAAGCCGTCTTATGCTGAGCTAGATTTTTCTTGAATGTGACTCCTCAATGAGACATAGGAAGCTACTTGGGGTCTTTGAGCATCTTCTTCTCTCTGTGGATAGTAATTCAGAGATGGAGGAGGATAGTTCTGTTGTGCAGCAAAGAACTCCATCTTTCGGGGGCTTCATCCCCCTTTTCCTACCCTTCTTCGCATTCTGTCTAATTTTGGGTAATCCTAAACCTGATCATTGATTTTTAAAGAAAGACATTCATTAAAAAGAAGAAATTTTGACTTCTTTTCACTCCCTTTTTAAGTCATGCAAATAGGAATCTACATTTTCTAGCTTCTTCTGAGACACTGAATTGTTAGAGGAGTGGAATGAAAAAGTGCATTTGGGAGGGGTGTTAGTCAATTTCAAGCATTTGCCCCTTTGTGTTGGGCATCCAGCAGCCTTTCTGAAATGAAATAAGAAGCATTATACTGAGAAAATTCCTTCAGCATCAGTGAGAGACTGTTGACTACGTGTAGGAAGAGAGAAATTACTTGTTATGAATAGGGGTTCTGTCTTTCATTAAGAAGAAATCAGGAGGTAAGAAGAAAAGAAGAGGGAAAGGAAAGGAATGAAATGGTAGTTGGAAGAATAGATCAAGGAATTCACTATTGTATACTTTATGTATTTCTCATGTATGATTTATTTGCATTTAATGCTTCTATTATTTGGGGCATGCACAGCGCCAGTGAAATCTCTTAGAGATACATATTAAAGGTCTGTGCTGTAATCGATGCAAAATTCATTTTCTCAGTTTAAAATAGAGAGGCAATTCTTTTCCAGGCCCTCTTGTGAGACTCTGGAACAAATCAACACCCTTTACAAATATAATAAACGTGCTGCAAGCCGGCCGGCGATTTGTTTGCTCACATCTTCCCAAAGGTTTTGGACAGGCAATGCACAGATCAGTACAGTTCTCAATGGAACGTCAATTGACTAAAAGCTTGACAAATGAAATAAATCCAAATGCTAATAAAAGAAAAGGAAATGTTTGTTATAACGGAGAAGATATATAGATACAGACATAGACACACACATTTCGCCCACAATTTTTGTTAAGGAGGTATGTTAGCATTGCTTTGCCATTTTCCCAAAGTATTACAGAAAGAAATGGATTCTCTCCACATCACGTGCTACCAGGTAGCTTACACCTTGCTGGTGAGACAAACAGGCATTGCTCTTGCAAATCTCGTCCTCTGACACAACTCTTATGAAAGTAATAATAAGTGATATCTAATGTCTCTGGAATATTTGTTATGAGCTATGTACAAAGCAATTTAATAGACTATGTAATCTCTTCCTAATGGTAGAAAATATTGCTTTCCTTATTTTTCAGATTATGCTATCCATAGAACTAATTTCTTTCAAATAATAAATGCTTCTAGTGAGAGGATTCCAAATTAAGCCAAGAACATTTTATGCTGGCAATCAATTTATATTAGTGTATAAAAAAATCAATTTATATTAGCCTATAAAGCAATTAATGCATTCATTCACTTGTTGACTCATCAACTTTTTGGAGTACCTAGAATTGTGCCTGGTAGGCAGTATGTGCTCAATAAGTATTTGTTGAGTGAGTGAATGTGTGAATGAGTGAGTTAGTCACAGGGCTCGGGGGGGAAAAGTTGACCCCAATAGGGATGTTGTCCTCAAGTCTGATATTGGGAATCTACCTTGCACCTAAACGGCAGCAATAGAAGATACAAATGGCATATAAAAGGGGAGTTCTTTGAGAAAAATATAGCTTGCAGGTGGGTTACCAGGAAGGACTAGTGGAAGAGAGCATATTTTCATATGACCAGAATGGGGGTCAGGAAGCCAAGATTTGTAAAAGAAAAAGAGAATGCATTTCCATGTGGATTACAAATGGCTGGAAATTCACGAAGGGAAGACCTTGTGAAGATGAGGCCATGGTAAGAATTCATTCTATTAGCCAGGTAAGGAAGCATCCCCTCAAAATCCATTTGAGGAAATCTTTGAACATTCCTGTTAGAATGAGTACGACAGGCAGAAAAATCACCTCTCCCTGCACCCCGGAGATGTCGATGTCCTAATCCTCAGAACTTGTGAATGTGTTACCTTGTATAGTGAACAGGACTTTGCAGGTGTGATTGTGTTAAGGAACTTGTGCTGTAGAGGTTATCCTGGATTACACCCACTAGGGTCCTTGTAAGGCAGAGGCAGGAGGGTCAGAGGAAGAGAAGATGTGAGGACAGAAGCAGAGATCAAAATGATGTGACCAGGAGTCAAGGAACATGGGTGGCCTCTAGAAGCAGGAAAAGCCAATGAAATGGATTTCAGACCACGGCCTCCAGGGGAGCAAGATACTGCATGTGTGTTAAGTTAAGTTAGCCACAAAACGTGTGGCCATTTGCTACAGCAGCCATGGGGATCGAGTACAATGAGCTAAGCTCTTAGACAGGCATGCTTTTTCTCTTCTCATGTCCTTTTCTCCCCGCCATGTCCCCCGTTCAGCACGATAAAGCAACCTTGGTAGCTCCAGAGTGTTAAATGCAGTGCCCTGATTCATATGGACATCCAGGAAGAGCCGTGTTTAAGCTTGAGCTGTTTTAAGATATGGCACGGCAGCCCAACCCTCTGAATTGCATCCTCTTTTGATCATTGGCCTGCTGTTGCTATGGCGCCCAGATAAAATGCTTCAGATGCTTTTCTTTTTTCTGAGGGCAAAACACCATCAGCTCACATATTCCAAGAAAGATGTGCCACTTGTCATCTTTATTCCAGGAATACAGATGTGCACATTATTATTATTATTGTTATATATATATTTTTTTTACAGAAGTGTGTATGTCAGAAAATCATTTCGATGAGCCTTCAAAATATTTGGAAGGAGATGCAGTCGAAAATACGCAGTTCTTTACATTGACTCTTTTAACCTTTGGCTTGCTAACCTTTACTTTCCTATTTTCCCGTGGAAACTCATCAGTTGTTTCTGCAAAAATATAAAAGACATTAGCAAATTGGACGGCATCTATGTTCTTATCTTTCTTCCATGTCCAGGATGAAAAATGAGTCTTTTAGATCATCATCAATAATGATGACATTTTCTGAGTTGGACAGAAACCCACCATCAAACTCATAACCTTCAAGGATTCACCAGAAGACATGGATGATGTGCTGCAGTTTTGTTTTTTTAAATGACATATACACGGTTAGGGTCTTTGGTTGAGTGTGGAAAACATCACAGATTCTTTAGACTTCTGTGAAACTAGAGAGATCCAACTGTGTCCCAAATTTAATGAAAAGTTGTCAGGATTTTTTTCAACCCTGTGTGAAGCAGCACAGACCCAAAGATGTATTGGAGTTGGTTCTTGATTTGGAACTAGGACTTGTGGTAGAACAGAAATCATAGACACACAATCACTGCAATGCAACCTTCTTGATCCTGAGGCATAAATCAAACCCCCAAATCCAGACAGTCTTATCTTTAACTCACTTTAAAGCTCAACAGAGATGAGTGAGCTTTGATCTAACGAAATTCCTGTTCTCCAGGACCACAGAGAAATTTTGTGCACGTGCTTGTGTGACTATGAATAAAGGCGATCATGTCTGGGATCCCGCTTTTTGTAATTGTCCACAAAGACAGATTAGGGCGAGAAACAAGTGCCTAGTTAGAAAACATCACAGGGTATCCACATGATGAACCTGGTTCACCTGGGTTTCATTTGTTCAAATGTTCTAAGGTGTAGATTTGAAGATTTAAAGACACAAAACCTGAACTACTGTAGGAACTTTCCAAAATACTGGTCCTAAAAATGTCCTGTATTCTTTGATTATATAATGTCTTGGTTTGTTCAGGCTGCTATAACAGAATATCATAGACTGGGGACTTAAATAACAGACATTTCTTTCTCGTGATTTTGGAGGCTGGAAGTCCAAGGTCAAGGCCCTGGCTGATTTGGTTCCTGGTGATGCCTGTCTTCGTGGTTCATAGATGGTCACCTTCTCAATGTGTCCTCACATGGTGGAAGGGGTGAAGGAGTTCTCTGGGATCTCTTTCATAACGACACTAATCTCATTCATGGGGGCTCCACCTTCATGACCTCATCACCTCCCAAAGGGCCCACCTCCTGATACCATTACTTTGGGGGTTAGGGCTTCAACATTTGGATCTCGGAGGGGCTGATTTGGTTCCTGGTGACGCCTGTTTTCCTGGTTCATAGATGGTCACCTTCTCAGTGTGTCCTCACATGGTGGAAGGGGTGAGGGAGCTCTCTGGGATCTCTTTCATAAGGACACTAATCCCATTCATGGGTGCTCCACCCTCATGACCTCATCACCTCCCAAAGGGCCCACCTCCTGATACCATTACTTTGGGGATTAGGGCTTCAACATTTGGATCTCGGAGGGACACGGACATTCCGCCTATAACAATAATGACAAGAGAAGGACAAAGTAGGACAAAGTAGAAGAGTATCAAGTGCACGTCAGACATCCAACCTGAAAGGAAAGGTGTTAGGAAGGTACGCTCCTTCGCGCTGTGTTCAGTACCTTCCTAGATGGTTGATAGGTGTCGTGCACGTTGCAGTGGTGCAGTCAGGATGGGTTAAGGTTGTTTGTGCTGGATAAGATCTTAGTGTGGGTGCCAAGAACTTCTGGGCAAGAGAATGCCCATAAAGTCCACATGATGAAATATTCATTTCTGGGAAAACCCAAGGAAAAATTAAGGCTGAGGGTGACATATTCCACAATAACAGTGTGAAGATTGAACTCGTCTGTCAATAAGAGAAAAGCAAGGAGAACCTAAAGCTATTTTGGGTAAAGCAGCCCAGAGGGCAGGATTCAGTATCTTTCTGCTAATCACAATGACGTTTTGTGAAGAGGGAGGCAAACTGTGGGATATGGTTTTTTATCCGGTATCCAACCGTTTTTGAATAGATGATGTGATTCATCCTGATTTTCATTTTCAATACCTGGTCTTTCTGTAAATGTTGTAGTTTGGGAATTTAAGCAGGGAGTGTCTCCATGGGGGACAAGACACATCAGTATCTATGTGCTGATGTCCAGAGGGTTCTGGGTTGGCAACACAGAACCAGGGGACCGGGGCAGGAAAGCCAGGGTGAAAGTGGAGAATCAACGCATATGCGGGGCTGGAGGAAGCAGCGTGTCTCCGGGACATTCGAGAGGGTGCTCCACCTATGCCCCAGGCTGCATCTTGGCTGGAGAGGTGTGTCTCCTGCCAGAGAGAAAACGTAACCCCACTGTGCTTTCTCCACTTCTCTCATCGTAAACAGGGAGGCCCAGCTGGGAGCCATGTACTGTGTGGCCTCTTACCCTCACCAGCCCACCCTCAAAGTCCAGCAACGGCTGCGATCATGAGCTAGAAAAGAGCGTAGGTACAACTTCTTCATGTGGCGGTCTATCTGTGGTTCTCCTGCTGGTCTGGCACTGAGACCGGCTGGCACCTGGGACCCTTTGCTGCAGTGCTGTGATGCTTGCACCTGGACACACCTCTCCTCCAGCAACAAAATACAAAGGAACTATGTGGGACTAAAAATAACTGCGTGCGTGCACAGGTAGGGCAAATTCTGGACAAAAGATATAAAGAGACCAAAACACCCAATTGCCACTTTTGAAGAGCCCGGAGCAAAAGCAGGGTACTACGCATGCCCCCTGCACTCAACACCACCAAAGGGGTGGGCAGACCACCTAAGCCTCCCCTCCAGCCCGACCCCTGGACACACCCCTACCCTCACCCCATAGAAGGAACCAGCTTGCACCCCCTTGGGGAGCAAGCGAGCAAGGAAACCTGTTGTTTGTTCTTGTGCCCCTCCCCGCCCCCTTCCACCACCACCCCACCCCCACCACCCCCACCCCCGCTGCAGCAGGGGCCCTGATAAAGCCTTGCCTGGATTTCTTGTCTGGTCTCTGATCAATTTCTCTTGACTAAGGAAGGCCAAGGACCATGGTTGGAAACAGCGCTGTGCATCCCAGAAAACCTCCGACTCCCTGTGGTGCTGACGCCCACCTACTCTCGGGAGTGGCCTGTGGTCTCTGGGCTCACACTGCCCACACTTGCATCCCGATTCTTCTCTTTATCACCCCTGCAGTCGGGAAAGGTTTGTGGACTCTTTCCTAGGGTTCACGGCTCTCATCCACAAAACGTGGCCGATGCAACAGGACCTCTCAGATGGCATTGTTGGGAGGATGGAAAGGGGGAGGTTCCCAGGTGGTGCACAGGGCCTGCTGTTAGCAGGAGGTGCTCAGCCAGCGCTCACCATAATGCTCATGCTTACGGTACAGCTGATACTTCTGAATCTCACGCTCCGTGGGTGGTGAGGAATCATCTCATAGTGTAGGCTATCACGTGACTGCTGTCCAGCGTGGACGGGGATGGGGGGAGTCGCCTCACTTTGCTGGATCATCCACTTAACTTCCCCAGATCTTCTCCATTTTCTTCTTGCTCTGTGCCCTGGGAGGCTGACCAGTGTGGACAGTATCTGTGGTTGCTGTGTTTCTGGCTCTAGGATGGTCTGACCAAATCGGAGGGAGGGAGGGAGGGAGGGAGGAAAATGAGAACGAGGGTGCCCCTCACCCTGGCTTTCGCTCTCTCTGTGAGGACGTCTGGGGCTGGAATGGCCCTCAGCAGAAGCTGGCTGTCTTCTCAGGTGGCTGCGGCAGACGCATCTATGTCTCCCCAGAGGTTGGGAACTCTGCCCTCGCCAGGGTGTGGAGAAAGCTCCACTGCTGTTCGTTCTGAGCTCCTTGCACGGTTTGCGGTTTCGCTGCACACATTTCTAATTAGACCATTAGTTAAAACAACGAGAAGAGGAATACAGTCCTTCCACGGATAATCCCAATTTGAAGACGCTCTCGGTTTGTCTTCAGAGCATTCTCATTCTCTTATGCTGTCTAGTCAGACACACCTTGGAGGTGACAGATTACTCACAGAACGTGGGTTTGCGGATGCCAGCCTCGCAGGATCA